>NC_136647.1:15740597-16145597 GCF_949748355.1 Melanostigma gelatinosum
CACTTGGAGATGGTCGCATTACCATTTCAATAAGCGTGCCACGCTGCCAAAAACATTGGCAGTGTTTGACAGAGTAATTGGGAACATTAACGAGTAGATAAAGTATGGTAAGTTGTAAGTGTCAATTAATTATTTTGCACAGACAAAAAAAAAAAAAAACGCCACCATATTTTTCCACTAATAAGGCCAATGAATCCCCCCTGATGGAGTGAGATTGTTGCAGGCTTTGTTTGACAAAACAAAAGAACTGTAAAGCAGACAGCAGTCAGACCTTGAGACAAATGTATTCCAGTTTACTGGCCTGGGGAAACCGTTGTTTGAGCAGGATGACCTTAGAAATGGTGTTTGGAAAAATCTCCCTGGGCTGAGCTCTAAATAAGCACCTTCGATGAACTGTACACAAAAGGCAAAGAGGGACAAACTCTGGGGTATGTGCAATT
The DNA here is from genome assembly GCF_949748355.1 of Melanostigma gelatinosum. Lineage (NCBI taxonomy): Eukaryota > Metazoa > Chordata > Actinopteri > Perciformes > Zoarcidae > Melanostigma > Melanostigma gelatinosum. The sequence goes on from NC_136647.1 coordinate 15,741,038, forward strand.
ACACACTGCAGACATGGCAGAGATCTGAAGCTTAGTGGGTTACTCTTTGTTGAAATGAGAATCTACCCTAAAACCTACCTGGGCCTTTGTTTGTGAAAGAAGACGGAGTGGGTCGAGGTAGAAATATTGAAAAGCAAAACCCAGGAGAGATGCTCCACCGGAGGAGTGCACCCGGGTCACAAAGAGAGGCGATGGAGAGGAGGAGGATGAGGAAGAGCTTGGCGGTGGGGAGGGCGATGCATTGCAACAAAGAGAAAAGTGAGCAAGACAAAGACATACAAGCCTGGGTAGAAGTAGAACTACAGACACAAAGAAACAAAGAGCTCCGGTGAATGCAACAGAGCGAGTCGACTCAACAGTCACTGCAATGTAGAGTTTTTTGCTTTATAGAGAGGCGAGGTGCCAAAATAGGCAAAGGTAAGTCCCTACAAACACACACGCAAAACACACAGTACACACGCACACACAGTTACAGCTATGTTCCGCATCCTAATGTAACCCGAGGTGCTCTGGTCCTTCCCCTGTCATCAATCTGAAAGACAATTCATGGGCCCAGGAGAGAAAGAGGCTATGATAGGTTTGTAAGGCTCTCCGGTGTGGGGAATAAAACTCAGAGATACCAAGAATCGTTGGCCGTTTTCACACAGATATCTGGGACTACCGCATTATATTCCAAGCTATATTGTTGTGATTGACAGGCATCCAGTCCGCAGTGAGATACACAACATTACACAACAATGACTTCATCCAACCAGGGAACAATGACGTTCTTGTGATGGGGAAAGATGCTGACAGTGCAAGTGCAGATAGCAGAATCACATGGCATGTATAGAGACTGCATATTTGACACTATACGACACAATATTTTCTCAAAACTGATGGATATGTGAAGAGATACAGATTAGAGGTATAACAAAAAAAAACTAATGAATGATTGTCTGATTTACAGCCATATTGTGCTGCATGTCAGGTGTTTGGTACTGATAATCATGTGTGCAGGCGGGGGTAGATGTGGTAAGCACAGCACCATATTACTGATGCTCCAGAGCAGATGGTATGAAACAACCACGGTTTTCAAGCATTTTGTTGTATTCTCAATTCTCAATCATTTCTCACCCTCCAAAGATGGCTTCCAGAGATAAATTCTGAGCTTGGTACAAACATATTTGTACATGCACCATACAACCATCAACTGCAGGGGGATTTCAGGAATTAGATAAGTGATCATATGCAAAGACACATCGATACAAATTCATATGCGCTATTTAACCGCCTTGAAAAAGTAGTCTTTGGCACTTATAAACCCTTAAAGTCCTGGAGACGCAAAAGACGGGTGAAGAAATTGAGTACAACAAGCTTGTTTGGTTTGGACCGAGCTGCAGGGAGGAATGAATGGAGAGGGAAATGAATGAGGGGTGAAAGATGAAACTTTAATGATCCCTCTGGGGAAATTGGGTCATTGCAGCAGCATGGAGAAGGGTGTAGATAAGAACAGAACAAATGCAGGCTGTTGTAGATAATAGAAGTAATTAAATCAAGGAAAACATATGACAGAGTATTCCACAGATAACTACATGTAGTGAAAGTGTTCTTTAACTAATTTAGATGTTAGATGTATGTGTCATATTGTCAAATAAATTAAAATGTCAGATGGGAGAATTTAGAAGGTACACATGTGGCAAATGTGCAATGATCAAAAATTGCAGATGGAGCAAACATTGCAGAAGAAGGGAAGCAGAGAGTGAAGACAGATTGAGCAGAGGAGGGAGTGAGACAGGAAGGATTGTGCTGAAGCAGTCCCCAGCCCCTTTAATTGGTAGGAAACAAGAGGTCTCTGAATAAACACCCGCCACAAGAGAGAGCCGGGCTCGTTTTTCCCCTCCTCGCGCGATACCCTTCTTTTCTCCCGAGTAGTTTAACTGAAGCTCAGTCGTGTTCCCCTCGAAGCTCTCCCTCCTCCTCCTCCTCCTCCTTGCTGCGCTTCCCCTTCACTCGTCACCAGCCCCAGCTGTCTGTCCTCCATCGTCTCCTGTGTATCCGTCTGTTGCTGGGACGACAAACTAAACACCGTCTCAAGATTTCCAAATATAACAACAAACTGCTCTCTAGGATCCCTCATGTCTGCACCTACACCACTCTCTATCTACGTCTCTCCCCTTTTTTTCCCCTCCCTCTCACTGCCGACTTGCAGGCTTCCCCTTATTTCTGCTTTTCTCCCTAATTATCTCACGGAGGACGAGGTAGCCCCCTACCATCCCCCACACCTCTACAGCCCGGCTAGTGAGAGACCCTGATGAATAATTTCACGTTGCTCTAGCCTTCTCTTTCGCTAGTCCTCAAATTGATTATTGTAAAGAAAGCACAGCTAAAAGAGCAGCCCACTGGGTAATTTGTCTTTCTGACGAGGAGAGTTCATGGATAGGTATGGGGGATGGAAAACGCAGAGGGCTCGAAATGATATGCAAAGGAAGAGAGAAAAACGTGATTATACCAGAAAAGAAAAATGATATTGGATGCTTCGCCGGGTCTCGTCTCTGATAGCTCATTCCGTTTGATGTTGTGGTCAGAGGCACAATTGGGGAGACTTTATATTTGCATTTGAAAATGTTCCTGGAAAAGTGAGCAAAGTGAGAGCGGTACGTCCCTGAAGGAGCATCTGGAATTACATGAAGCACATTTAGAAAATAAAAGCTAATACTCTGTTCTCCTCTTCCTCCATCCCCTCTGTGTTATTCTGCAAAATCCCTATCACAAACACCGCCGCAGCCCTGTGGCTACAAACAGTCATCAGTCAATGTTTGAGTTTACGTAAATACGGCTGACTGATGTGCTGTTGGATGCTGCCAGCCTCCAGGTGTTTCCAATCTCCTTGACAATGACACTCCCATTGGTTGGCGTGCGAGGCTCCAGTGATGACAGGGACGGCGGGTATCATTTGGGGCACCACAGGAGAGATCACTAAGTGTGTGTACAGACACCCTGCCTTATCATTAGTATGAGGTATGCCATGAATAAGCTCCGTGGAAGTGAACGCAGCTATCTGACTTGGCAACATTACGTGACTCACCTGACTTAATGGGAGTAAATCAAGAGGCCAAGATGAGGTCAATACTGTGCGTCATTGTTCATTTTGGTTGAGGCAAGTGCACACCTGAATATACACCTAAGTGACATTTGGCATTCTTGTAGGCTCCACCAGGCAGCTTTGATGCTCTACCATTGCAAAGTAAGCTAAACCAGCCCCCCCCCCCCCACCAGCTCTCTTCTCATCTCTTTCTTTCCCTGCATGTACAGTACTGTACACCCTCATCACTTTTCATTCTCCCTTGTGCTTTCCTGTCTTCCAGCTTCAATCTCTGCTTACTCTCATCTCCTTTGTTTCATCTAAGCCATCTCACCATCTCTCAAGGCTTTGCTCCTCCCCATCTCCCTTTTCCTTCTCTCCTGCTTCAAACCTGCTCTTAAGGCCTTCAGCTATGCTAGATTTTCCTCACTGATTTTTTTTGGGCCCACACGCTTCCCTCTCTCTCTTTTTTTTTCTTTCTCCCAGTCCTGTTGTGCATTCTACACCCCCACCCCCTCAAAACCCTCCTAATGGATCCCATGTCAGCAGAATACCAAAGTAAACCACACAACTGCACTGTGGCTTCACGTCTGTCTCTGCCTCAACGTCGCTCTCTTCTATGTATGAAAAAAGAGAGAGAGAGAAACTGCTGGATGAACATTACAGTGAAATGACTCCAATGATAGTCCACTCACTTCATAAAGATGTGTCCCAAAGAAATCACACAACAGGTGAACATTTGGTTGTAAAGTGACACACACACACATTGGTCACTGATTACCTGTGAGATTCTACTTTTGTATATGTTTAAAGAAGACTTTAACTCGTGTTTGATGATAAGGGGTCAGTGCTGCGGTGCTTTCACATTGCATTGGGTTTTATCTTGCTGAAGTTTCCATTTCCTTTGCCCATCCATGGAAGCTATCACACAACATGATAATTACTCAATTCTTCTATGTTACTGCTGCTGTTGCTTCTGGTGATCTCAGCACTTACTGTGCATGAGAAGATTTTTTTTTTTCCCCATTTTGTGCCACAACTTGTATCCCTGAGGAAATTATAGGGTGAGTGTGCTTAATAAACAATCCTGTCTCCTAGAAATGAGGGTTATATAACTGCTAAATTGCAACAGAAAGTATGTTTTGTTAGAAACATAATGCCGTCTGGATTATAACATAATGAGGAAAAAGTGTGAATTAACGTAATATGTTGAGGTGCAAATTGTTGGTACTCGAATTGATTTGCAAAATGTTTGCTAACAACATAAAATATCCGCTCCTGCAATACAAACTGTGCTTGTGGCGACTACAGCGTGATCCAACTTAATGGTTATGTTTGGGCAACTCAAAGCACTTGGTTAAGGAAAAATCGTGGTCTGGGTAAGATATTGAAAAAGTCAACATGTCAGAAAACTGAAGCCACAATCATTTCCTAACATTAACCAAAGGTTAACCACATACAGGACAGATTTTTCAGTTGCACAACAATGTCAGTGTCACTTTCTTTGTGCTTGTGTCCCTGATGTGACACAATGATTAGAGGCACTGACACACAAAGGGCTGTTGCATGAAAGAGGTTAAAAAAAGGATGCCCTTAGATGAGGAGTTTGTTTCCCTTTGTTTCTTGATAATGCATTTTAACAAAGGATTTTCAATTAACTGTGTCTGAGACATCTTATCATAAGAGGCTGAAATGCCTGCTGTGAATGAACCATTACTTTCTGTCAATCAATTTATATTTCATGAACAATGTGCTGTAGTCTTAAAATGAAATAAGGTCCATTTTTTTAAAAAAGAAGAAAAAAAATCATACTGTGCAGTAATGAAAGACTGCAAATAATAATTTCCACTTCAATGCAAGAAATGTGCACTGATTCTCTGCTGAAAACAATGTCACTGTTCTTCTCTTTCAGGGTGTGCTTTCCAAGCTTCATGTAGCTCTTCAACAAACCCACAAACTCAACCAGTGACATCTTGTTGTTGTTGTTTTTCAAAGGTATAGCTCTTTGCTTTGTTCCCTCCTTTGGTGTAGTGAGCCGGTATTAGTGTGTGCAGCAGGCTCACAGGGACACGTGTGCTAGACGACCCGATAAGGTACTGACAGGGACAAACTGACACGTCCCTACTGGGCTCTGCACGCCACAGGTACACGGCATCCACGGCAAGGCCAGGCAGTGACAAATGGACCCAATTTCCATTTATTTATCTATCTGTTGTGTGGACCACAGAACACATGCTGGTCTCCCCCCCATAAATCTTTATCCTGTTAACACAACACCAATAAACCGAGACATTAGCCCTCCCACGCAGTAGACTAATCAAGCATACCGGCACAGAAAACAAACATCAAATGGACAATTATAAAATCACTGCATCCAGGGGACCTCACTCATCCACATCTGCACCTGCAAAATAGTAAATAATGAATACATTTAAAAACAACAACAACATTTCCTGCTAAACAATTATGGCAAGCAAAATGGAAAGGATGCACCCAGGAGAATAAATCTGGGGCTAAAGCCGTGACTTACAACACAATAATAAGATTCTGCGGTGGAGATGGAAGGGGCTGGTCTAAAGCCACAGGGAGTGATGGGGTCATGGGTGATGCAAGGCACACATTTATCCTGCTTCGATTTGATAAGGCCTGGAAATTGCTGAGAGAGGCACCCACTTCCAGCAGCCTGCCAGTCTTTCTCAGTGACTCCAGCAGGGTTGACTCTGTGCGGAGGCCTCGCATGACATGGCGTGCCCTCTGCTATTAACCCTGCAGACAAAAGCTTCCCTCTTACACGGACGTCATCAGCAGCCAGTCTGTCTGACTGTCCCATCTACAAACACCAAACTAGATTTAATATTTCTGTCTCTGCAGGCCAGCTCACTCCCTCTCGCTACACTGCGCACAAACAAACAGCCTCAATCGCACCCCCCTTCTCTATTACTGACATTAACAAGCAACCCCTTAAACTACCCCCCCCGCCGGTTTTGTCATATTACCTGGCAGAACACCAACAGATTTTGTTTTTGCTCCGTGCCAAGCAGCCAGTCGTGTGAACGGTTGAGCTGCTGGATTTAATTAGTGCTGCGCCCATATGGATTAGCAAAGAGACAGCCACATGCACAGCCAGAAAGTATGTCACATGCCCACCTGATCAGCTCTTAACGTTGCCCTTGGTGGCATGCATACACAGACGCACACATGAATACACACACCAGAGGGAAAGGGTGGGGGCTCATTTGTAATCAGGCGATTCCTTTGCCGTAAATGTAATTGGTTTTAGCAGCAGTGCGATGCAAACGTTGAGTTTGGCTTGCTGCACCATGTGTGCGGAGACAGCTGCTCTGATGGGCAGGAGGGGGAGTGAACATACTGCTAAATGGATTATTTAAAAAATCAGCGAGGTTGATGAACAACATACTGTCGTCGTCACAATAGGGAGATGGGAGGAAGGACACGCAAGTAGTTGCATTGTGCTCTGTGGATATTCACTTTGCCAGTGAATCATACTGTATATCACACTTTTCGAGGACACTGCATTGTACTAAATATTTTTCATTAGCGGGACACACTTGAGATTCGAAGAGAGTACAGAAGTTACCACATGACAGACGGTTTTAGCTTTTTTGATTCAACAAGCTCACTATCTCAAGGCCAGACTCTCACACTTAGTACGATAACTAGAATTATTAGTATCAACTGGAATCGTCACCTCTCGGTTGTATGCCTCTGTGAACCAGTCAAACCAAAATGTCATCAACATGTCAAATCAGATCATCCTTGAGTCCAAGTGGACGTACATGGCAAATGTAAAGTAGTTCCTTTTATCACGATAATGGGACGGACGTGAGGTCACACTGAGCTTGACCTTTGACTTCCAAAATTGAATCAGTCTTCCTTGAGTCAAAGTGGACGATTGTGCCAAATAAATTAAAAAAAATTTAAGAAAAAGGGCGATCCTGAGACGTCACATTCACGTGAATGGAGCGGACAGACAACCCGAAAACATAATGCCTGCGGCCACGGAGGCATAAAAACACGAGATCACATCTGGTTTCAGTTCAAAGTGAAAATACTATGAATTGGGCTGCAATCAAATGTGACTGTACCTCAACACCTAATAGCTGCTCTTTGCGACCTAACTTGTGCAGCGGACCATTGATCCACTGAAACCGAGACAGACAGCGGCAACAGTGCAAAGCAATGAAGAGAAAGCTATTTTACAAAAATGGTATTTTAAATGGTTTCCTTATAACAACATTCAATTCTCCTATCATATAAAAGGAGCGAGTAGATGGAGTAGAGAACAGGGCTATTTCACCAGATCAATACGACTCTAGTACTTGCTCAATGATTTCCTCCACTAAAGTCTCTCTTTGTCATCTTAAAGCCAGCCCAGAGGTCAAATCACGCACTCCTACAGGAATTAGTTTCACTGATTGATCTAGTACCTGAATGGACCATACCATTTCCATATTTCTGCCCAACAATAGCCTGAATGCACCGGCCTAATGGACTCATCAATGATGCGTTACAGACCGTGAAAAGACCTGTAATAGGGCAATAGAGTTTGGTTATTCTTTGCCCTTACAAAGGCTCCTTAAACTGAAATGTGGTATTTAGTTTCAGCTGTACAAACAGTGAATAATACACAGCGCTGTATGCGACATAATGTGATGGTGGTTCAGGCATTTTGTGTAGTTAAGCGCTGTATGAATCATGGCGTAATCCGCTGCAATTATGGCAAGATATCTTATAATTAGCTCACGGTAATCCATCCAGCTGTCTTCCTCTTAGTAGACTCAGCACTGTCTGGATCCAAAAAGGAAGAAATGAGAAAGAGGGAAGTTAGGGATAGGATAACCTTTTCGTCTGGGAAGTGAGTGCTGGCATTGTGGACTGGAATAAAATGTTGTCCTTCACAGTCTATGGCGAGAGTTTCTTTTGTGTCTCTAAAGGCATGGAGAAACAAACATGCCGTGTAGAGAGACTCAGGGTTGACTCGAGGTCAGTGTTTATTACCATTTCTGCCTCAGTAGTGTTAGCATCTCCAAGTCCCACACAACAAGCACATTATACCAAGGTTTTCTTTCTATTCATGGTTCACTTCTGCTTTCTTAATTCCAATTCACTGTATCATATGGCAGCATGTGTCCAAATGAATTGGTTTGTTGTCGGACGCACTGCTTTTTTACGCTCTGCTTGATACAAATATGCAGCTGCAGCTGTTGTTTGATTGAAAAGCGGGAGGTCAACATACATTTACGGTAGACTTACAGTCATTTACAAGGTGGAAAACAGTGAGATTTACTGGGACTGAAACCCTTGATTAGGCCCAGTAGATGTCTCTGCTCAATGTTTAACAGCATCCATTGAAGCACACTGGATAACATGCATGGGATGTTAAAGTCCCGGTGTTTGTGAGCTTGTCGTTCTTTTCAGGAACCAAACAGGAGTGACGGGGAGCGCTATTAAACATGGCAGACTGTGTATACTGTAAACAACGTACAGCACATTCCCTGCTGTGTGTTCATGGGAGTGTGAAGCTTCATGCGTTTCTACCTCCCAGAAGCAATTTGGAGCAGGAATCATCTAGCTGTGCTGCTACTCCTCACTGCACAAACAGGAAGCATTCATATCCATTACTGGTATGTGTCTATTCCTAATATATATCGGAGGATTAAATAGCCGGGTTTTATCTTCGCAAAAAGAACTTCAACAGCCACCCTCGTCTGTTTCTTCTTTCGAAGGCCAATTCACTCGAATAACAAAAAGCTTTTCACACTTAGTGCCAGTTAGACAGGCCGATAGTCTTGGTTTTACTTGCCCAGGTTCTGTGATATCTGACTCTACCCCAATACAGTATATACCAGAACACTGTTTCTAAATATAGACGTCTACATTGAACCTGACTTTGGACTTTGGCCCTCCAAAACTGTGCTGTGACGAGCCGGTTCACCAAACTTACAAAATACACAAAGCGTTTTAAAATACTAGTAACTCCACAAACAAAATTTCATTCACGTACATTTGATGGGAGTGAAGACAGAAATCCCAGAGACAGATATCTCAAAACACGGATGTATAAAAGCAAAACGATCAGAATGGCTAGATATCACGGCGAGCAAAGAAATATCTCAAATGCTTTCATTTGGGCCAAATGACCCTTCAATTCATCTGGTTAAAATGGATAAACGAACAGTGGCAAAGCTCCGTTTGACCTGAAAACACACAATTCAATTACAGCAGTAGCGAAAACTAGGGGCATTCATGGCCGGTGGAGTCAAAGGGCTAATCAAGCAGACAGGGTTTCATTCATATCTGTAAACTAACGATGGATACTCTCATCCTTTGCCCTCTCCCCTATTTCTTCCTCTCTAACCCTCCCCATTATCTAACACTAGCTCCATCCCCCATGGCAACACTATCCGCTCGATTGCAGAACCTCTGGCGATATCTGCCTTCTCAGCATGCAGCGGAGCAAGAGACGGTAAAACAGATACACACACATTTTCACACACACACACACACACACACACACACACACGCAGGTCTGAGATAATCAATGCCCACAGAGCCGCAGCAGATAGAGAGAGTGGAGAGAGGTAGACCCAAGGCCAAGTTCTACTCAAACAAGCAAAATCCAAAAGGAAAATACACTCAGATGACGAATATGAATGAGTGCCTCTGACCCAAAAATATTTAGCATTCTCTTGTCTGGGTACAGTATATGATATGAATTCTGAGCTTATTAAAAAGATAACACGTGGAGGAAAAGGCACAGAGTGCATTTGAGAGACCAGGAAGCAAAAGGCGAAATAAGATGACAAGTGAATGCAAAGGAATATAAATCAAATGTGCTTCAAGAAATAAATGCTTGAAAAGAAGGTACAAAAACCTCTAAGTGCATCTAATAGCATGTCTCAGTCTCTGGTTGGCATGCATGCCAACAACAACACATTCGCTTCGGGTATATATATATATATATATATATATATTTATATATTCTAATATCTTCTTATATTCTTGCTGTCACCTTTCTCTCTCACTCACACAAAGTGCCACTTATAAATAGCGTATGCCGAAGAATATAAGACAACAGACTGACAGCATTCCTACATCACACTCGCTGTCTCTGCACATGCTGTCAACAAACCTCAAGGAAGAAACTGACAAGACACGCAGGTGTCCGATGGCTATTAGTGTAAAAACCGCCCTCTTCTGTCAGTGAGGGTAAGCAGTTAGTGAAGCAGCTGTCAATTAAACATCTTCAGAGGCTTCTCACACCCTAAATAGAGAGTGGACGAAAAACGATGTGCGTGTCTGTGGTGGGTGGGTGTGTATGTTTTATCGCCTGTTGACATTCTGGTGCGAGACCTTTAGCATAAGACCTTTAGCAACTCATTTCTCATGGCATATTTGACACGTACATATTTTTGGTAGAGGCAATGACAGGGTTTGTGCCAGAAACGTCAGCAAGCAATAAAACAGACAGCAGAGGTGACTGTTGGGTGCAGAAATCCTGACAACAAGCATGACAGGACACAGCACACAATGAAAAACATGCTAACTTTTTCTGGGGCATTGTTTTAAAGTTCCATAGCATTACATTAGAAGAGAGAGGTTTGCTGGAATCCCAGTACCTGATTAATCCAATTATCAGTTCAGCTATGAGTCCCAGACATCACTCACTGCACATGAAACTCGTAAGCCTGTAATTAGCCAGCTCTGTTTGGAGACCATGGGGATAACATATAGGGTTGGAGCCTGGAAATGAATACCCTGCTTATGTATGTCTGTGAATCTTTCATGAGATGAAAAAAAAAAGAAGAAACCGGCCAGGTTACCGTCAATAAACTAGTCTGATGAAAATCTGATTCTGTACCAGGAGACACATTCAGATGCAAAATGTACAAAATGCATGGTGAGATCTGACAGAATGTACATCTCAAGAAAATACTAAAACTGTCAAACATATCTGATACTCAAGAGAGGATGAAATCACTTACTTTAGATGGCACGATCTGTCTTCCCTCACCTCCTCAGCTGAGTAGGGGAACGATAATCTAACGGTTAACTATGAGGCTGGATGCAAAGACACTCAGGTCGTCATACAATCAGTAAATAAACCACAAAAGGTGACAAGCATTGTTTAAATGTGCTATTGCTCCCATTAAATTCGCACATAAAAGTTTTATGTCATTATTTCATGTTATTACAAAGACATGAGTTCTTTGCTCTTTGTCATTTTAGTTGTATTTTGTTTCAGATTCTTCATTTGATCAACATACATTTATCCGTGTTATACGTTTATACGTGTATCCCGCCTTCAGCGCTGTATTTTATTCCGAGTGTTGTAACCTCACTGACCAATAAGACGGAAGCAATTCTTGGTTTGACACCACCCTTCTAAACATTGAAATAATGACATCCTATTTTGATTCAGAGAAGTTGTCATTTCTGCAGGCATTTTCCAATCCCTCAAGCAAAGCAGCAGTGGTCAGACAGACAGCTCCATTCTTTCGGTGGTAAACATATTATTCTGGTGGCAGACCAGTTGCTGACAGGTTGTCAAACAGTCAAATCAGTTGTTCTTCCCGCTGACCCCAGAGGCCTGGACAGAACTGCTATGATTACAGGCCCTAGAAACAACCAGAGAGCCCTGAGCTTCACTCCATCAGTGCAGGGCGGCAGTGTTAAGTCACGCATGACATTTACTGTCCTAAAACAAGCGAATTACATGACTAGAGAGAGGCTGATCAATTCATTTGCACTGTATACACACAATACCATCCAAACCCCCTTCCATTCTTAACTTTGAACACATATTATAGTCACATTACTCTGATATATGAGCTGTAAACTTTGGTCATTGGTCCTGTGTTTACGCATGTGCGAGTCTCTATATACAGATAGTGAAAGTGAACACCACTAGATTCCAACAGGAAACAGTTTCATTAGTATCATGCACATATTTCAATTTGACATTAAAACAAAAAATGATTGTGCAAATGATTTAATCGTTCTCCTGGAAACGCTATATATTACATTGCACCAAAATAATAATTTCAGCAGCACAACAGCATATTTGTCATGCTTGATTGTGATAAATTGCCAGTAGATTGCTCTTATGAAAATGATTTGAATCATGACGTGCTTTGCATAACTATTAAAGATATGGGTGGGGAGGTAACATGCATTTCCTGAATGCAGCGTGAAACAACACATCTTTATCTGGTTTTAATGTACATGAGTGGAGAGGCATTCATATGTGTGTAAATGGATGAGACGTCCCAGTCTATCTCTGAAGATTGTTTTAATTATCTACAGTCCCTCTTCAGTGTCTCTTGATTTCCCTTTACCTCTCAGCTTTATCCACTCCTGCTCTCAGTGCCTCATCTCATGCCGTCTGTATCTGCGCTTCTTTGTTATAGCCTTGGGAAGTCGGGGAGGAACAGTAAAAAGGGACTTTTCCACAGAGAAAAGCAGCGATTGAGTGAGCTTGTGCAAACAGAGAGGATGGTTTTATTGGCAGACGGAGTTTTGAATATTCTATCTATTCATACTCTATTGCATTTGAAGATCGTGTACTTTATTATATTTGAGAGGGTGAATGAAATTGAAAACCTACTTGTAAACATCTACCGTAATGGTGCTTGTAGATACTCATGACTAGATTGAAGGTTCTCTTTGGTCTCACTGTCCCTGCATCGCATAATAAAACTGAGAGCTTGAATATCGGCCTTGATAACACAGGGATAAAAAAGGAATGTGTTGTTTCTGGGTGTGGAAGGAATACGCCAGCTATGCAAACACAGAGATTGTGAATATTAATTATTACTGCATCCACACATAGCAACACAATTAATTGGAAAACATATTGAAATTCCTTATTTGAATCCTGCAACGTCAACATCACAAAAGGCTGTTGATGTTCAAAAGATAGAAGCTAGACGAAGCACGAGACAAGTGCAGACACAATGTTTGGCAATTTAATAAACTTCTGCTTTTTTTTTTTTACTCGTGGAACAAAATTAGCATTAAGAATTAAAATAGCACCAGTTGTTCAGTAAAGGGCCGCATCAAAATGAAAACAAACAGACGCACCCTCATTTTTTACTGGCTGTCTACTACTGTGCACCTTGCACAAAAAGAAATGCATACAATTCATATATACTGACAATAATGGGGAACACATCACTGGTCATCAAAGCTTTCAGTAAGCAGCTTCAACAACAGCGGCTCCATCAAAAAACTGTCTGAAAATTCTAAAGTATTCCCACAGGAGCGAGATGAAGCGATGCTCCAGAAGGAGGAGGAGGAGGCGGGAAATGGCAGAAAATGGCAGAAAATAGGGGATGCAGAACTGACAGGCAGGCACAGAAATGGTTGTAGTGCCTTGGAACTCTTCTCCTCATTTACTCAGCTCTCCATTGAGGAACCTCTCTCTCTCTCTCTCTCTCTCTCTCGCTGCATGTTGTATATCGCCACATCTGCAGCCTATTACAGAAGATACCAGACTCTTTGGTTGTGGCGGGTAAGCGGTAGGAACAATACTGCATAAACAGCCTAATACTCTGCTGCTGCACTGGCAACTGCTCACATCTCTGATTGCATGTGTCTGTGACTGCTTCTCTGTGGTGTCATTTTCTTGAAGTAGGCCCACAATATTGGAAAACAGCACTCAGCGAAGCCTGGTACATCTCAGATTGCCCTGAAATGTTTCTAAAAATTGTCCGGTTTCATTGTTATTCGTCAGCAGCCTCATTATTTATGTATGGGGTGCTTCTAGGCTCAAGTTTAGAATGTGATGTTTAATCAATATTCTCACCATATCATAAAAGTATTGCAGTTCATTACTATGTCTATGCAGATGACATGTAGCTTTATCTCTCAGGTAAACCAAACTATTTCATGTGGTTGGCCACATACTATTGATTTAATGAGCTTAGATTGATTGAATGCATCATCTGAAACCTGTTAAGTAATATAATGTATATTGACTGCCAGCCAGCACCAGGTTAGATATTTTAAACTCCAAATTAAGTCACATTTAGTCATCTCTACTTTCAGTCAAAAATAATGTCTGTTGAATAAAGAAGTAACGAGTAAGGACCACACAAACAAGTGGTATTTGTAGTTAAGTTTACGTTCCGTTTTAATGTGCTGCAGCTGACCAGCTAATTACCCATCTAGCCTGCATGCTGACGTTAGCAGTGCACTTTTCCTCCGGGAATTTGGTTGCTCGACAATGAGCTAAGGTGCAGAACAAGACGTGTGTTTATGTGTGTTAATTAGATAAGGACGCGACTTCAGCAGGGATGCTGATGTGGGTTGCTGTTTAAAGTGTGTGGCTCTTGTGTTGCGTAACAGGCTGCTGTCTGGTTTTCATTCAGGGCGTCTGCTTATGATAGAACGCCGACATTACAGCTTTTGGTTATGGATTGTTTTACTCAAAGGACAAAAATAAGACACGCATTTTCACAAGCAGACATGGAGGTTGTTGCAGAAACTAATCATGCAATTACATTTTTGTTGGACTTTAACTGTAAATTGGCAAAAATCCATTAATACATAATACAGCAGTGTATTTAACATTGTGTAAAGTATATATTTTCATCCTTGCAACACTTAATGCACACTAACCTTATATATTTATCTGGGTTCAATTGTGTAATCAGCTGATTAGTGACTTGATTTTGACACTAGCAATAATAGTTTAAGTTTAAATTGTGTATATATGAGGAAAGAGCCTCTCCGTTTTTGCGGCGGATACAACAGCAAGAGCAGTGCCGTAAGCCAAAAGCAAGCAAAGCATCTAAATCCAATGGCGTTATATTTACTTTATTAAGCAAAGACTGAATGTTCATTAAAAAAAAGGACATGTTTGTCCATATTGCTTCAAAACCTTGTAAAAACAAACACTGAGTTGAATTTCCGTGCAGTTTATCTGTCTGGTATTCATTCAGAATGTTTGATATGCTGGCAGTAACAAAGGTGTCCGTCTCTTCTAGATCACATAGGTTTTTTGATGAGCGTAATGATAGTCTAAGAAGTTGGCATTTTAATCATAAACACGAACAAACAATCATCAAACCACAATTACACAGTGCACATCTGGGAGTGCTCATTCTTCATCTTCACACCCTGAAGGGACTGTCAGAGTTGTACTGAGCTGGATTTATTTTTTTTTTAAACAGAATTGCAGTCAACTTCTACCGGGTGATGGGCAGAAAGCTTTGGGAAATTACAACTGACAAAAGGCTGAAATGAAATAGTGACACAACCTTTAACCCCTGGGGAAGACAGCATTAACCCCCGAGCACAGATATGGCCGGTGGGTGCTGTTGACTGTGGCGTTATGGAGTGACGGAAAGAGGATGGACAAAGCTAACATCTCAGCAAAAGCACAACCATCCCTCTTCCCTCAGTGACAGCAGGATTACTCAACCACGCTGTAAGCTCTTAATACATGCACACTGACAAATTCACAAGTAAAATATATGGCACCACTAGACATATCGTAGTTTATGTCATTACAGGGTTTGTTGCAAGTTGTGACTTGATGATAGGTTGTCACTGTTAATTAATTGCAGTTGCTTCGAAGCAGCTAAGCACTTAAGTCCTGGTTGTTTGGCCCTCCGAGAGGTTTCTCCTGCCAGGTTACAAATCGGCAAATGGGTGAATGAAATATATATGACATCAGAGTAACATGACACAGCAAGCACGGAGTTTTAATCGGAAAGGGATACAAATCTGGCTGCATTACTGCTCCGAGGCTGCAGGGAAATGCAACCAGCACCGAGGTTCAGTGCTGAGCGGGAAAGGGTGGGGGGGTTGGGGGGGGGGGGGGGGCAAACTGTGTCTCCCCAGCAACAACCAGAGCAGAATACATTCCTCAGAACAAAATGATATCCAACACGATGTGGAGGGGGGGGGGGGGGGTTGAATGTATAAGAAATGGAGAGACACCCAAAGCGTATACATAATATCACCCACATATGCACAGAGGGGCATACTGCGCACAAACGTCTGTCTTCAACAGACAGATTTGTTGATTTGACTCCCTCAGGCTGCTTTTCTCCTCCTGTGGCACGTCTGTCTCATCTCGTCAGCAACTTATACTCCAAAGATAAGCACACAAAGAGAAAAGTGGGAAGAAATGTGTGCGCGCACAACATGGCCAACAAAGGAGGCGTCATATGCCTGTAATGTGGAGGAACTTTTAGCAGTGGAGATATTTCACAAAGCCTGCCAGCTTCACACACAGAGCTAGACATTTATTGTATTTTTTTTTTTTGACAAGGCTAAAACGCATCCCGACTGCAAATTGAAAACTACTTTTGTAAAACACAACAAAGCGAGTTATAATTAACGGTATAATTCAGTAATCTGCCAAAGAGTGAAAAGATGTGAAGGTCAGTTCTTTCTGTAAAAGCAGCGCCTGTTGTTTCAGTTAAGACACATGTGCATACACTACGATCCACACACGCAGAAGGAACACGTTACATTCTGATACTATTGCCACACACCCAGGAGCCAGATGGTCTTTGTCAGAAGCTCTTGAGTACTTCCCCTCTTTTCTCCCTTCGCCGTGCCGCTGCGAGCCAAACAAACTCTTCCCCTACGTCCTGACAACGCTCAGCCGAGGGGAATATAGCGACGAAAATTGTTTAGACAATACTTGCAGTGCACTCTCCCCAGTCTCCAGACTGTAAACACAAACCAGCTGTCCCCGGAGTGCGATACTTATTCACTGACGGATCTAACCATAGGCCAACTGGGAGAGAACAAGGCAGCGGAAAACCGGATGAGGAACAAGAGGCCGGCGCCGCATTCACAGACTGTCACAGGCAATTGGGAGTAAACACTGATATCTGACGCTGTGGATGAAGAGCATTCGCAATGTGTCAGTGTTTGTCTGTCAAACAATACCACTCCTAGTCCTCAAGGAGAGAAAATGACAACTTTCCTGAGACGTACCGCTCTACTGCCACTTAGGATCTTTTATTGCTATTATCCAGAGTGACTACAGACGAGGATTCTGTCAGTGACAGTGACAGCCATTGGAAGTGGGGAGCCATTAGTTAATGGATAGGGGCAGGCAGGGGGGAAACATGACCTCTGAGAATCCGCCTCTCTCTCTCTACGCTGCCGTGTACATCTCCTGCACCCGCTCGTTTCCAACATAAGATTACAATCAAAGGGGAGCGGACAGGGAGGCGGACCAGGGGTTCCACCTTATGCTGTCAATCTCCCCGTCTGGACTGAGCTGCTCACATCCCATGATCCACTTCAGAGAGCGTGGTGTTGCAATGAACACGTCCGTCACGTTAATGCATTCATGTAATCACCACACGCCATCACATGTCTCTGTGACTGTCACTGGCTTTTCAGGATATGTATGGACAACAAAACCGCAGACATCTAAGATGATGAAATATGAATACATTTTGGAGATGTATGCTTTCAATAAACTAAGAAACATGTATTTGTAAGTGCCACATTGAGATGGATTTATCCACTATTATATGTCACTGATCTCATTTTAACAAGCAAAACCGCTGAGATGACTTTTCTCATGTGAAATATTGAATTACTTGGAGAAACCATGAGACGAGGAAGCAGGCCTTTTATAGGGACACAAATCTGGCTTGAAGCAACTGTGGTTCCATGTCTTCTGCAATGTGGTGCACAATCAAACCCAAATAAAGTCTTCCACATAAACATAATGTGTGCATGCGACCTGAAATGTAACAGGTATATATATATATATATGAACATGTACAGTAATGATATGGTTGATGTTTTTACTTTGACAACTGTGCCTTTCTCGTCATACGCTCTTATGGGTGAGCAGTCATGTGACCGGCTGTATCGTTGTCTTTCTCTGTGGCTCACATACTTCATCACTGCAGTGTTGTGGCTTCAGTCCTGCAACAAGCCTTTCCACTAGCAAATGGCAGTGTCCAATTAGTTTATGAATACAATGTATTCCTCTCCCTTACTGAACCTAAAAACAGGTCCACTATCCAATAAGCTTTAGAGTACACAGGCTGTGACTTTGCCTTCACCTCAATAAAGCGCTCCATGATTGAATCAAGTGGCTGAGGTCAATAGGACATATGTTCATTTCCCAGGGTCCTCCAGGGTCCCCACAGGCAGAAAAGAAAAAAAAAAGTGTCTTCTCTGACATTTATTCGATAGGAACTAAGTTATATGTCTTTTCTCCTTTTTTCCCTCATTTCATCTCCTTCACTTTCAGAAAGGGCTACACTCGTCTGTGTGCGTCTGTCTGTGTGTGTGTGTCTGTGTGTGTGTGTGTGTGTGTGTGTGTGTGTGTGTCTGTGTGTGTGTGCGTCTGTCTGTGTGTGTGTGTGTGTGTGTGTGAGCATGTTGTGTGCGCTTACACAGTATTTCAACCCTGTGGTCACGCTTGAGGCACCAGCACATACTACATCTGTCACTGTCTCCACCACGTCACCTCGATTTTCTGCAAACTAGTTTCACTTCTGTGCCTTGAAGGACAGACACTTCTTCCTCTCTCGCTTCTGTTACCGTCTGTCTCTGTCACTCCTTTCCTGCTCCCATCACACTTCCAGCCTGCCAGCCTGTCTTTTGTCAGCCGTCTCCCCACGTCTCATCCCCCCCCCCCCCTCGCCCTCCCCCTACTTCACCTCAATCAAAAAGCCGTTCGAAAAATGTATAACACTGTAAATTCATTTGGAATTGAGTTGGGGCTTTTATAAGTAATTAATTTCCGACTGTAGCTTTCACATTTACTTTGTTGATAAAAGATCAAATGACGAATGCTGCACCTTCTTCCCTGCCTCGGTAGCCGAGACCATGAACTCATCATATAGCTATAATGTGACAACATATTCGAGACAGCCAATCATGCATATTAACTATACTCTTTCACGTTGATGTCATCATATCTTCAGCAAAGTATTGTCTACATGCAAACATTGAATTCAGATTTGTTTAATGAAAACAATTCTTGACTTTAGCATCATGCGTGCATCTCAAGACTAAAACTCTTAAGACGTGCTACCGGCTATGTGAGGCTGTTCTTAGGTGCAGACGTGCTTTCAGTTAAATGCAGTGTGCAAAATACAGGGTACCGGTATCTCGTGGGAGTCCCACAGCCCTTGACTGTCTGCAATGTCCAGCAGACTTGATTATTCAAATTGCAAAACAGATATTCACAAATGTGAATACAACAAAATATATATTTTTTGTGGCGTTTCATCTTATATTGTATCGAATACCCGGTTGTTTCTGGTAGGGCCTTCTTCCGTGGGTGGCGCTGTTGGAAGTAGTCAACAAAGCAAATGTGTCAAGTGTCAAGTGTCATCACACAGTATTATTGCCTGAGCGATTCTAAGTGCCAAACATAACAAGTGAGACATGATGATATTTAGTGTGTGTGTGTGTGTGTGTGTGTGTGTGTGTGTGTGTGTGTGTGTGTGTGTGTGTGTGTGTGTGTGTGTGTGTGTGTGTGTGTGTGTGTGTGTGTGTGTGTGTGTGTGTGTGTGTGTGTGTGTGTGTGTGTGTGTGTGTGCGCACAGGCTGTTTGTCAAAGCAAATAATTCACGCAAAACAGCAACCGGCAAATGTCAGCTCAAAACCCAGTCATTATTTTGAATCAAGTTCTCTTCAGCCAAAGCAGCATTTAAGCAATGAAAACACTACCCAAAATGAACAACTATGCCATTAACAAGGTCTATTGACCGAGTGTGGCCCATCCTCCATTTAACACTCCCCAGATTCTCCGTCCTCTTCTAAACTCCCTAACTCAGCAGCATTTTGCCAAAGGGGCTTCTGTTTTACTATGGGTGACCCATGAATCTGTGTGACCTCTGAAGGATGAAACAGGGAGACATAATTCACCCAGGCAGCTTCAACAAGTCCTCTCTGTGTTCCCCCTCGCTCGACCTTAAACCTGACAGTAAATTTAGTGAACTCCAAGTAATAAACTCTCCCCCTAGAGGGCTGAGCGTCTTAGGGTTAGAGTGCTGATCGAGCATTTCCGCGATACGTTTAACCGTCCCTTTCATTATAATTCAAAAGGTGAAACGGATACTAGAGGGGCGCTATTATTCTAAAACCTTTTACGAAATATCTGGCCTGGAGGCCGAGCCTGGGTAGAGCTCAGAGCAGAGGATCGACAGTATGTGTGAGGGCATGGCTGTGGTTGTTAACCCTTGTCCCCAGCACTTCCTTCTTTCAGTGCAGTCTTCACTCTTGGTGTTTAGCAGATTCCAGTGTTTTTGGACTTGCAGAACCCGTGTCCTCTGGGATTCACAGACCATCTGTATTTACCCTGTTCTGATGGTCGTAAGCCCTGACCCTTTTGCCCTCTTTCTGATTCTACCCAAGCTTTATTCCATCAATCTAACTAACACATATATATACACGCATACATGTTTGGCTGCTGCATGCAACCTGACAGATTCCTGCCTCAGACATACTGCAGTGAAAGGCTGTTTAACTGGCAACACCACACACTTGACACTTACAGCTCTGCGATTCAGCGAGTTGACACTGTCACCTGTTGTGCACTGAGCACTTGTTTGAACCTGGAGACTAAAGCAGACACACAGCTGCTGCGTGTCCGACAGGTGGGTCGCATAGTAATCTTCCACCTGTCCCTGCACCATAAAAAAATGACCCATATTGGAAAGAGAGTAACACAAGTAAACAGGCTTTTTAGATTATTTCTTGTCAAATTAGATCAATGCAATGGGTTGAGTGAAAGTAAGAAGACACACAGTGCGAAGTAAATTTAACAAAGACTGTGATACACTTCATGAAAGTTATTCTTTCTTTAGGATTCTATGAAGAGGATTATCTAAAGGTTATATTGAGGAAATATTTTTCAAAAGAAAGCTGCTTACTTTCTTTGAAGATGGATATTAAAATCACCACTTTCATCATGCACTTTGACGGATTGTGAAATCAATTAAAATTCTGAAAAGAGCTGAGGCAATTATTATCTGCATCTTGTGCTTGGGCATAAGCGAGAGCTTCTTGGTTATTCTTGATCAAAGACTGAGCAATCTGGTACACTTTTGATTCTAATGTTGGACTGTGGCCATTTATATATTAGGTGCATTTGCGGGTGATCACGCCCTGCTGGAATAATGTACATGTGTGTGTTGCGTCGTTTTGAACATCAAAGCTATAAGCACTACAACATGTTAACACTAACACATGGGGCAACAGAACTTACTGGCTACTTCCAGGGATGCATTGTGACTGATCGCCTGGCCCAGATAGTTTCGGGCCACACACACGTAGCTGCCATCGTCGGGCTTGCTCCGTCGTCCGTGGATGATACGCAGGAAGAAGAGGGACCCGCTGGGCAGCAGCATGCGGTGGGAGCGGGGGTTGTCGCGGTCCGTCTCGACGCGCTCCCCGTCTTTGGACCATTCCACCGTTGGGGTCGGACGGCCCTCGGCCTTACAGTTGAGAGTGGCCGGTTCCCCTTTGGACACAATGAGGTCAGAGGGGTGCTCCACTATGCGGGGAGGGAAGTCTTCCTGGCGAAGACGAGACCCTGGAGATGAAGAGAGGTGCAAAGGTGACATAAGCAAAGAGGAAAATGAGTTCCTGGTATACACTTTACTGCTGTATTGCTGTAATGCAGTACATGGAACTTACTGCATTTGTCAATTGAACACAAAAAACACACCACAAAGAGGCATCGTACAATGTATCAAATAATCCTTCCATGCAATAAAGAGGAGTATTAATCAAAACAGCAGCGGCTCTAAAGGAATTATACAAGTCACGGTATTATTGCTGTGCAAGTGCCTCGTATTAACAATAATCCTGTTTGACAATATAATTACCACACAATCGCATGTCGCTCATGAAATATTTGGCTTTTCTTTCAGCAGTTGGAATCCCATGAGGCATTGTAAATTAAAAGAAAAACAATGCCGACATGTGAAATCCTCGGGAAGTAATATCTTTCAAATACATGTCTCCCCTTAAAACATGTATTTGCAAAGAAATATTTATATGCGCTTCTTGAGACGAGCTTCAAGGCTGAATTATAACAGGATTATGGTGTTATCTATGGCTCCACAGACACAATACTATAGACAATGTCTGAGTTCTTTTCACCAATTTAAATATGCAGTCGTTTTTTAAATGTGTCTGAAACTTTCGCTACCGAAATAAATATGGTGGAAAATCTCATTATAAGCCTGGCAGTGTATTTTCCATAGATGCCAGTTCCGATATTCTGAGCAAAAGTGAAAGGATACCCATCCTCAGCCATCCCTCCCTTTCCTCCACCCTACTGGAGTATACATTTATTTATGCTTCATGTTCACCATTTGGAGCCAATTTCACCACGGCCTCGAGTCGTTAAACCGGCCATAGAAATACGAATCAATACCACCAACCATACTCACACTAACGACCACAAAATCACCTCTAATCCCTCATACACCGTTGAGATGTCAGTCATGCTGGTGTTGTCAAAGAAACTGTGTAACAATGAGTCCCTGTGAGCCAGAGGACAAAGCAAACCTCCCTAATGAGATCCAGGTACACAACTCCAATGCCTCTGCACGTCTTAAATTCCTTCCATCTCTTTCCAAGCCCCCAACACAGTAAAGCCAGCTCCAACCCTGTCCCAACACACACCCTCAGTCATTTCTCCTCCGTTTTGTCCTTCCAGTATTGTGAGAATGCTGGAGAATCTGGTGTGGATTCCACAAAACAGCTGCAGGCATCAGTATTTTTCCAGAAAAAAACAAATTTAAAATCGCCTTTAATTGCAGAAGCAATTTTGCTAAACATTGCTTACAACCCGAGAGAGAGAGAGAGGGAGAGAGAGAGAGGAGACGACAGAAATGCGGCATCAATGTCAACCACTGTTTACTTGTTTTATTGCTGTGGGAACACTTCTTTCATGCCCCTGCAAACACTAGCTTACACAGTCTTCAGCAGGTCACGCTTTAATGTGCCAATGGTCCTGTAAAGCAGATAATCACCACCGTGCAAGACAGTGATGAGCTCCTACACTCCCTCTGAAACCAATAAATCCCACGCAGACAAGTGTTTACCCAGATAGATAACACCTTGCACATTGTGGAATGGGTGAGAATTTGATCCACTGCATATAGTGTGATAGAAGTTTGGTGTGTTTGCACAAATCTATATTTACTATCTTTTCCAAAATCCTATTAAGGAGAAATGTGATAGTATTTAAGAGGTAGAGTGCAACGTACCTCACTTACACAAAAAGTCAGGAACAGCGTTTGACAAGTGAAAGTGGAAAACTGAAAGGTGCTGACATTTTAATGTGTTGCATTCAAAAGCTCCATATTACCTGCATGGTAGCAGTCTGACTTAATGGATGTGGACTGCTGAGATAAGCCCTCCCACTGCCTGACTATTATGTTCAGTTTTGTTTTTTGGGGGTTTTTTTCCTACCATTTGCTTCCTTGGTCTGCTTTTCCTTTAAATGCTGTCAAGTGGTCGACCTACCGTAAAGGCTACATGCTGATGAATACAATAAACTGCCAAAAAGTTGAACTGGACATGCAGGTAATTACCCTCTATACAATGCTCCTTAGTAACACCTCAGAGCACTATACAAAAAAAGCACCAGCAGGACCTTTCTTTGCCCCGGCACAGTAGGGATGGGCGATACCACACGTTTCTATTTCGATACTATACCGATGTCTTTTGTCACAGTTTTAACGATACGGATGCCGATCATTTCCTAGATGGGATTGTGATTTTTTTTAAATAATGGCAATTGTTTTGAAAAAAATTAAATATATCACTACACTCTCAGGGAATTCACACCTCTTATCGGTCATTAATAACACATTTATTACAAAAGCAAATATAAGTACAATTCAATTTAAAATGTTTGTGCCACTAAGTACATAAAAAGGAAAGTCCAGTATTTTACAGAAATACAAATTCTGTAAAGATAACACGATTGGTTGTGACAAAATGTGAGTCATTATGTCAGCAAAAAAATTAAAGTTATGTTTGGAAACAGGGGATCACTTAGGTTTTTAGGATTCATCCTCTGGGTATCAATATCTGCAGCACATTGGTGGGCCAACCGAGCAACATTTTTGGGATTTTCTTTAGTAGCTATGAGCAATAAATTTGGTGAACAGATCTCTTCAACAGCACAAAGCCAGGTTGAGACCGTGCTGCCAAGATGTTGCCTGAATGAAAAAATTACCTTTCACTTATATTGCAGATAAAGTTCTGAAGCATTTCAAAAATGAGAAAAATAATCTTAAACCACATAAAAAAGCAATATGTATGGCTCTCTAAACCAAAAAAGAATAGAAAGGCTAAACCACCCATGTAGCTTCGTGCAAAAATATGCGGAAGCATTTAATTTCAGTACAATTTTACACAGAGTCTTAACAATTAAACCCATAACCGAACAATATAAACATTGGTGGCCACTGTGGCCTTCGGTCACACATGCTGCCTACGTTTCCTAATTGTGTTGGGCTGATGCCTAAGGGTCCATGCAGCTCCCTAAGCTCCCTGGCATTACAGAAAAGGCAATATCAGCCCACCACAAGTGGGCCCCCAGAAGACCGGGCTTTATCTGCAAAGGGCCAGCCGCCAGCACACAATCAGTATGCAAAAACATGCCCGCAGATGCACAATGGAGTACATACGTACACACCAAAGGTCATTTGTAGCACCTGTGCCCCTACAAATATGTATTTGTCTGTCAGTCATCCCAGAGGCAGTTCTGTTGTCTTGTGAAGATCTAGAGAGAGAAGAGCAACCATGAAAGAGAAAGGAGCATTTCTGTGTAGTTTTGTGTCAGTCTGTGAGAAAGCAGGTGGGTAGAGAGAGAGAGAGAGAGAGAGAGAGAGAGAGAGAGAGAGAGAGAGAGAGAGAGAGAGAGAGAGAGAGAGAGAGAGAGAGAGAGAGAGAGAGAGAGAGAGAATTAACTAAAATGAACAGAAAAAAAACGTAGAAAGCCCTAGTATGGCGGAATAACAAGCTAGGTATTTTGTATTTTATTCCAGTATAGGTTTGGTGAATAAGTGAGTAAAAAAAAGAAGGCATGAGGGGATAAATTAGAGGAGGAAAGGAGAGGTGATAAAGGGGTGTGGTAGGGGATTTGAAACAACAAATCATGCAATCTGAGAATCTAATAACTGAATGTGACAAATGAGTGTAATTTAGGGCAACGTTGGTGGTCTTGGATCGACCTACCCCCGTGTCATTTACAGTACAGTGCTGCATGTGTTTAGAGTGCATGAAAGGAGGCTACTATGACTGTTTGGAACCAAACCAAAGAAATATACAGTGAAAATATCACATTTCATAATCAAATTAGGTTGGTGCACTGAGGTCACACTAGCTGTCAGCTCAGCATGAAAAATTATCCTTTCGAAAAGGTATAAGACTTCAGAGAGGCTGACAGACGCATGGACACACACACACACACACACGTTGCTGAAGCATCACTTGGAGACTAGTTTTCACACTCGGACTCAAAAACCTTGAAATTCACATTTTGAAGAATGTGCACAACTGGCTGTCCGTGGTTTTCCCAAATGTATAAGTACAAGAGACGCGGTGAGCGACATTTATCAATGCAAAATGCTGTGGACTGCCACCCTTTGGTGCTGCTGACATCTGTGTGACACAGCCGGTCTGCTCAGTGACTCTGAAACCAAGCCTACCAGAGCCACAGTGGTGGAAATGGTAAATCTCCGCCCGAGGTACTGTGGGATTACCTGTGCTCGAGTGCCACTGTGAAAGAGTGGCAGTCAGGCACAGGCCGATTTTGTCGGGAGGCTTAAGAGTGTGCAGTAAGTGGAACAGCTACGTCTTGTTAAGGAAATCCCTTTTGTTTCAGTCTGTAAAAGTCATTTAGTTTTCTGTTTCGTGACCCGCGGGCTAGATCGCGGATCAGCCCACACTTTTAATGGCGAGACAGAGATTTCCGGAAGCTTCCGAGTTCAAAGCAGCACTCTTGTAAGTCAAATGACACCACGTGTTTGAACAGACAGCGATCCAAGGCCAGATGAACAAGGGAGATATCAAGACAAGACCCACAACTAAGATTTAGAGGCTTACGGAGCATTTGAGAGACAGAACTGACAAGTTACACAGAGAAACGAAAGACCACCATAGCACGCCAAAGAGCACTGCAGTGAAATCCTCAACTGAACTCAGTAAACTACCAAAGTTGTTTTATGTTTAGTTAGCAGTCAAAAATCAATAATGTCATTTTGAATTAGAACGGCCAGCAAGTGTTGCGACAGATGTTGGCACTTTTCCACCTTTGTCCTGACATACAATGAGAGTAGACAATCACACAAAAGAAAGTGGGTTGAGAGTGACTTCATATTGCAGAATGAATCATGTGTCTGAATAACAACTGAATGCCGTCAGCATTGCCATCCTAAAATACACTTCACAGACCCAGACTAGACAGCCTTCTGACTCTGTGGAACTTAACTCGCAGCAGCAAAGTATTAGTGTGACAAGCGGGAGATATTACGCAAGTGTCGTGCATCACTGCACCACCTTTGGTATTTTAAGCACATCTGATTCTCCAGAAATGCCAGCAAAACATCCAACAAATCCTCCCTTCTAAGGCCAAGTTCTGATTAATGTGGATTGGGCCCTACATCAAAGCGGCTACAAGGGAGACCAGAGACCTGTTTTATAACACTGTGCAGAGTCGATAATAAAAGGCTACGCACACTCACGAAAAAAGCACAAAAGATGAAACGACAGTAATACTTATTTTAAAAACCACCCGCATGCTAACGAAAAGTTTTCTCAACATTGAAGCAAAATTAGCTGGAAATAATGAGCATACAAAGCTCCCCGGGTAACTTTAACAAATTAGGAAATAGTGTGCATCAGCTGTTTGCAATATGCTTCACAAGGATTGGCTCATTCAAAGCTGTGCGGCTAGTCACGTCCAATCGTATTCGTGCAGGGCGGACAGTATAACCTTACACTTATCACTGCTCTCCAATGATTATGATGAAACCCGTTTGCTGCAGAGGCACCCTCCGCCACGCCAACCGCCTCATTATGTGGTATTTCAAGTTGACTTCACTGAGATTTAATGTCCGTGCATTTGTTTATGAAGGGGGGTTTGCTGTCTCAGCACAATCCTCATCGCTACTCAGATACATGATCGGTATAAATGTGAATATTCATATTAACCAGCTTGCAATTAAATCACTTCATTATAATGCCAGAATACACAAAACAGAAAAACTGCACAATGGCTTTTGTTGCTACGAAGGCTGAGCATAGATGGTCTACTGTTCTGGTGGTCATAACCATTTAAACAGTGGTTTTAATGAAAAACACATCATGCCACTCGAAATTTGAGTATAAATAAATAAAAAGATCATGTTTTATATTTCTACATTAAAAGAAATAGTTCAACAATTTGGGAAAAACAGCTATTTGCTTTCTTGCAGAGAGTATTAGCGTCTGCTGGCTTTTGCTTCATTTCTTCATTGTAAAGAGAGAGTGACATCTATCTTCTCATTTAACTCTCGCCATGAAAGCGCATAAGACATAGTTTCCCGAACATTTGCGTTATTTCTTTAACACAGAAAAAAAAGTGGACTCGTTGGAAAATAAACCATTTGTGTTGCTCATCCCTTGGAGAGACAGATTCCAAACCTGCACGCATTCATTTGTAAAGTAAAACACAGGGAACCAAAAAAATTCCAGACATTCTTTCTCAGACTGTATAAACTACAATTAAGTGGAACAGTTGAACACTGTCATTCACTCAAGTATGTAGGGGAAGGAATGTGAGTGCGCTTCTATGTCTGTGTGTGGCAATAAGGAAAAGGTGTCTGCAACCACACTCTCTCTTAGATTGCGCTGACGCATTTGATCGTCTTAAATTGCATTTGTAACGGGGATTTTAATCGCATGGAAGTTTTGAAAAACTTGAATGACAACACTACGAGGTTCTTTCTTCTGGCACCCTTCTTAACAACACAATGCACAATGACGCAGTCTGCAGAGAGGAGAGTCAAGGTCGTGGACGTGATAACGCCTCCCAACTGCAGCGCGCCCAGATGTTCAGGGGAAGATACCAACTGAGTGGGAAAGTGCTCGCAAGCTTTAACACACGAGTGGCTTAAGATTTCAAATTAAAAGATGCAGGGAAAGATTTTGAAAGAGCTAAATTCAACTAACGACTGTTTTCAATAGCAATTCATCTGTAAAATGTTTTTTAGGATGAATCCATTAATTGTTATCTAGAAAATAGTGAAAAATGGCCATTACAATTTACCAAAGCCCAAAAATAATGTCTTCAAATAACTTGTTTTGTCCAAGCAACATCCCAAAACAAAAAGATTTTCTTTTTCATTTACATTAAACAAGAGGACAGCATCAAATCCTCACATTCTGAAAAGCCTAAACAGTAACTGTTTAGCAGTTTTCCCTAAACAATACAAAAAAAGACTCAAACGATGAATACAGTATGCAAATTATCGATCTGTCGATTGAATAATTGATTCATTGTTTACATTAAATTGCTTCATGAAGCTCCTTCTTTGAGAATTGTGTGCAAATATTTATGTTTCCATGAAGTCGGTCACCTAATTGTTTTCCTTTTGTTTTGTTTTTTTGACTGCGCAGTAATATAATCTTGTGAAAAGAAAATCTACTTTGTGTTGTCAGCTGTTAAATGCTGGCGGGGAAGGTAACAAGCAGTGAATTCCCCTGGGCAGATTCAAAGCAGAACATTGCTGGTACACGATAAACATCTGAGCCAACTAGGTCACCATGGACACTTTAACTGGAGAATAAATCCATCAGGCTGTCAATGACGCACAGGCTGTGGTCTCAGTTTGTTTCTTCAAACCCAAAACAAACTGCATTTTTCATCCTTGAAATGTTTAGATTTGCTCAAACTTGCCTTGAAACTAACTTACTGGTAAAGTGCGCACAACATATCCGCAGCTATGATTGTGTCAACATGTTCAGCATTCTCAACATGTTTTTTTCATACAGTGTACATTGATTTGAAATAGGAACCGTTAAGCTAAGCGTACCTCTTGTATTTCTGATGAGAAACACAAGTGTCTGGAAAGGCCAGCAGCCCATCTGAGAGGCTTATCCTCACTCCATTAAATGTTCAGTGGAAAGTAAAGAGGCGGTACAGGCCATTGATTATCACTCAGGCAGAGCTTGAAAGTCAAACTTCCCATGAATAGACACAGAAGTGGCCAAGGATTAGTTTGTTGTTGTTAAAAAATAAATAAAGACTATGAGTGATTTAATACGTTTGCCTTATCTTTGCATCAGTTTAAAGTTCCAGTATTTAATATAATCGGTCAAACCGACTGTATAACGTGTGTTTGACCATCTGTACTTAATCATGTTTCCTTCATCTCCTTCGAGGCATATAGAGTTATAAACCTTGTAATTTAAAACGTTTTTGCAACACTAACATTAATACATTAATATTACATTAGCTTCATGCTGCGTCAATGCATGTCACAAGTGCATGTCTGCATGACCTACATTTATTTTCGGTCTTAATTGCGCCCCTGGTTGTGGCGGCCCAGATGTGAACCGACTGTCACACTGTGCAGGGAGAGAGACTTTGCCCTGAGCACAAAACCCATCTACAAAACTGAGGCCCTCTCCCAGGACTTCTTCTGGTTACCGAAGTCCCACTTCATGAATATGTGCATGCCAACAGACACAAACATTTATTGGATTACACAGCATCTCAATACCAACAGACACACAGAAATTCAAACACAGCTCAGATTTGCCACTAAACCGCTCTTCTGACTCGAAATTCCTGTCTCTTTAATGAAGAGGCAGAATGAGCGGCCACGACCCGGGATGTTTTTGGACTGCACTGACACGATTGTATCATATTACAATGTACAATATGAGCATAATGGTCGAAGAGGACATTGATAAGAGGATGCATTCATCCACAGGAGACCAGACGTTAGTGCTGTGTGGGTTCACTCAAACTTTGCCGGCAATGTTAGCTGACCCTTCACTAAGACCCGCCCCTAAAACGCAGACTGGCCAATCATCTATCTTTCTAGTTGAATTCCATTTACAACTGACTTGCAAGTAATCGTTTGACACTTTGGAAAACATGATTGCTTTCTTGCATCGAGTTAAAAGAAGAAGAATGATACCACTCACTGTTAAGTGTGACGCTAGAGCCAGGGGACAATTAGCTTAGCTTAGCATATGTCCTCAAAGATTATAAAAAGGAAGCAAATTTCCCCAAACTACTTCTTTAAAAAGGCATCTTTGGTTCCTCTTTCTGATAAGAATTGCAGATTGCAAAGAACATCACACCCTCTTGTGATACTGATATCCAGCTATGCGAGCTGCCTGCCACCTGTTTCACTTGGTAACATCTGTGCACAAAGAATTCATGCAGGGTAAATAATATTTACACATTCATGTACAAATGCCTCTCTGTCCACATCAGAGGCAGCCTGACCGACACATTCTTTTCGTGTCCAACTGTGTCCCCTCGCAATCAGAATCTTGGATCAAAAGTAATGAAATGTATCAAAGAGAAATAGATTCATGAATATCTATGAGATGTATGTGTGGCATTCTGCACAAGTAAACACACTAACCTGACATTGCTTACAAGGAAAGAACACTCAAATGTCTTTTGTTGTTTCTGAAAATGGTTTAAATTCTGAGGCAGCAGTCCGACTGTCTCAAACACAGCAGCGGGTGTCCGACACACTGGCAGCAGTCATGCCAAGGAGACGAATGCAAATCTTATCAAAACACAGCTGCTGCTGCTGCTGCTGCTGCTGCTGCTGCTGCCACATTGCTACCTTTTGGAAATTGTCTTCATTTTAACCATTAGATCTTCCTGCACTTGCAGCATTCAGTGCTTACAAAATATACCTCTTGATATCACCCATTCCAAAGATTCATGTCTTAAAACGATGATACGGATACCAATCGCTACAGATTAGGATCATCTTCATGTATGAACGCAGTCTATAAGAGGAAACATCACTCGTGTAAAGTATATGGTATATATTTTTCCAGACACTAGTCTATCAACACTGCCTGCAGAGAGTGGCAATAAAGCACTGCAGGGGGAGAAGAAGTCAGAGTTCAGCGTGGAAGAGAAGCGGCTCGAGGAAATCCATAATATTCTGACCTCTCTTTTCACCGCAAAGCTGCTCGTGTCAATCACTTCGACTGGGCAAAAAATATCATTTTAACTGTGTCTTGACAAATTGCTTTTCACTTCGTTTTGCTACGAAGGAATGAAGCGTACGGACTTCAATCCCTTTCTCTATGAAAAGTATCAAAGCTTAAACTCCGATAAGCTTTTCCAACAGATTTCTTTTTTTTTTTTAAAGGTGATTAAAACAGCTCATCTGGTAGTAATTTCAGAACTTATCTGTATGAACAGCTTTTTATTTGGCTCCATTCGTGGTTGGTGCTGTTGATCACGCGTGTTGGCTGGGGTTGGTTGTTGACGTGAGGGATACAGTCAAAGCCCAGCTTTCCAGCTTGGTTTGTTGTGTGGACTGAGTTTGAGGGTACATGAGGTGTTTCTGCGGTAAACTTTGTGTGCTCTAATAAATTGCTTTAAGGATGAAAAACGGAGCTTGCAATCCGAAAACCTTGGCAAAAGTTGTAATGAGCTGCTGGTTGAAGAGAGGGTCCACTCGACTGTTCAATGTAATTGCAATGATTTGCGAGAACAAGCTGAATTCAACAATTTGTTATACCTCTCACTGCCAAACCAACACTGTTTGGAATAAAGCAGGCATTGAAAGTCTGGCTACAGTCCACACTTGATACCAATCTTGCATGTCACAATAAAGCCGCTGTTTGAAGTGAGCGAAACAGTGCAGGTTATTTGGTTGATTGGAAGCAGTTCTTATTGCAGTGGGAAATCACAGGCTACGGGAACGAAATGCCTGTGAAATGAATGGTTGTCTGGATTTTTGTTTTATCTCCGTGTTCATATTCTGAACATGAGTTAATTACTGTATTTCATCACATAGCCACCAAAGACTGCAGATGTCTTCCCTCTTCCTAACCCCTTGATACTATCCCAGTCCACACTTTTTTCCCCTTCTTCCTCCCTCATTAACCTGAGACATGTAAAAAGAATAAATAACATGATGTATAGTGCCACTCTGCAACCTCTAATATTGACTTGCAAAAGAGCGCCTCCAGCTACATCGTCACCCAGGATGCATGGGAGAAATGGACTGCAAGAAAGTACAGCCTGGATTCAAGATGCTTTTTTTCTTTTTTTTTATTAAATAAGTTGTATTCACAAAGATTTTAGAGTTCAAATAGCAGATTGAAAATGTGTAGAATGTTGAGGACTGTGGGGCAGAAATTAAAGATTAAATTGTGAACTGGTCAGCGTGACATCAAAAGTAGCATGGGTAATCAATAATAGTAGAGGTGAAATACAATCAGAAGAGCGTAGGATATTGCAAAATTGCAGTTACTATAAATGAAATAGATCATGCATATCATAATTCTATTACATACTGTTAGATTAGCTCTTAAAACATATTACATTTGCTTGTTAGATGCCAGTAATCACTGTCTCAATCAAGCCAAACACAAATGTCTACTTTACATGATTAAAATAAATGTCTCTTCAATTCATCATGCTGAATGAGGAAATTAGCTTTAGATACTAAGAATAAACCAAACTGATGAACAATGAATACCGGTATCTGTCTTGGCCAATATCTCCTTCTAAATCTGCATTCATAGTGCGCAACATCATTCCATTCCTACATAATTCAAATGTCTCCCACTGGCTCTCCCTCTAGCTAACGAGACTGTATGTCAAAATGCTCAACATGCTTTGAGAGACATTCCAACGCCAGCCTCTGGTTAATGAAGGTAACATTAGGTCCTCACACTGTAATAACAAGGTCAGTCCTGAGGGCATCGTGCTCTTGCTGGCTCGCTCTCTTCATCATCGCTGAGGTTCTTGGGATATAATGAGCCAAGTGAAGGACTGGGTCTGGTTTGGGTGTGTTCTGATCAAGGCTGTCAGAATAAATTACAATGTAACAATTTCAAAGACATGTCATGAAAACAAACCGGTTGAATGTGTGGAAAAATGATTCTCGATTAATGATTTGAACGGTCATTTGAACTGAAGGCACCAGTGGCTTGGCTAATCGATTCTACAAGCCGAGTCACTGGGAGCGTATTGATTCTATTGACTATTAACCGCCTGACTGGAGAGGAGATGAAACCTCGAGAAGCATCTCTGAGGTTATAGTATTACTATGACCTTTAAAGCTGTCCTTTCAAAATAAGAAGTGTCCCAATTACTCTCAAACCCAAAATCCTTAAGGGACTACAGCATCACCCTTGAAGCAACTACTGGAGCACCTCAATCGTTGCCAGCACGGACAGAAAAGTTGCATAAGGCCACAAATGAACAACAATTTGTTTCAGAGACACAGTTTGTGTACGAAAGAAAAAACGTCCATCTCGATTATCAGAGTAAACAAGAAGGATTCATAAATGCACTTCAGGTGTGGGATGTCTTCACAATTAGCCTACATATAAAATCCCAAAACTACAAAGAGCAGATTCATTCACAGAAGTAATTATCCGAAGCGCCTCCAGCCATAGCTGGACACTGACCTCAGAACAGTAAACTGAGGCCAAAGGAGTACAAACAGCCCGGAGAAAACCACAAACCCACGGAATATCTGAGTTTAGAAGCTATAGCCATAGGCTCAATGTCTGGTGTTGGGTCTGTAACCTTAATTTAGTTTCCACAGTAGTATGATGTGATCTGTATGAAAGAGTGTCAGAGCAAGGCACAAGAAAAGGAAACGAGAGGAGGAAGATTACGGTTGAACTTTCAGTGTTACAGCCAGGCATTGCATTTTAATCAACATGTTGAGAATAAAGTAAAAATGTTGACGATAAAGTTCAACTGTAAAATATTATGTCGAAATACCATTTTGGTAAAAATGACGAAAATTCAGCAAACTGTTGATAACAAATAAATAAAAACTGCTAGCGTCAGCGCAAAACTGAAATTTCGACTTTATTCTCGCCATTTCGCCATTATTCTCGAAATGCTGAATAAACAATAAATCTTCCGAATCAAATGTTTCCCTTTTGTCTGGCTCGAATACTAAGTAGTTCCGTGACACAAGGCACACAACCACGTTTTATCAGCATGAATAAGAAATACTTAAATGACAGAGTAATTTGGTCAGTACAAATTGTGTCTGCTTGATTTAATACATTGTTGAGGTGGCAGTGACCATGAAACTTCAACTTTAATATTCGTATTTATGTTCCGCTTCATGCTTTTATAAATGTATCGTAAAAAGTCATAAAGTTGTTTTTATCCTGCAATTTCGATATGAATTGGTTCAGCTCATGCTGGAGTTGTTGTTGCACCGAATGAAAACATTGTGCTGTAATAAGAGCTTGACGATGAAAACAATTGTAATGGCAGAATGAACAAATGAACCGTGATTCTATTTTTACAGAGATGAGTAGAAAAGGTTGAAGGATGTAGTCTGGGTGTGGGAGGATCCTTCAGGCAAGGAACTCGCTACCTTTGTGGGGCGGGCAGATGGTTATTGATCCTCCTCAAAATGAGGAATTGTGTGTGTGTGTGTGTGCCGGAGTGTGTACGTATATGTAGGTGCCTGTGAGGTGTGATGACCTGTGAACTCCAGGCCCACGGGCGCTTGTTAAAGCTCTCAGTAGCTTCCCTTCCCCAGGGTTGGCAACCACACTCTGCCTCACAGCGCCACAGGAAGCCGGTGCGTAAACAAGAGAGGCAATCGTGAATCACAGCTTTCGGTACACAATCCGAAAACACACATTAAAAACAAGCTCACGCAAACACCATTACATATGCATTCATGCATATTCAGTCGGAAGCAAACAATCGCAGCAACATCTGCTGGGGTTTGAGAGACAAGAGAGACACGGCCTCAGTTTTCTCTACCAGAACAGTTCCCGGGGGACGAAGTTCTCATGAGAGTTTGTTTGGTAATGATGACCTTAGAAACACCTGTGTCAAACAAATATTGCTTCGGCATGACTTCATCTTAGACACAACACATAATTTAGGGTTTACAGGTGTTCGGCCCATTTAGCTCTTTAAAAATAGGAAACACAGAAACGGCTTTCAAAGTCAAGACATAAACCTCAACCCAGGTTTGATGGATCCTGAGAATGGATGAGAAAGAATGTGAATTGCTTGAAAGCCTTAAAGCCATTTAAAGCAACAACAAAAAAAAGCATTGTGTGCCAGGGTCACTGCCAGCACTAAAGAATGAAAGAATACATGCTAAACTAGCAACTAGTGCACCTTTCTTTAAAAAAAACTAAAAACAGAGTGGTTTCTGCAGATTCTCAGTATGAGTGAAGCAGAGAAGGGCCACACCCTGCATACATTTCTTAAAACTCTGTTCCTTATTCCTATCCTTCACGTTGGTGCGTTCAAAGAAATAAACAACGTTGATGAAGATGCTCGATATCCAATCTGTTCTCCAGTGAAGCTTGTGAGATGCATTAATTCCAAGGAAGAAAAGAAGGAATTTGACAATTTCATCCAACCAACAAAGGAATTCTCGTCGGCATGAGAAGATGTCCCATCAGCCCCATCATCCATGGCGAAGAAGTCCTCATTAGCAGCGGGACTCGGCTCATCACTGTCACCACCACAAAGACTAGAGGCGACACAGCAGGCCGGCTTCCCCCAATCAAGCCATCATCGCTTAAAGTCCAGCGCTCTGTAACAAGTGCCGTGTGGTATTTTGGGTCGCAACAACAGTCAACCTCTTGCAGCCAGGAGTGTCAGTCTCCCAAAGCACCATGAGTAGGTACATGTGAACTCTGACCTGTGTGCAACTAACTCCAGCAGACCGGCCAGATGTCTCAATCAGACAGTTCCCAATGGGGCTGCTGCACACACCAGTGATGGAATTAGGCTGTGTCCTGCAGGTCTCTGAGCCCCTCTTGTACTTACTTCTTCACTGATAACACATGGACGAGGGGGGTCTGTAAAAGGTAAAATAAGCCTCAGAGGGGCCTTGGTTTCTTATTGCTAAAGTAATTAGCCTAGTTATTAGCTTAGCTGGGATGGTTTTTATGAAGATATTAATCCTATTACTGCCAGCAGAGCTGAGAGGGTTAACTGAGACTTCGACTCCTGTCTTCTGTTTGAAAGCACAGATGAGACAACCATCGTAACAAAGAATAACAGGATGAGCCATTCTTTTATTTTTCCCATGGTTCCTTTTTAGGCAGTGTTTACAGACCATCAAACAAAGCAGGTAGAATGGCAAGGCAAGTAACAGCATCACTCTGGGGATGCATAATTTACATCTGTGGGATGAAAGGGACAAAGCCATCTCGACACGAGCATATGCTTTTAATGGCCATCATTTAGATTATTATGTATCATCCAATTACCGACGGCAGATTTATTATGCGAAGATTAAACTCTCAACGAATGGGGAGTTCCAGGTTTACCTTCGTTCCGAGTACGGTGAAGTCACTTAACAGCACAGATTTTGTGATGACGGGCGGTCATGGACCGCTGTACGTTTTTATGCTACAGTCAAGATGCCATACAAGTGGATTAGTTACATTAAACAAAAGCAGGGTGGAAAAAAACATGCAATCATTCTGATTGCAATTTGTTACGCATGGATCATTTTCAAAGGATAGGCATGTAAAAACCTGGCAGCTATCCCAGATATAATGCATTAGACTTCCTGTAATCCATGGTGGCAAAGAGATGTGGTAAACACACACACACACATGTTCACGGGTTCAAACATGGCCATTGCATGTACATTTACTGTCACCTTATGTGTTGAATAAATACTTAGTATCTGGGCTTCATGTCGAATTAACATGCTCACGTCATGCTGAAGGATCAGAGAACTTTAGAAAATCACAAATCTCCTTGAGTGCTCTGGATGGCATGTTAAAGCAAGTGTGTCAGTTTGGAAATTCAGAGACAACAAACTGGAAAATTGGTGTCAGACACATTTTCGTGCTCTTGGCGCCAATAGGCAGGCCTTCATACGTTTTTTTAAATGGCGGTATTATATCCACATCTGCAGCTTCTGCTTCTGGTCACAGAAGGGGAACATTTGGGGCATTATCTATGGTTTGGAAAATGTTCCATGAATAACATTCATAATATGTTGACTTTAAAAAATGGAGTCACACCCAAGAATGTTTCACCCACATGTATTCTGAGGAGGGCAAGACGATTTTCAGCTCTCAAAAGAGCTGAAAACGTTGGAAGAATCAGCCGCTGCACTGTCAAAGAAAGCAAGTCCAGCACTAAATATAGCCATCACTCTAACGCTGAAAATATATTGTTCTTTTGTCAGTCTGTGGCCAGTGTTAATGTCACTGACAGCTGTCTTTGTCTTACAGAGTGAACAAGACTGGCGCCAGTAGGGAATTAGAGGGACTCTTGAAATTTCTAAAAGTGTTTGTGATTTCTAATGTGCCCTTGCCTGTAGTTCCAAGAAGAGATGCGTTGATTTGTTTGCTCAGTGTGCCTTGGGCGGGGATAAGGTGATTCTCCTTCAATGGATGACTGTGAGGTCTGCTGCTTGACTGGAAGTGGAGCACGGTGGCTAATGTTAACAGTTATCGAGGCTAAAGAAAAATGTGTTTGAGCCAATAAAGCCTTGTGGAAAGTAAAGTATGTTGTCAGCACTCCAACAAAAACTTTTCTTCACTGATGTGCCAACTCCACCTTCAATATCAGTGGTATAGCAATGCTATGCTTGGCTTCATTCTGCAAGAATGAACCTTGACCCTCCAGCAAAAACACAGCACAACATGTACAATCAAAAGCTTTTTTTTTCTCTCTGTGTGTCAGATGATGTTTGAAAATGCCTGTTTGCCCAACATACATGGCATGCTGTGCTGGAGTTGGCCCACTCAACAATTAAGTATAAATAAAGGTGTGAAGTAAACTTGAAATATCAGTGCATGGGAAAATATTAAAACCAAAGAAATGCATGACATTGTCAGAGCATGGAGCCTGTTTTCCATCCATTGAAAGAAACATCCTCACTGGTCTGAAGTGAAGCCTTTCTGTTCCTCGTTAACCTGCAGCTCATGTAATATATCTGCACCCTCTGAGGACTGAGGATGATAACCTTCAATGTCCTACTTTGACTCCTCACATGCATTTCACCAATTCCATTGATTTTTTTTTTAAATCATACATAAAACAACCTACTCTCACATAAACCTCTTTTTCTCTCTCTCTTCGGACACTTACTGTGGCAATTAATCCCCACCGGTGTGATAAGAGCTGCTTGTAAAAGGCTGCGTTTCTCTGGACTGCAGCAGAGCTCAATAGATAAATGGGTCATTTTCAGCAAGCAGGCAGCACGCAGCGTGGGTCAGAGGCCACATACAGATACTGCGGGCTACAGAGAAAAGGTGACCGAAATACCCACAGGGTGCCATGTCGGATCAGATTTGACATATACAGTATATGTACAGTATATATACACACACATACATATATATATATCAATGCAGTATATATTTATATGCATGCAGGATTAGCTATTATGGTTTAAACTTCCCATCCCACAAACATTAGAGAAGCTATCTTGGCAATAACTCGTACCTGAACAAATCTGTAGAAATGCCAGTAGACAGTAAATCCCCGTCAGGCTGGTAGGCATCATTCAATAGCAGCTGGAAAACGGTGTAAATCCCGTTAGAAGGCGCTTTGTTGTCCGTCTCATCTGAATCACAACTTATACTGCAGCGCGGATGATGGGGATCCGGGTGGAGGAGAGTTCCTGAACTCCGCCGCGAGACAGATACGACTGTTCAGAACTGCAGAACTGAATTTATATTTGAATCAAAGTTCAGTTCAGTCGGAGGCATCCTTGCAGGGTACTCGAGAAGTAATCCACTCAACGCCACTTGGATCCCCCCTCCACTCCGCGATCGGACTCCTCACTTCCAAATGCTGATAACTTCGCGGAATGCATCTGTGATCAGATACGCTGACATAGTTCCACTTCAGGTGACGCTTTCCCCGCGGCTGAATGGAGAGCGAGAATCCAAAAGGGCAGAAGCATCCAGTTTGCGGCCACTTCAGTTGTTCAAACGTGTAGTTTTAGCCCGGTTTCGTGGGACCGGCGCTGGTTGGATGAGGCGCCGTGCGTCTCTGCGCTCAGCGCTGGTTTGGTTTCCCTAACCAGTCAGAGGCTTCTCTGTTATGCAGAGGAGATTCCAGCGAGGCAGGACCATTTAACCGCATAAGGACACATTCACAACACGAGGCTCCACTTTGCATCGAGCAAAAAAAGATCCAGGCTACAGTAGCCTGATAAATGCTAGAAATAAAATCAAAATGACTGCAAACAACGGAATGTGGGTGTTATAAGTTTTCATATCCAATAAAAGATTACCACGTCCCATAAATCAAGCTGGCCCTCGCTGAATGAACGGCAGCAGTCTGCATTAGCCTCTAAATTCAATTGGCTGCACCATCCAAACACTTTGTTTTAGGTGCCCATCATTATATGTTAAGAAGAGCCTTTTAAGAACGTCAGAATTCCCCCAACCAAAAGTGTACTTAATATTTCAAAGTGTGACTATACAGTTGACAGTGAGCATAATTTGACCTTGATGAATGATTTATGGTATTATTATCCACCCATCAAGACAGAGGGACGTGCACTTTCACTGTGTCCACATTAAAACCTAAAGGGATCAGCTCAGGCAGTATAAAAAAAAAAGAAAAGAATAGTGCATTCCTAATGAGCCAGTAAAAAAGTGCCTCCATCCACACCGGGCAGCAGCATTGTGATTCTTCTTCCACTGACAAAAATCGATGAGGTTTTCACCCTCTGACCTCTCAACACGCCACTGGGAAATGAAATGGCATTTTTAAGTGCATTAGAAATGTGATGCCTAACATAATATGTATTGATACCAAACACAGTGAAGTACTAATCACACGGCTTGAGTGAAATTCTACTTAAATTAAATACATTTTGAATTATGGTGTGACCGACCCCTAAGTTAATAGTAACAGTGTGGCTGTGACTTAGTGAACCTCAAATGTGTCTTCTGTTGTCTAAGGAGGTCAGCACTCCCTCTGCTGGCTGCAGGGCTGCAGTACAGGCCAGGGGTTACCTTTTTGTTTTAAACTATTGACATCCAAGGTTAAAATTCTGTCTGTATTAATTCTGCCCACTCCACGCTGATAACTCCAGACCAGCAAACAGGCTGCATGACACTACAAAAACTATACCAAGTTAAGTGCATGCATCATTTCTACAACAAAAAGCACCTACTTACAAATTCCTTCAGAAGTCCAACCAAATTTAGTAACAGAAGAAGAGAGAGGCGATAATTATGTATTCAGAGGAACTTCAATCGCTCTGTCTCACTTACAGAAAAAGCAGTGATGCCGCTGGTATTTTAAGTCGCATTTAGACTGAGCAAAAATTGACTTACTCGGCCCTCCCTGTCCCCGACCTCTCGCCTCAAATCCTTTAATTGCCCATTGTGGACCACTGGTGGCTCTGCTGAATGGGGCCTGCGTTCCAGGCTGAGACATCACGGTTGGTAAACAGCCAGGAAGAACATGTGAAATTACAGTCTCTTACAAAGCATGTGCTTTATCTTTTTTTTCCATTAAAGAACACCTTTCACTCCTTTCTTTGCTTTGTTGCATGTTCTTATTTGTCCCGTGTCCTATTCAATTGTTGCACATTGCTATTCTGGGTCTCTGTTCACATTTTTCTATTTCCTCCAAGTAAATATTATCCCCAATGTATGACTCTCTGGCAGCTCGGTGGGCAGAGACTGAATGACTGCTAGAACCGTATTGTAGAGGACAATGTGGTCTTGGTCATGTTATGTCTTTAGAAGTCTCATTTTATAACATTGACGGATATAAAATAGCTGAAAGCTAAAGCGTAAATGACGAGAGGGCAGAGGTTCAAGGGTGGGGCTCTTGCTTTATGCTTGTGTGGCCTCAACATAACAACAGGTGCAGCGCTAAATGCAGGGTTTGTGAGTGCTATCGTGCATTTCACAATTGGTCACAATCCAAAGCATCTCCAGCACCGATTTTCCAAGAACAGATGGCGAAAAATGGACACAAAGACATGCGCGTCTTCATGGCAACAAAGCACATAAAAATGGCAAGGATTTCAAGGAGACAGTGCCAAGTACTGAGACCTATTTTTATTTTATTTTTTATTTCACTCCAAAGTAGCTCTCCAGTTGGTTCTGAGCCAGGGCAGAAAATATCTCCAAAAAGCACAAAGCCAAATTCAAAAAAAAAATTTATGAAGGAATAAATAATTTGGAACCTCTACAGACCAACAAAGCTGGCCTCAGCTAGTCTTCTATTAATCACTGCTGACTGCTTTGTCCAAGCAGAAAAGACATGCACGGACAGGAAATGGAGATTTTAATTACAGGAGCAATGTGGATATTTTTGTATGTAACACATATCTCTGCCATTACCTGTGATTTATGCAACATTATGGTTCCCCATTCTAGATAGTATTAGCCATGCTGATTCTCTGCTCTCCCTGTTTTTATATTATCTGTGACAGCTCTTTGACTTTCTCATTTCCCTCCACTTGTTTATATATTTGCACATTTGTCAGCACCTCTCACTGCACATCAACTACAGTTGCTCCGGATCATACAAAGTGTTGAAGAAAATACGAGACAGCCTTGACGTTCACCATCACACAGTATGAAAAGATGATGCAATAGCCATGCCTCTGCTCTTCTTGATCTCTCTGCAAATTGGCAAACTGGCAGCTAACCCGATGGTCTTATCAGTGCTTAAGACTTGGACATCCCTTCAACTTCTCACAATCACACTGTCATCTTTTTTTTCTCCTGCTGGGCCACAAAGATTTTAGGTATGAAAAAAAAATAGGCTTCTTATTATGAGAGAAGAAACACACTGATAAAGAATCCCTCTTTCAGCCATTAGCCAGTAATAGCTACAATTTAGGTTCCTCAAAAGAAAAACACTTTTTTTATGCTGCCCATTAAAGATAAAAGTCAAACAACATCATTATTTTAGCATCTCAATTGCTTCTTCTTTTTTGACTCCAGGCGTCAGAAAGGGTGAGCACAAAGTCGTATTTTGTCATCCTCCAAAACCGAAGAGGCTGTAAGGAGAGAAGTGCTAAACGTTTAGCTTTGTTCTATATCAGTACAACCCAAAGTCAGAGCCCCAACCATAAAATGTCAAAGCAAAGGGAGAGGGGATTGAACTGTATTGGCTTTGGACACAGCACTTGAGGTCTGCAGCTGCTGAAATGGCATTAAGTGGTATTAGAGTCTTTGTCAGCTAAAGGAAAACATTGTCTTCTTCCTGGGAATTGGGTTCAACATTGTATTTATTTTCAAAGGACAAATTCAGAATCCGCACAATCTGGAGCACCACTTTACTGACTGCTGGCTTATTCAGTTCTTATTTCAGAGACTTCTTTAAAACTGTTTTACAAGATCAGACCAATTCAAAACTAGTAGAGCAAAAATAATTGGATAAAACCCGATCTGTAAGTTTGAATGATGACAAAATTAGAAGAACAGTAAGAGACAAACTTCATCAAAACCCTCCTTTGGTTTGTTTAAAAGAAGTGTGGTTATTGTTCTTTATCGACCACAATTGCACAAATCACATTTAGCACTTGGACCGTACCTTTGTATCCAAGGCTGTTGTCTTGTTCAGATGCTGGTTCAGATGCAGGTGTTTGGGAGATGACCTCACGGTTCCCTCCGTGTTTCTCTGTATCTGTTCGGATGGGGACAACAACAGTAGGGAATACAATTAAAAAGAAAATGTACTCATCCATGTGCAACATTAACATCTTATCTCCTGGAGTTTAACCATGAACAGGGAACTAAGTTAATAAATCTTACTGGTGGATGTATACTGTGGAAATGGGCAGGTGTTCTTGTATGGTAACCTTACTATACCACTATTAGGCTCAAGTTATTATTTTCCTATTTATTACTTTCCTTTAGTTAAACCACAACAGAAAAAAAAATCCAGTTTTTATTTCGTATAAAAAAACTGCAAGCATATACTTGTATTTCATTTGATATGGATGCAATACAGCATTCCTACTGATGCTGAAAATTGGTGCACAATGGCAGCAATCACAATAACATAACTATTTACGGAAGTTGCCTTCTTTTTCTCCGTATGATTTGAAGTCTATAATTTCCCTTGCTACATTTGTCTTTGGAGGCACATTGAGCGCCAACACTGTGGTGAAGTATTTATGAACACATTCACGTCTTAGTCGCAGAGAGAATATGATCTTTTCTGTCTAAGCACGAAATGCAATGCAACACAGGCAATGGGAATTCAGCTCAGCAACCAATAAACCTTTTGTACAGTTTAAAGTAGTCCGATTGTCATATCCTCGATGAACACAATCTGAAAGATGTGACTTATGCATAATGTTCAAACGCTTACGTGCAGCAACGATAACATTTATATTGATGCTTTATACACTGGCTGGGGGCCTGGCTAGTCATGGAAATAGTCTAGAATTATACCACTAGAGGGAGCCACCACTTCATCACAGCACTGGATCTAAAGCCAATGGCCCAATCCCAATGTCCCCCCCCCCCCCAAGGCCTTGAAACTCTGGACCCTGAAGGACTTACTGACGTCACCTGGTAAATGGTTGAGTGTGAGAGACTGTGAGGGCTTAAAATGGTGTAAATAGGAATGGGACAGCACTTTGCTGCAACATATCACGTTACCATGACAACGTCAAAAAATATGATGTATAACTGTGGGTATTTGTTTTATACTCTTCACTCCCTGATTTGAACGTCTTCCAGGCTCTTTCCTCACAAGATGAGAGGAAACTTCAGATAATCTACTTTTTTTGTCAAAACAGCTTCAATGACAAAATGAAATATTTGATGAATAAATAAATAAATATCTTCTGATTTCATGTCTTTTTATGTTCCATCTTGAATCCGTAATGTTTCTGTGTAAATGTAATATGACAGGCTGAACACACCTGAGCCGTCCTCTTTGTTTTCACGTCTCCATGCTTCCACTGGTTACCCCGTGTTTAATGTCACATTGCAATGAATTGTGGGTAATTCCATTGGGCAAAGTAAGCATCCAATGCTGACTTACGGAAAGGGTTCATGAAGGGCTCAAAATGTCTGCGAGAGAACCCTCAAACACTCGACGATTTGACAGCGGGACAGCCCTAAACCCTCACGGACTTTACGGGAGCGCGCCTCAAAGTCCGTGATTGTGGAGATTGGGATGGGCCAATAACGTTTTTTGGTATTGTCATGTTGAGGTTCAGTCTTTAAAAAGGTGCTTAAATGTCAAAGCCACGTAGAACTGTGGAAGCGTAACTATACTGCATATCAATGTGTCCAGCAGAACCTCAACGGCAGTTGAGTGCCCTGTTTATATTGAAGTCAATAATTTGACATAAAACCAAACATGACTGTGTTTTTAATCAT
Organism: Melanostigma gelatinosum; assembly: GCF_949748355.1. Lineage (NCBI taxonomy): Eukaryota > Metazoa > Chordata > Actinopteri > Perciformes > Zoarcidae > Melanostigma > Melanostigma gelatinosum. Next base: position 15,785,646 of record NC_136647.1, read on the forward strand.
CTTATAAAGTTAGACAATAATCCTCTCAGAATATCACCCATGGATATTACACCTGACCTTTACTAGCCCTGTTTGTCTCATCAACATACATTGATTTATGTAACACTGAAATCAATTTGATCTAATAAATGAAGGTAAAAGGGGAAAAAACTACTTTGAGCTCAACTAAAGGGAAAATCAAGTTGGGGAAGCTCTGTTTTATGGATATTTCACAAATACATTATTCATACATATCCTGAGTTCTGTGTCTGTTTTCAGCCACACGAGGACAGTATAACTGCACCTACGAGGTGCTGACATGCTGCTGTTGAAATAGTGTTGGTGAATATATGTTTTCATTCTTCTCTCATCCACACAAATCCAAAGACGGCATATGAGTGCACTTGCAAAGCAAGTCTTTAGACGATATATTTTGCTCAGGTATTCAGAATGGCTGTCATAATACCAGAGAGGGAGAGACATTCTGTTTAGGAATGTTCTTTTCCACTCAATGGAAAAACTGTCCCTCACAGCCTCTTTAATAATAGTCTGTAGTCTGCAAACTATACTCTTGTAATTGGACACCAAACGAGGCTTTTTGAGTTCATGCAATCATTTCATGAAGTATGATTAAACCACATGTTTCAAAGTAATCTAAACACGATCTCATCTTAAAAGAACAATAAATGAATACAACGTATGAAGAAAGACAAAAAAAAGTGAAAGAATAAGTACTCCCGATGTGTATGTCTGGTCAGTGAAGAGATTCTCACCTGATGAACTGTCCAAGGCATGGCCCGGCTGCAGCTGGCTGACACAGAGAAGGCTGATGAGAAGGAAGAGGGTGGGCGATTGTACCGCCTGCATGGTCCCCAATGACCCGGTCTGCCTTTAAGAAGGTCCCGATAAACCTGGAACCCAGAGAACGACATTTATTGGGACAGCACAAACATGTGAGCTGAACTTGAGACATGCTGGAGGAACAAAATGATCAGTATACACTGTGCCCCGACGTTAGTCAGACAGCATCATGCTTAGCTTTTATTTTGGCCTTATGCTTTTATTAATTTGAATGGAAAAATTGGAGTTAAAACCCACAATGCCCTTTTTGTAAAGGGTTTGCTGTTTTACAGAATATGTAGCTAATCTTTGTGTCATTCAACATTGAGTATATGTATGCAAATAACACAACTTTTACACTATCATTAGCCAAACAAAGTCCCACAATGGTTTTTAGACAATTCCTCTCGCTAAGTGAAATCACATCAACCCCTCGTTTACCATCTACCCTGCTGGCGAGCACCATGAAAAACAATGTTCCCGTGGAAACAAAATTCCACGATAAAAGAAGAGAGGGAGCCAGATGGACTTTCCTCTGAAACCTACCCTTTTTTTACCTGCATTTACCTGCTGCACCTCCCGACCTTAACACCCCCCCCCCCCCCCCCCCGCCACCCAAACAAACACACACAACAAAGAAAGAAACACTCTTGCTCTCAAGTGGGGATGGTGATGGAATACAGTGACGGCGCCAAGTGGGAGAAATAGGAAGTCACTTGTACTGATCAGCCATCTGTGGCACAAACAGCCTTGCAACTCATCCTAGCTGTCTGATGGACAGCCAGATTCCTGGGATGTTTTGGCACCCTCTGCCACCGACTCTATGCTCCACTTTAATTGTTCTGAGTAATGCAAACCAACAGCCAACATTGTAAATATGCCAAAAGCTTCTGATTGAGATTTATCTACCAACTGTATGATGTGTTGTTAGCAACTACATTTTCTGTGTTTGAAATGTGAAAGGAGTAACTTTCCATTTTTAATGTTTGGGGTTTGTTTTATGAATCAATCTTTAATGGACTGATGTTCTACACAGCTTCAACCTAGCTGACTTTATTTTAGAACCTTGGAAAAGAAGTCTTGATCGACCAAGCTAAATATATACAGTTTATTGTATCATTACATTGTAATACACTGTTATGGATTTTGTAAATATGACGGTCTGAAATGTAATGATACAAGGTGTGTGAATTCTTTACTTTTATCTCTGCTCTACATTCTGGATCGGGTTTATGATAAGTTGTTGAAAGTCTACGCGAGCTTGGCATATTTGTATGCATTACACGGCAATAAAAACTTGATTAGTCAAATTACCTCTCCTGAGATTTGAAAGTGTTTGGCCAGTGTAGTAAAGATGCTGAGGTTTCAAAAGAAATGAAAGCCAGAAACAATAATATGACATTGTAATGTAATTTTCAATATGAATAACGTTCAACATTATTGACATCTGCTGCACATCATCTAGGGAAAGATCTTGGATACATCACGAACATAATGAGCAAGGAAGATTGCATTTTCTACAGTGCTGAATATTAAATGTGGGTGGTAATAACAACATTGCATTGTTCAGTTGTATCTAACATGGGAGAAAACAGAAAGGAGAAAGTGGGTGTAGAAGGGAAAAACAACCCAAGATGTAATTTAAAAATATGCCAGTGGGAGATATGAGTGAAACAGGAAACGCGTCTACGTTTATGTGTAAATATGCTGAAAACTGCGGCATTTACTTTCACATCTGAAAAAACTGAAAAGACGAATGAAAACTACTAAATTCAAGTCAGGGGTGCACAATGTAAAGATTAGAAGTATGTGTAGTCATGATATAGTCCATAATATACAATGCATTGTTGTATACAGTATACGTTCAGCCAGTAGAGCACTTTGTGTTAGTATCATTAGCATTAGTATATCCGAATTAACACGCACGCACCCTGTGAGTGCAACATACTGTGTCATACACAGTAGATGCTCTCCTCATAACTAGAAACATGCACACATGCATGCAGCACTCAACACATGGAAAAGTCGCCCATAATAAGGAATGACAATACAATATCTGTTGAGTCATCTGCTCTGAGCTAATGGGGAGAGTGTGCAGATCGAAGGAGACGGGACTGCTGATTTCCCCTTCCTTCTTGTGTCTACTGGGGAATAATCACAGCTCACCATCTAACATATTGTCAATAAGACCGAACGGGGAGCTCCCCCTATACCACAGCAGACAGATCGCACACTGTAGAGAGCAGTGGAGCGTAAAAAAGAATCAGCCTCCAGCATCCCCCTCCCCATCCTTTCTCCCTCCTAAATACAATCCGTTGTGCTCAAAGAGACAGGCATGTGAACTGCAATATGTTGCACCATGTATGCCATGTCAAAAGGTGCAGGAGAGATACTTAATTACAACAGACATATTTACTTTCGATGCACATTGCAAGGAAAAGCAGACATATTTCACTGCACCTGTAGCATTTGCTTGAATATAAAAAAAATGCACCTTTTGTAGATTAAATATCGTGTTGGCTTTTTAATATAGGGCCAAACGTATTGAAGCATGTGTACATCTATGCCCATTGCAGACTGAGATGTGATGGTTAATCAGCAGCTCTGTCAACACCACAGGGGGGTCTGAGTGAAAGCCGGGGGCACAACCAGGAAGTATGATTCACTGACTTTTATTTTCCCTGCACAATAACTCGAGTCTAAATCAAGACCAGAGAGTGTGGAAGAAGTGGCACACAAATCACCTGCTTATATTACTGTCAATCAAGTAAAGCCATACATCACGCACTTTTCACATTGTACAAGGCTTACTGTCTCCTCACGTAAGACTGAAGAGTTCTTATCAACACCTGGCAGTTATCGCTGACATGTGGCTGTGTCTTTTGGGGGAAATGGATGGGGAGACGGATACGAGGCTTTCATCACTGCCACTGTAATGCATTACGGGAGCTATCGGAGCAAGACAAAGGATATTAAAAGTATGAGAGGCAATGTCCGGGTCCCTGTCAGGGCTCACGGTAACAAGTCATAGTCGGCTGAGTCGGCATTATGGAGGAGAAAAACTGGTGTGAGGAGTAACAGATGATGCCATGGACTAGCCACAAGGGACAGTGACCTTTGGCCCCAGAGGATGAATGACCCCGATATGTCAGCATCAAGAGCCGTTAGCTGCATTTGCAAAATAATGAGGAAAATACACTGCGTTTGGTGTGGTATAAACATCTGATTAATAAGAATTTAGGTGTTAAGCGGAAAGGAAGAACTATTGATGACCACCCAAATGACCGCACAGCACGTTGCCTGGTGCAGCTATAACCATTGTTTCATCCCTCCTTGATAAACACCTCAGGCCCACTTGAAGGCATTTACAGATTAAGGGATTCATTGGGGAATGAATCTGCTGAGTCCACTCAACTTGGCAAGTGATTTTTCAGTCAATGCTCTATACTATAGAAGGGTACTCATACCTCCCCACTGTTTGCTGGGAAGAGAAACTCCATACCCTGCCTTAATTAGGCCGGGAAAGTCAGTAAAGGACAACGTTCTTTGAGTTGATAGGACAGCCAAATAAACTAAATCCACCAGATTAAGTGATCCTTTAAGATACGAGTTGCATTTGCTTGAATGTGATTCAAGCAACAGTTACTTGTACATAGCTTAATCCCTTTAGTGTTTTCAAAACCACTGAAGGATTTTCAGCACCAGGATCTTAGAGAGAGAGAAAGATGAAGACTTTTGATTTTGTAGAAATGCAAACTGTAAGGTATTTTACCTATATTGTTAACGTACACGAGTGATGCATTCATTGGATATGCAATTCAGTAAATGCATTGCAGCACATTCCGTAGCACTACATGATTACTCAGCAACAGGAGTTTTTATTAAAAGCCATAACCTTTAATACAAAGTACAATAAAAGTAATTCTATGATCTTTTTATGATATAGACTTGACTTTTAACTTCTCTTCATTTTACAGTATATATTCAAGGATACATGTTTAAGAAGAATTAGAGGGTAAACTCAGCAACCATTGCTTGTTTGGCAACATGCAATCATTAGATTTCAAATAGCATTCGCTGCCAGTAACTTTCAGCACCACAGCACGTGGACAGCATCTGCTCCTGTGAATCAATGGGCAGGGAATGGATTCAATTCCCTCTGAAGCCCCCTTTGCCAAAAACATGCACACACACAATAGTGAAATTATCAAGAATACCAACCAAGCCTCACTAATAGGCACAACTTTACAACTTACCCCTCCAGGTTATTCCTCCAGCATTATTGTTCCATTTTCTCTGGTGAAGCCAAATCTCTGCCAGTGTGTTTTTGAGGCATCCAAGTACCCAACAATGAAAGCAGAGACAAAAAGGAAAAAGGAAGATACAATGCGGACCTGTAAAAAAAAAGAGGGGGAGAGAAAATCAAAAGAGGGAGCCTATGCTGAAGGAAAAGCCTAAATAATCCATCTGTGATCCAGTAGACGCTATCAGATGGGGTGCATACAAATCACAAAGCTACCTCTGCAGCAACCTAGGTCCAATATCCTCAGGGTCCTAAGGCTGCACTCAGACAATTTACTCTTCCAGATTAAGCCTGCTACCTCACACACTCAAGGACGTTTTAAAATGGTGAATTTCAACAACAAAATTAGCATTTAGATTTTATTTTCTCAGCCTGAGAAACAAGAAAATGTCTTTTTTTCATAATTTTCCAATTTTCACTCCTTTTTAAGTCATTGAGGACCTTGTGGACAAAATAATATATGTGTGGCAAGTTACTATTCTGAATGCTGTCAATACGTGTATACTGCTAAACCAGAGTGTTCAGTTATTTCTGAATGTATTTGAATAGTTTCTGTCTTAAATATGGCAACAAATACAGCATTATCCATGATAAAACTATTATTATTATAAAATGAACTGTTATATTACTCATGGTTTGTCACAATTTGTAGTCCAGTGTACACATATGTGTATACGACTGTATATTTTCGAAGGTTTTCCAAATAATCACAGCTCAAGCTACCTGCAGCAGCAGAGAATCACAGTGTGCGTGTTGCTGTAACACGGGGGACACGTCTCTGCATCGTAGTTCACAATCTGCAGAAAAGCATCCCACTGGGTCTATGCTCACCTGCAGCAAAACCCCGCCTGCCTCGGTCTCTTTCACCGAGTAAAATTGAAATAGTTTTCGCCCTCTTATTTCTGCGACCTGCTCATTCCCGTTCGGGTATAAACACTGGGCTTGCTGGAACCTTAGCATGCATAAGGCACAAGGCAGGACAACACCCAATTCATCATGGAGATAGAAACGGCAAAAACACGTTTACACCAAAAGAAATGTTAGATTTTTTCAGTCCACCTGACTTGCATGTTTGTGCAGCTCTGCCCTTTTCTCTCCCGCTATACACCCTCTGTGTATTCTTCATGCCCAAATTGCCTGTGCTCACATCCAAGTAACAGTTGTTTACAATAATTGATTTTTTTTATTTTATTGTATTGGAAACAATGTCCACAATGACGGATGAATGCATCTTCTTCCGTGTAATGATGTGTGTAACAAATGGAGAATTGATCCGCAACATTGCTCTGCAGCTATTTATTCAATTCAATCTAATGGAAGACTAAGACCTGCACAGTATAATAGAGACTCAAACACACACGAGTGGTTAACAGCATTTATAAATCCACAAACGTAAACTTTTAGCTCTTTGGCTTTTGGGTCTTCTTACATGCAATTCTTCTAAATAAAATTTTTAAAAACTATGGTTGAACGTATAGAGTCTGATGCAGCAATAGAGGAGCATCAGAGCATGTGACCCAAAACAATTTTCTTTTCAACTGCACTCTTATCTGCAGCACTCTTATCCAGATCCTTCATCTAACTCAGCGGTGCGGTTTTGAATTAACCTCAAGTCGACATCATGGTCATCTATCACGCTGGCAGGAGGAGACTTGTGAGTGCGACGTTGGAAAGATAATCATCTCAAGAGCAAAACGTGGTGACCTCTAGTGACAATGTTGCTCAGCTGGTCCGAATAACCAAGTCAATCGCGGTTTGAACCTGAGGTATGTGACGGACAATCGTAACAAAATAAATATGTTTTGTACTTGGAGAATGGAAGATATCGCTTGAATAATTTGTGGTGAAGCAAACGAGAATTACCACGCTGTCTCTTCAGTGTTTAAAACGCAGAAACATTATGTTGATGAAGCAATTTAGAAGCAGCATTATCTTTTTTTTATTTTACAACATCCAATCTTTGCTCTTTGGCGCCTTTAAAATGAACGTTCTCAGCCACGTCCGTGTTATAATTGTTATGATTACTGCAATGACACAATTCCCCATGAATGATAGCCGTATTTACATCAAGCTCTGGATGCAGGCTAACTATGTTATCAATGTTATTCAGTGATTATGTTTTCCAATTCCCCATCAGATTATTAATTTAAAGCTATTACATGGCGAGAGAGAAAAAAAAACTCATTACTGGTGTTTGTGATCACAACATAAGATAATTTATATTTCAATTATCCCACAACTGTAATTACAGAGCATTCCAAAAGTTTTTTTCTTTTGTTGAGATATACCTCGTTGCATTCATTCAATTACAAAATCAACCCTTAAACCGTTGTTCTTCTATCAGCCATGACATTCAAAGAACATGAATAGAATGATTTATGATTTATGAAAGGCTAATGAGTAGACATATGATCACCTCCACATGTTACTAACAGTATACAGATAAGAGGTAAAAGTCTCAGGGTAAATATGGAGAATATTTATAATATTGATATCTGTTGAAATGTTTTGATGTTGAGAAATAGAATGTCTTATCTATTTCAATTCTCACAATAAAGTAACTTAAGGATAGTCTAAGGATGCGTGTGCTAACCTCTGTGAAAGATTTGGCAAAGAGCATTTTCCTGGTGCGTCTTCTCTCTGTTAGAAAAAGAAAGATTTGAGTTGAAACCTGTTGACCTTTGGTCCTCGTCTCTCTCTGCCCTGTTACATTATTGGTCTTGGTCTTAATATCTGTTTCTTCATCTGTATGCTGAACCTGTCACAAACTAATGGCAAGCCCTGAAGTCGTCTGAGGTCCAGATGTAATCATATTACCATGTACCTCACCAATTCATCATTACACTTACTGTGTGGTGATGAGGAAACAAATGCCTTCATTATAAGTACTCACACACACACACACACACATAATTTAACTGTGATTTGCTCATATCAGCAAATGGTTACATTACCATAGATTCATATGGTAATCTTTGGGTCGCTATCCTTTTCTCCTCTTTGGTTGGGCTGACTGACACTTCAGCATCTACACAGTCTGGGAGCCAAACAAAGCTGTGGATTGACCATTATACAAGAGCTGCATGGAATGAATGTACGAGAATGCAACTCGGGTGTCATTGCCCCTTGATAATCTCGCTCGTCTTCGGGAATTCATTTTCTCAGCAGCTTCACTTCAAAATGACATTCTGACACCATTTACATGGAAATCACTTCGTCTGCAATAGTGGCCTGTGTGCAGACAGGTCCTCTCAGAGGGCTAGACTATTAATGGACATAAACGGTAAAGAGAATGAAGGAAGGAAGGAAAGAAAAAAGACAGAAGACGGTAAGAAGGAAAGAAAGAAAGGAAATGTAGAAGATGGTGGATAATAAAAGATGGGCTTTTCAGGTTTAAAGTCAAGGTCAGAGCTTTGAGTATAGGTGATGGAGACACTGATGAAAGTATAATGTGGGAAATTCCTTTTTCTCACCCTCTCTCTGCCTCTCTCACACAAGAACGAGATGTAAAGATTTTCCCTGAAAGAAGAAGAGAAATCCACCATAAAAGCGCACAGCAGAGTAGGTCTTGAGGGGAATGCATATATAGGCTTCATCCTTTTAGTTTGCACTGAGAAATAATGATTACAGGAATGTGTCCTTATTGGAAAAGAGATTCAATTACCATGCTTGCATTTTATCTTCTAAGACAATTTCTTGTCAACGTCAATCATTTCTCTGTGGAGTTCATCACAAAGTAAATCAAGGATTTAAATAAATGTCTGTGAACTTCAGCACCTGTGTTTGTGTAATGAAGAGCGATGTTTCAGTGCAATCCAAACAGCCGCGTCTTTAAAGTCCAAAAGTGGCATGTCTGTAATGTACACACACTGTATGCATCTGCATCTGCACAAACTGTGTCACTCGTGACCTCAGGCACAAATGAATAATCAAACACACATTAGCAGTACATACGTAAACATACACAACGTTGTGTTGTAAACCGTCGGTGGGATTAGATTGTCAAGTCATGAATACATGTGTGTTGTAGAATAATGAATGTGTAAGTGGATTCTATATGAAGACCATACATCAACATGAGAGATCCCTTAGAGTTGTACTTGTGTCTCGTGATGATATGTATGTGTGCTGTCATCGTGCCTTTTGTGAAAATTCCTGTTTTAAACCATTTGTCAAATTTCTGTGACGACTGGGGGTAAATGTGGAGAATTAAGGTTATTTGGTTGGATTGACACTGACGGACCTGGCATTACTGCAGCACTACTGTGTCTGATAAAGAGCTCATGCGAACACGCAGTAATAAATACAGCGTTTTCAAACAAAACTGTTTTTTGAACACTACGACATGATCCATGTCCTTTTCTTAGTAAAAGCTCCGAAGTGTGTGGTGAGGAAATATGACCCTGAATACATTAAATGTGGATTCATAATGGTAGGCAGTGAGGGGTGAGGGTAAGCATATTTATTCTGGTTCATGATTCATTACAGCTGACAGCAATGCTGGACAAGAAGCAACTTGACAATGGGGTGTTGGCATGGACGATATGACAATTTCATGTTACAACGACCCTGGCCAAAATAATTGTGATGCACAATTGCATGTCCTAAAAACATTCTTAAAACTCTTAGAATGGCACTACAATATAATGGAGTCGTTTTGTCAAGAAACAATTATTTTGATTGCATCAAAATCTTTGTTTGGTGAAAATCCTTTACATAAACCGTAAGGTCCCTCTGCATGAATAAAATATAAAGAAATTAAAGAAATAGCAATATTGTGTGAGTTCTTTCTTACATTATAATTCCTGTATTTTTGTAAATCAGAGTCACGATCTATTTTCCACTTCTCTGCCATGACAGCAAACTATATATTATATATATTAAGAACAAGGATGACAAACAATCACACCTCCACAACAGCTGGGGTGTAGATTGCTGTCCCTAACACTGGTGGAGGAGCAGGAAAGGACTTTTGCACAGTAAGGTGGCCCAGTAAGCCATGGCAGTGTGACAGTGTGTGATGAGCCTGTCAAAATGTCATTCTCGAAAGAGGCCCTGAGTCTTGACCAACAATTCAGTTTTAGGAATTAAGAAGAGACAAGTTTAAGTCTAAGGGTCGTTAAAGACAACTCCAAGTTTTAGTCATGCGGCTAGCAGGTCAGAGTCTTAAGTCTTCAACTGCATATCGGGGTGCAAGTCTTTTAAGTGTCTAACCGTATGTTCACCATTCAAATTACACAGCATTTTAATATTTATTTCCATTATTTTAAACCCGTTTTTACATAAGTGTGACCTTGCAATTAATTTGACCGCATTTTTTTAAATAAATAAGAAGGCCATGGGGTTTTTCTAAAGAAAGAAACACTTGTTTGCTTGTTACCTGTAGACAATGAGTTGACTGTTATCATTAACGTTGCAGTGGCTGTGAGTAGATAGGTTTATAGTTAGCTTAGTTTTGAATTGGCTTAACTTCCAGTCACGATTATGTCAATTTAATGGCCAACTTCCCGACACGCAAGCATGCACTATTGCTTCTGAGAATATGGATACATTAGTGGATGATAGACTCAGCTGTCACAACAATGCAGTCAATGGTCACAACAGAAACATGTTTGAATGTTTGCTTACTTTGGCTTCACTTCTGTCATACTGGAGTGAATTCTGCTCAAATGTTGCGACGTTGTGGTCTCCTCATTTCTGCATGAGTCTATTTTTGAAAGTTCTCTTGTGTTGCCATACTCGTGCGAAATATCTGCGATTCTACCACGACAAACTGAGTCATGAAAAGGGCCATATTGAAGCCTATTTGCAGTTTTGCGTGGTCTGTAGCTTGCAATGTGATTTCTACATGAAATCTCCAATTTCTTGCAGTGCCAGCAAAGGCAGCACAATAGTCCGGCGTGCCTTGCGTCGCTGCAACGTTGATAGGTGGAAAGCGCATGACGTCAGTACGTACAGCGTCTCGGAGAAGATAAACAAAAAGGAAGGAAGCCTTCGGCCATACAATCGCGGCAAAATCGGTTCAAAAATCTAGCTTTCACGCTACAGTTAGCAACTCAATGTGCCATTATATTGCTTAAAGCATTGCCATTCAGCGTTCACGGCCATGGACGAGGGGATAATATTTCGTATGAGTGCATTTTCCGAGCAAGGGGGGAGGAAATACATGGAGGATGTGGTCGAGATACGAATAGAGTACGAGCCGACGCCAGTGGAAGATTATCCAAAGTCGCAGGGACATGGAGGACAAGGGAAAGCCGGCAGTGAACCTACGAAACAACCTGGAAAAGAGACACGCGACCACGACGCTGCTGCCGAGTCTGGCCCAGCCTCTGCGATGTGGGTCGAGAGTCTATCGGAGGAGGGCAGCGATGCACCGGCACCGGAGGAAAAAGTCGCAGCGCATGCAGTCGACACTCGGAAGTCTGTGGCGTTTTTCGCCGTTTTTGACGGGCACGGGGGTCGAGAAGCGGCACACTTCGCGAGAGACAATCTGTGGAATTTATTAAAAAAGCAACGCGGGTTTTGGTCGAAGGACCACAGCGAAGTGTGCGCTGCTCTCAGGAAAGGTTTCATCGCCTGTCACCACGCGATGTGGAAAGAGCTGCGTAAGTCGATCAGAGTGGAGCATACTTGTGTTATTTGTTTTACCTTCACGGGCCTATTTTATCGCCGCCTATTTGCTCACGATTCGTGCCTTCACAGCTCGAGCAGCAACGCTTGAGACGGCACACCGTGTCACGTGAGGCATCTTTCTCAGCTGGTGTGATGATGCCCGGTCCTCTGACACCCATCCCATTACTAAGTGCAGGGTTGACCCGGACCCTTCAATGCAGCTGTGGTGAATCCCTTAATCACAGCATTAGATATAAGCGGATAACAAATACATGTTAAAATGAACCTAAACAACTTAATTTAGTTTTCTTTCAATTTGGGGTTATATCAGGTTCCAATCCATGTTTTTCTTTTTTTATTAAGGTGGGGAGCATGTGTATTTTGTTCATCAATCTCTCAATCTAGTAGAGGCGCAATGTGTTTTCCTCTAATATGAAATACTGTGGATAATATCGCATATTTCTGCAGAAAGGGTTTGTAGAAAAGTGGCACTGATTCAAAGATGGGGTCTATAAAGGAGGCTCCCAAAAGCATTGTAAAAAAACAAAAGTCCTCATGAGTACCAACAGAAAAACACAGACATCAGACGTGAAGCTTAGGTCGCATAAGTTCAGGTAGAAGTACAGCAAACCTTTACGTTCACGGCCACAGAGCGGCACATGTTAAACCTCTGATCTGAATGATTGCATATTAAAGTGGGAATGGACGAAACCAAAGAGGACCGTTTGCAGCATGTTGCAGATATCCGGTAAACACGAGTATGGAGGAACTGCGTGCAGTGATGAGGGACTGCCGGGGTGGGATTTTGGATAAAATGCTTGTGTGTTTCATTCTGGTGAGTAGAATGTAAAGCTGGTTAAGCCTGAGCTGAAGCCAAGTCTAAAAACGAGCCTAAACAGCAGGGGGGCTGCATTTCTGTGGCAACATGGGTCAAACCTATTTAATCCTGCCTTATGAAACTGAATTTCTCAAAATAAGCCAGATTTGAGACTCGAGTGAGCGTGGCTTACGTGGTCGTCATGTTTTATGGAACAGCTGTTATCTTCATCAGTAGTGCTGTGTGACAGGGATAGAGTTTACACTGTGTTTTTCATCAAATCAACGTTCTCCTTGAGTATAAATGTGGAAACAAATGATAAACCGGTTGTTTCACCTGTATTGGACTGTTGCTGATGCAGTAAGCTTCAGTGTGATTTCCTGTGGGTGCCCTTAAAGCTGTGTAGCTGCTGGGAAAGTGTCCGTTCGGCCCAAACTCGCTTCCAGCTGTCAGTTAAAGACTGTTTTAAAGACCAGGCTTCCTGACCCGATGAGACAATGTCAACAGCTTCCCAAGCCAGATGGAAAGGCTTCTTAACTGTCTTATTCCTTATATTCATAATCCTCTTATGTAGTCTGGAAATCAGACAGTCCAGTATTTCCACCTTTCATTCTACCTGGCTCCGATGTACCCTCTCCACTACTTGTTGCCAGTGACACTTTTAATTTTTCTCCCCACCTTACAGCGGAGTGGCCAAAGACCATCACTGGCCTGGCCAGTACATCCGGCACCACAGCCAGCGTGATCGTCATCCGCGGGGTCCACATGTACGTCGCCCATGTGGGGGATTCGGCGGTAGTGGTCGGAGTGCAGGAGAACGACTCTGACCTCACGCTCCAGGCACTCGAAATAACACAAGACCATAAACCTGAACTTCCCAAAGAAAGAGAAAGGATTGAACGACTGGGTGGCAGGTGAGTTGGTGAACGGGACGTCAGACAAATTACATCCCACTGAGGGCACATGTCTTCTTGACCTTGTTCCTTGACACATTGCTGCGTTTCCTGTCGAGCTTGAAAGCTTTGCTCTTTCAACTGCAGTGTAATGAAAAAGTCCGGGGTGAACCGTGTTGTGTGGAAGAGGCCCAGGCTGACCCATAACGGCCCGGTGAGGAGGAGCACGGTCATCGACCAGATCCCCTTCTTGGCTGTGGCCCGATCCCTCGGTAAGGGCGACACCCCCGCTCGTTCGGGTTTAGTGTCCATAAAATGATACCGTATATTCGTTGGGAAGTTTTTTTGTTATTTTTTATTATTATTCCTTTAAAAGTGCTAACATTTCTACATCTATTCAAAGGTGATCTGTGGAGCTACGACTTCTACAGCGGAGAGTTTGTGGTTTCTCCAGAGCCCGATACCACCGTGATGACCCTGGACCCCAAACGGCATCGCTACATCATCCTCGGCAGTGACGGACTGTGGAACATGATGCCACCCAATAATGCCGTCAATATGTGCTCCGGCCACGACAAAATGGTGGTACGTAACTGTAAAAACGAGTCATTTTTTAATCTTCACAGCTGTCGGAGCCTGGACGCTTTAGGATTTTATTAAATCATTTTATCTCTTTTCCATCTGCTGTTTCTTATTTGCTTCCAGGGACCAAAGGGGATGTCTTGCGCCCGCCGGCTGGGATGCACAGCCCTACTGTTTTGGAAAGACCGCATGCTCCGCGCAGACAACACGACAGTGATCGTCCTGGCCCTGCAGGAGCGCGGCGGGCCCCCTATCCCGATGCATCGAGACGAGATTGTTGTCGACATGTCTACGGGAATGGACCATGTTCCCTTCCCGGGAACGACTTATAACACGTGTGTGGTCCCAAAGGTCAGTGCCATGGCTTTGCTGCATCCTCCTTTTTTGTCATTTTTAATCAGGATGAATCATTTAAATCATAAGGAGAAAGGACATGTTGTAGGTTATATGTTTTCCAAATATAGAGTCAGTCACTGCTGGGACCTCAGAACCACTCTGACAGTGAAAGAATATACAGAATATTTGTGTGTGTGTGTGTTTTTGTTGTTTGCTATTCGCTGTATTGTCCTTTTTATATATCCCGGTCCATTTTTGATTGTCATTTGTTTAAATACTGTCACCACCAGTGGAAATCTGAATGTTTTGAAGTCACCAATGGCGGTTGACTTAAGGTCACACCAACAGGCTTCTATCAGTGGACCGCTGGTTTCAACAAATCACTCTTTGTTTTCGGGGCCAACAGGAGGAGCATGAGGATGACATGTTTTTTGGAGAAGATGAGATATATGGAGAAGAACATGAGGGATGGCCGTGCCTGGAGTGGTAGCGAGGTGACTGCTCAGTTATAAAAACATGTGTCAGCAATGTGACCAGCCAAATGATTCATATGCTCTATTGTTGAAAAACATCTTTTTTTTGGATATCAACATGACAAACTTCCCTTACAGCTGGTTGGTCCTCTCGGCTTGAGAGTATTGATTACTGTGGTATGGACGTTGTGCTGCTATAAGAGGGCTGTAGATCACTTATTTATTTAAATGTGCTGTCCAGTGTTTGGAAATGAAAGTGAGATAATTAATTCCGACACATTAAATTACTTTGTTAGTCACCATCACCAGTGTCACCTTAAACCTACTTCCCACTTCATCCAGTAGAGGGAGACAGTGACATTAACACAGTTTCATTCACAGTCCCAACACTTCTCACAGTATTCAGGATATCACAGCTGTTTCTTGTGTTCAGTCTTCATTTACCAAGTGAGAAAACGGTCACATCATAAAATACATTCTTAGGGTGTTAGATGAACAAATGGAATAATCAAAACTAATTCTGACTCCTTATCCAGTTTTCATAAAAGAAAATATCTGAAAACTAGATTTGTACTTTCCATAAGTCTTACAGAGGAGTCTTTTCTTTGGGAGGGTCAGACCATTTGATCTTTCTTATTTTCCCGTTAATACTTTTGAAAATAACTTTTTGGATGTTTTTTTATATAAATAAATATCTCCTAGACAGAGGAGCGCTGAGAATAATAATAATAATACATTTATAATACAGAGAATGCTCTGTGATCCACATTATCTCTCGGCCATGCAGCACACATACAACCTAACGCAGAGCCATTAGAACACATCTTAATCCAGTATTGTGTGTCAAACAATTGTTGTAGTCTCTGTCCATTTGTACCGGCTTCCATCTGTGTGTTTTATTCATTTTCAAATGATGGAATAGCAAGTTGTGGTTTTATTTCTTGACAAAAATATGATTTAATTTGAATAAATAAAGAGATGTGTCTTGTAATATAACAAGTTATTTGTTTTATTTCAGCGGAGCGATGCTGCAGATGCTCCCTCCTCAGTCAAAGACAGTTCCACAGCTCTGTGGCAGGCACTTGGGCTGTACGAAGCAGCTTCCGGTGCCGCCGCACAGCTCCTACCCGACGCCGACTCCGTGAGGGCCGCTCTGCCCCCCTCAGGCGGTTCAGCGAATGATTTTGAAAAGCAGGACTCCGCAACCCAAACGGACTGCGCCGCTCCCACTCCTCCCTTTAAAAGGTCTCGCCGGTCTCCGCACACACCCGCTAAACCGAGGGGTCGGCTCGGCCGGTCCTCCGGCAAAAGTGTCCCCCGGGAGATGCCGGACAGCGAAGTACAAAGTGAACATTCCAGTCAAAAGACGAGCTCCTCTGAGGAAAGCAGCATCCTACCACAGCTGATTCTTGTCTCGTAGAAACGGTGTTTTTTTTGCCCTGAGGCGAGAAGGATAATCGGTATCAGGTGTGCCACGGGGGCCAATTCCTAGATGTATACTTTTTATACAAAACGTCTTTGTTTTTTTTGTAAATATGTGAGAAATTTGAGATTGTAAATGTGTTGCCGTTTTCTTCTTCCCCCTCTTTGAAATTTAGTGTTTTTCGCGGACATTTTGAAATCCATTCAATCTATTTTCATACATATACGTATGTATAGTATATCCAAACTATGTATTTTGATGGTGGATAATTACAATCTGAGGTGACGTCACAGTTCACCAAAAATAGTGACGCGTGCAATCTTCCAGTTTAGATGTCTATCGAATGAATTCACGGTGTTTAAATTGATGTTACTCGTGTGATGCCATAACATCCCAATCCTTCCTCCAGTGGAGTCAGAACCTCAGACCAGTTGTTCCATAGATGGAATGTGCTGCCATGCCATTGTTAGTTTGTATTTAATCGTGTTCAACAGAAGCCCCTGTTAGTGGTGATACTGTCGTGTGCAAAATATTGGAAACGTGTGAAAAGCAATGGTCTGAGGGTATTTATGAGAGTATTGATTATAAATCTGTTACTTGTTTCACCAGTGGCTAATTATGTACTGTCATCACAATTGCTACTCGGCTAATTGGTGTATCTTACGCATAGCTTGTGAGGAGGCGTTAAAGGGTCTGTTCACCCAAATCAGACAAAACAGAATATATCCTCATTTTCCCTTGTGGTATCTCTATCCATGTACATAATGTGTGATGGTAGTGAACTGACCCTTTCATGGTACTTTGCTGGAGAGATCCATCTCCATTTTTGATTTGACCATAAGGTATTGGGTGCTGATGTGAAAGCCAAAATCAATACCTGTGCCTCACTGGAAGGTTTGGAGTCTGTTTCCTCCTGGACTTTTCTTTGCACAACAAGTTTATTTCGAGTGTCCACTGGACACCAACACCATTCCACAAGCCCTTTTCATATTATTTTCACATATTGTATCCGTGTGGTCTGCCCCCATAACTTGTTTTTTAATCTGCACATAAAACACCTGATGGTACGAATAAAGTGCCCGTTTCAATGTCCACTTGTGTTAATAACATGGCAGCTCAATTACTGTTTTAGCCGATTTGTTTACCTTCTTTTTTCCCATAATAGTGTCATGGTTGCCTTAGCACAAATGAGTCGGAGGTGCTATTCACAGGTTTTCATATTTGGTGACTCTTAACGGGTGAGAATCTCTAGGATATCTCAATGTGAGTATACGGGCTCACCATCCACACTCCGGTGGATGGTGAGCTGACAATGCGGTTTGTTGATTTTTTTGTACAGCACGTCAATATGCAATAGAAGTTTGTACAGTGCATCATTATGCAAAAATAATTGGGTTTTTCAGGAGTCTGGCATGCTCTGTATGTTGTGAAGTGTCCAGAGGTAATGGATGTTAATGGGCATGTGTGTTTTTTTTGACAATGACAGTACTTTGTGTCTGGCTTCATATCCACTGCAACCAGTCTTCAGGACTAACTGTTATAAGCTGATGGCTTCGAAAGTGACTGGATATACAGCATCTGTATGTGGTAATAAAGTTATCATTTTCCAAAATCGTGGCGTTAAAAAGAGTTGCAGTGTCTGTGTCAGCCAAACATCCAGCCCAGTGTGTGGAGCCGTTATCGTGACTATGCGTTTGGATCCCAGAAGATGCACAGGAGTAGCTGGCTTAAAAAGACATGGAGTAAATGATTTAATAGCAAATCTGAGGCAGCAAAGCAACCAGAGAGCTGCGGCATCCCACGGGAAATGGTCTAAACCTTTGTTACAACTCATGTCCTCAGTCAGACATGACCTTTTTTATTGTCTTCTCCCTTTTAACATGTTTTTTTCCTCCCACTGAGTTCATCCAAAGTTCAATATTTCAAAATATAATATATCCAAATGCATAAATGCTTTAAGTAGGTTTCATCATGATAAGGTTATACATTCTATGATAATTACTCTGTACCACATAGAAGCAAGCAAATCACATCTATACGGTCCTGACAAGGCTCTCTTTAATATTGTTGATTCAAATGTTGGTTTAACAACAACAAGAAAAAACAAGTAAGAGAAGGCTCTGTCATCTTGAACGTCACTATGTGAAAAACATGAATGCAAGAAGCTTTCGCAGTTGAGAGCCACACACACACACAGCCGTCAGTCATTCCCTCTGAAAGCACTGCTAAATTCATTTGTAGGAAAACACGTCTTCCGGTAAATCCTATAAATCTAAACAAACAAAGTTATAGTGGTGCCACGGTGCCTCAACAAGGAGTTAACTCCATTAATCATGAGGCTCACTTCCAAAATGAGAAGTCTGTCCGCCATGCCAATGAGTTCAATGTTTAACTTGTTTAGGAAGCAAAAGTATTTCCTAATTCCTCCGAGAAGCAAAAGTTGGAAAATACTTACGATATCTCAAAATACAGTTTGAATACCAGAACCACGAAAAATAAAGTTAAAGTTGGAAAACACTTAGAAAAATAACGCTATGAAAATGCAGTTGGAATACCAAAACCAAGAATCGATGGTGCATATGCCGACTTCGACCCCGTCCAACATCGGCTGTGGGGCTCGGTTTATTTGTCTGACAATTTCTCAAGTGAGAGCACGTCAAGGCCGACAATTGAAGGGGCTTGTCCCGTCTGTGCGTTCTATTTTCGGGGAGATATGGACCCAGTTAAACCCGTGCAACCCGGAAATTGGGTCCGTTGTACTCCGAGACCCGCGAACGTTAAGTTGTAAAATACGAATAAAATAACCATCCAAAAATGAAGTTGTGATAGCAGAACCACCATGAAGATGTGGACTACCAGAAGCACCGAAAGAAATGAGTGAAAGTTGTAAAATAATTCGAAAAATAGCGCTATGAAAATCGAGAACCACGAGCCTCAAACGTCGGAGTATCGAGGGTGCACACGCCGACTTTGACCCCGTCCAACATCGGCTGTGGGGCTCGGTTTATTTGTCTGACAATTTCTCCAGTGAGAGCACGTCAAGGCGGATAATTCGGCGTGGTGGTCTCGTCTGTGCGTTCTATTTCCGGGGAGATATGGCCCCGCAAAACCCCGAAATTCCGGCCCTTTGCCGACCTCGTGAGGCCGAACGCATCTCCGATCAACCTAGACCTGCGTGTAGAGGGCGATGAGACCTACAATTCAGTGTCACGGGCGTGGCTGTGCGTGCTTGTTTCGCGGAGATAGCTCCACAAAAACAAAAAAAAAGAATAAAAAGTCAGTGTCGCCACGGAGGGGGAATCGGGGGAATGGGCGAACCGCTGACGGGTTCAGCGCTTCGCCACTCCCCCGATTTGGTAATTTTCATAGGTGGTCAAAATCGGGGTAATGGGCGAAGCGCTGACGGGTTCAGCGCTTCGCCCCTCCCCCGATTTTGGCCATTTTGGGTCAAAATCGGGGGAATGGGCGAAGCGCTGACGGGTTCAGCGCTTCGCCCCTCCCCCGATTTTGGCCATTTTCATAGGTGGTCACCAAGCCACCTTGCGCACGATTACAGAAACTCAGTTTTCAGAAAAGGGCTAACCAGCGAAAAGTTTCGAGAGGTTGAGCCGAGGACATCCGACAAAGGTGAGCCCTCACTGGACCAAGTCGGCAGCACACTTGGGTGTGTGTCTGGTTCTCCTGACTAATATTTTCAAGAATATGTCAGAGTATGTCGGCAGCACACTTGGGTGTGTGAATTTAGAACTGGTGCGGACCAGGGGAATCCGACTGTTCAATTAAAAACACCAATGGCGTGCAGGCCGGTCGGGTGATTGAACAGTCGGCTGGATCGTACCTCCACGTGGTGGTCCGCGGGCAACATCGTTAAAGATGGCGAACACGATCCGTAAGTGCCCCAAACGGCCGGAGCCAAGAGAGGAACTTGGACTTCGTGAATGCGTATGTGACCCTGGTGAGACCTGTCAAACGGTAACAGGCCTGTCACCTGTTTAGGAGACTTACCTGATGGACCAGGTGCATCGGAGACTTACCTGGTCCATCAGGTAAGTCTCCTAAACCATAGGTGGGCGTACTGGTCACGGGCCTGCGCGGATGGGCCTCGGGGCGGGATGGGCCTCGGGGCTCGGCCAGGATGCGGACCACCATGTGAGGGCACGAACGCAAATGCATTCCATCTCGTTGGCACGCTGGTGCTGTGGCTAGCACAGTCACCTAACAGGAAGGCCCTCCTGTGTGGAGTTTACATGTTCTCCCCGTGTCGGCGTCAGTGGGTTCTATCTGGGCGATGGAGATTCCCCCACAATCAAGACATGTTAGGTTGCGTGAATGTGAGTGTGAGTGTGAATGGCGTGTGAGGGCACGAACGCAAATGCATTCCGTTGGCACGCTGGTGCTGTGGCTAGCACAGTCACCTAACAAGAGAGGAACTTGGACTTCGTGAATGCGTATGTGACCCTGGTGAGACCTGTCAAACGGTAACGCAGGTGTCCTAAGGCGAGCACCTGGCTTGGCCTCTGGGCGAGCGAAGGGGCCCTAGGCTTGTTGCAGTAGTGTCCCTACCAGGTTGTCGGTGAGTTTGATAGTATGGTGTTGGTCGTGGAGAACCATAGGCGTTTTTATTATACAGGCTTATTGAAAGGACCAGGTGCATCGGGGATGCACCTGGTCCACCAGGTAAACCTCCTAAACCATAGGTGGGCGTACTGGTCACGGCGAGAAGTGCGGAACCTCGGATCTGCGCGGATGGGCCTCGGGGCGGGATGGGCCTCGGGGCTTGTGTCTCGGCCAGGATACGGACCACCATGTGAGGGCACGAACGCAAATGCATTCCGTTGGCACGCTGGTGCTGTGGCTAGCACAGTCACCTAACAAGAGAGGAACTTGGACTTCGTGAATGCGTATGTGACCCTGGTGAGACCTGTCAAACGGTAACGCAGGTGTCCTAAGGCGAGCACCTGGCTTGGCCTCTGGGCGAGCGAAGGGGCCCTAGGCTTGTTGCAGTAGTGTCCCTACCAGGTTGTCGGTGAATTTGATAGTATGGTGTTGGTCGTGGAGAACCATCAGGTCCATCAGGTAAGTAACATGTTTTTATTGTACAGATGCAGAGATGCAGAGTCCAGGGAGGCGTTGTGGAGGTCCAGGTGCATCGGGGGCCACAGCACGCTGGTGCTGTGGCCCCACCGACCCCCCTCCCCTCCGGTAGTGACTACCAGGGCTCCGAAAACACTTAGAAATAGATTGGAAAACTTGATTTCATCCAGGCTCTGTCTGTGGTGAATGAGGCCAAATTTGCATCGGGGATGCACCTGGTCCATCAGGTAAGTCTCCTAAACCATAGGTGGGCGTACAGGTCACGGGCGAGAAGTGCGGAACCTCGGATCTGCGCGGATGGGCCTCGGGGCGGGAACCTGGCTTGGCCCCTGGGGGAGCGAAGGGGCCCCAGGCTTGTTGCAGGGCATAGGTAGTGTCCCCACCTGGCTGTCGGTGAGTTTGATAGTTTGATAGTTTGATAGTTTGATAGTATGGTGTTGGTCGTGGAGAACCCAGGTGCATCGGGGACGATGCACCTGGGTTGCCTCTTTCCCGGGGTAACATGTTTTTATTGTACAGATGCAGAGATGCAGAGTCCAGGGAGGCGTTGTGGAGGTCCAGGTGCATCGGGGCGCCTGGGTTGCGTCCATCAGGTGAGTCTCCTAAACCATAGGTGGGCCTACCTCGGCTTCGGCTCCGCGCGGATGGGCCTCTGGCTGATTGAAATGAAGCCTGTATATACAGGCTTATACAGGCTGATTGAAATGAAGCCTCTTCCCTGGGGTAACACGTTTTTGTGTTACCCCAGGTTGACCTTGAAATGAAGCCTGTATATACAGGCTTATACAGGTCCCTACCAGGTTGTCGGTGAGTTTGATAGTATGGTGTTGGTCGTGGAGAACCATCAGGTCCATCAGGTAAGTAACATGTTTTTATTGTACAGATGCAGAGATGCAGAGTCCAGGGAGGCGTTGTGGAGGTCCAGGTGCATCGGGGGCCACAGCACGCTGGTGCTGTGGCCCCACCGACCCCCCTCCCCTCCGGTAGTGACTACCAGGGCTCCGAAAACACTTAGAAATAGATTGGAAAACTTGATTTCATCCAGGCTCTGTCTGTGGTGAATGAGGCCAAATTTGCATCGGGGATGCACCTGGTCCATCAGGTAAGTCTCCTAAACCATAGGTGGGCGTACAGGTCACGGGCGAGAAGTGCGGAACCTCGGATCTGCGCGGATGGGCCTCGGGGCGGGAACCTGGCTTCGGCTCCGCGCGGATGGGCCTGTATATACAGGCTTATACAGGTCCCTACCAGGTTGTCGGAGAGTTTGAAAGTATGGTGTTGGTCGTGGAGAACCATCAGGTAACCATCAGGTCCATCAGGTAAGTAACACGTTTTTATTTTACAGGCTTATTGAAATGAAGCCTCTTTCCTGGGGTAACACGTTTTTGTGTTACCCCAGGTGGACCAGGTGCATCGGGGATGCACCTGGTCCATCAGGTAAGTCTCCTAAACCATAGGTGGGCGTACTGGTCACGGGTGAGAAGTGCGGAACCTCGGAACCGCGGATGGGCCTCGGGGCGGGAACCTGGCTTGGCCCCTGGGGGAGCGAAGGGGCCCCAGGCTTGTTGCAGGGCATAGGTAGTGTCCCCACCTGGCTGTCGGTGAGTTTGATAGTTTGATAGTTTGATAGTATGGTGTTGGTCGTGGAGAACCCAGGTGCATCGGGGACGATGCACCTGGGTTGCCTCTTTCCCGGGGTAACATGTTTTTATTGTACAGATGCAGAGATGCAGAGTCCAGGGAGGCGTTGGTTGTGGAGGTCCAGGTGCATCGGGGCGCCTGGGTTGCGTCCATCAGGTGAGTCTCCTAAACCATAGGTGGGCCTACTTCGGCTTCGGCTCCGCGCGGATGGGCCTCTGGCTGATTGAAATGAAGCCTGTATATACAGGCTTATACAGGCTGATTGAAATGAAGCCTCTTCCCTGGGGTAACACGTTTTTGTGTTACCCCAGGTTGACCTTGAAATGAAGCCTGTATATACAGGCTTATACAGGTCCCTACCAGGTTGTCGGTGAGTTTGATAGTATGGTGTTGGTCGTGGAGAACCATCAGGTAACCATCAGGTCCATCAGGTAAGTAACATGTTTTTATTGTACAGATGCAGAGATGCAGAGTCCAGGGAGGCGTTGTGGAGGTCCAGGTGCATCGGGGGCCACAGCACGCTGGTGCTGTGGCCCCACCGACCCCCCTCCCCTCCGGTAGTGACTACCAGGGCTCCGAAAACACTTAGAAATAGATTGGAAAACTTGATTTCATCCAGGCTCTGTCTGTGGTGAATGAGGCCAAATTTGCATCGGGGATGCACCTGGTCCATCAGGTAAGTCTCCTAAACCATAGGTGGGCGTACAGGTCACGGGCGAGAAGTGCGGAACCTCGGATCTGCGCGGATGGGCCTCGGGCGGGAACCTGGCTTCGGCTCCGCGCGGATGGGCCTGTATATACAGGCTTATACAGGTCCCTACCAGGTTGTCGGTGAGTTTGATAGTATGGTGTTGGTCGTGGAGAACCATCAGGTAACCATCAGGTAACCATCAGGTAACCATCAGGTAACCATCAGGTCCATCAGGTAAGTAACACGTTTTTATTGTACAGGCTTATACAGGCTTATTGAAATGAAGCCTCTTTCCTGGGGTAACACGTTTTTATTGTACAGATGCAGAGATGCAGAGTCCAGGGAGGCGTTGTGGAGGTCCAGGTGCATCGGGGCGCCTGGGTTGCGTCCATCAGGTGAGTCTCCTAAACCATAGGTGGGCCTACTTCGGCTTCGGCTCCGCGCGGATGGGCCTCTGGCTGATTGAAATGAAGCCTGTATATACAGGCTTATACAGGTCCCTACCAGGTTGTCGGTGAGTTTGATAGTATGGTGTTGGTCGTGGAGAACCATCAGGTAACCATCAGGTCCATCAGGTAAGTAACACGTTTTTATTGTACAGGCTTATACAGGCTTATTGAAATGAAGCCTCTTTCCTGGGGTAACACTTTTTTGTGTTACCCCACCATCAGGTAAGTCTCCTAAACCATAGGTGGGCGTACTGGTCACGGGCGAGAAGTGCGGAACCTCGGAACCTCGGATCTGCGCGGATGGGCCTCGGGGCGGGAACCTGGCTTCGGCTCCGCGCGGATGGGCCTGTATATACAGGCTTATACAGGTCCCTACCAGGTTGTCGGTGAGTTTGATAGTATGGTGTTGGTCGTGGAGAACCATCAGGTAACCATCAGGTCCATCAGGTAAGTAACACGTTTTTATTATACAGGCTTATTGAAATGAAGCCTCTTTCCTGGGGTAACACGTTTTTGTGTTATCCTCAGGAAAGAGGAGGGTAACATGTTTTTATTATACAGATGCAGAGATGCAGATATGCAGAGTCCAGGGAGGTGTTGTGGAGGTCCAGGTGCATCGATATGCATTCCCCCACAATGTCAGAAGTGCGGAACCTCGGAACTTCGGAACTTCGGAACTTCGGATCTGCGCGGATGGGCCTCGGGGCGGGAACCTGGCTTGGCCTCTGGGGGAGCGAAGGGGCCCTAGGCTTGTTGCAGGGCGTAGGTAGTGTCCCTTCCAGGTTGTCGGTGAGTTTGATAGTATGGTGTTGGTCGTGGAGAACCATCAGGTCCATGAATGAAGCCTTTTTCCTGGGGTAACATGTTTTTATTGTACAGATGCAGAGATGCAGAGATGCAGAGTCCAGGGAGGTATTGTGGAGGTCCAGGTGCATCGGGCGCCTGGGTTGCGTCCATCAGGTGAGTCTCCTAAACCATAGGTGGGCCTACTTGATTCCCCTCCGGTAGTGACTACCAGGGCTCCGAAAACACTTAGAAATAGATTGGAAAACTTGATTTCATCCAGGCTCTGTCTGTGGTGAATGAGGCCAAATTTGAGGCTCCTGCAGCGGATGAGTTTGCAGCATTTTCTGCCTGGGAATTACCGCTGTCTCCACCCTGAGAGTGGTCCAGGGAGGTGTTGTTGATGTATTTTACCCAGGAATGAAGCCTCTTTCTTGGGGTAACATGTTATTGTGTGCTATTACCTGTATTTCAGCCTGTTTTAAGCCCAAATTTATATTTGGGCTTAAAATATTTTGGGGGGAGATGCAGGGTGGTCCAGGGTGGTCCAGGGAGGCGTTGTGGAGGTTCTTATTCGGCTCAGTTTGGACTTAGCATTCTCTTTCTTCTTCGCGTTGCCAAGCGTTGACCCATGCAGTTTCATGTATCGGTCCAAATACTGATCTGTGAATGAAAAGACAAAATACCTGCATAAAGTATCGCTTCGCCGAAGAACCAGCCCAAAATGTCACTCTGTCGATCCGATTTAAAGCCACTTTAGACCGGGCAAATACGTCCATAAAGTGTCGCTGTCTTACCTATTTCATGTGGAAGTACAGGTGTCCCCCACGTAGAGGATCTGCCCTGCTTCAGGAACGCTCTCGATGCTTTACGCCTGGCCAGTGCACCTTGGTTGTCGTGAATTTGCCCTGGCTCCTCCTCGTTCTTTGACCCCTCCTTTGAGCCCTACTCGGCCCTGCATCAGCTTTGCCTGCCCCCACTTTCTTAATCAGGCGTCGGTCTCTTTTCGTGAGCCTTTGGAGAAGTTTTAAAGTCCTCTGCAATTCAGTTTCAACCACCATCAGCTTGTGTTCTGAGCGCTCCAGTTTCTCAGTCGTCTGGATGCATTGAGGCAGGAGGCACGATGCCTCCTCCATCTCCTCTGGCTGGTGGTCAGTCTCCTCCTTCAGGTGGATGTCCAGCCCTGTGACCATAGGGTGTCTGTCTTTGACTCTAAATTCAAATTAATTCAAATTAAAAAGATTGTTTCCCCCCCCCCCAGAATTTCGAGACTCTACTCAACAATTATAATTCATGTATGACTTGTTAAAAAAAGATCACAAAAAAGTAAAAAAGGCCATATTGTCCCAAGTTGTATCTCAAACGCCAGTTATTTCAATAGACAGGTGCTGCTTTCATTGAGATCCTTGCCGTTTCTTTTCTTAACTCAGGTTTCACAAAAGCAGCGCCAAACAAACTGGAGCAGGCAACTTGAGGATTTGGAAAGTTGCCTAAATGTGAAGTGACAGGAGAGAGCTTTTGGCTCTTTGCGTGACGCCAGCGAACTGGCGCCGAGTCCGCCTTAATTAACAGATCCATGCACTTCATCAAAAACCTTGGGTGTTTCCAAAAGATGGATAAGTGAATGAGTCAGGCAGCCTTCCATGAATTCAGACAAAGAATGGTTTGTATTTTTACATTTAAGGAAAACATTATTATTATTATTATTATTTTTATTATTAGTAGTATTTCCCACAAAATAAAAACACCAAAATTAATGAAAAGCTGGGCTAAAAAGATGAGTCTTCACTCTAGTAGGCATTATTCTCATTCTTATTCACTATAACGGTATTAAAA
Organism: Melanostigma gelatinosum; assembly: GCF_949748355.1. NCBI lineage: Eukaryota > Metazoa > Chordata > Actinopteri > Perciformes > Zoarcidae > Melanostigma > Melanostigma gelatinosum. The sequence continues at coordinate 15,812,401 of NC_136647.1, forward strand.
AAACGCAAAGTTGCTAAAAGTAGGCTACTTTAATGATGATTCATTCATGGTGTGCCACTTATTAATGTTGTTTATCCACGATGCTGTCTAATCCACTAAAATCCGGCTGTGTCCCTGTACTCTGAGCGGTTAAAACCACGCCCCCCCCCCCCCCTTCCCCCCTCCCCTCGGTAATTGGTACGGACAGTGAAGCGATGTCAAAAATATTTGGCTCATTATAGCGTATCCGGGAAGGACAGACGTGCGTTAACACCATCGCTTTGACTCTCTCTGTCCTCACTCCTCTGTGCCATTTTTTTTTTTTAAAGCTTTGCTCATGGCCCCAAAGTGCGCTGTCCTGTCGTTGGCGGATATACCAGTGGACAAATAAAGGACCAGCCTCACCTCTCAGCGTCTACTTCTGCAAATTTGCATTCCCACCATTATTTGATCTCTCGGGCATGCTACAAAACTCTCAAACTCTCAAAAAGGTTTGTCTCAACTGGATGCAGACGCTCGCGCGCCGTACAGCAGCAACAGCATGTTGGGCTGAGACTTTATAATATCGACTTGTCCGATCGGATACCCTGATGAAATATCCAATTTCCACAGCGGCTGCCATGGCTTACAATACTTTCCAAGCTCATCCACCAGGTGCCTTGCCATTGTCAGCCTTCTTTGCTGCCACTCGGCCCTCGTTTTTCCCCTCCCTGGCTTTCCCAGACGTCGCCTCCCTGTCCGAGCCTCTGTCCGAGCAGGCTGCCTCTGACGCGGGGCTGCGCGCCGCTCTGGCACGCCAGCATCAGCCAGTTCAGCCGCGGTCCTGTAAGAGCCTTCAGACGGAGGAAGGGCTGGAAGACGACCCGAAAGTTACGCTGGAGTCCGAAAAATTATGGACTGAGTTTCACAAAATGGGAACTGAGATGGTTATTACGAAATCGGGAAGGTACGCGAACAAAAATGTTTCAACAACAAGGTAATTCAAAGTGCTTCACATAAAACCATTAAAAGCATCAAAACATAAGGCAAAAGAAAAGGAGATTTAAAAACAATTAAGAACATTCATTAAAACATTAAAAAACAGTACAAGAAATAAAATGCAGTAGTAAAATGCAGAAATGCAGGAAATTGATTAATATATGAATTGAATGTGGTTCAATTAAAGGCAGCAGCAAACAGAAAAGTCTTCAATCTTGATTTAAATGAGCTGAGGGTCTCAGCAGACCTGCAGCTTTCTGGGACTTTGTTCCAGATATGTGGAGCAGAAAAACTGAACGCTGCTTCTCCATGTTTAGTTCTGACTCTGGGAACAGAAAGTAGACCGGTCCCAGACGACCTGAGGGGTCGGGATGGTTCATAAGGTAGCAGCAGATCAGAGATGTATTTTGGCCCTAAACCATTCAGTGCTTTGTAAACCAACAGCAGGATTTTAAAGTCAATTCTTTGTTGGACAGGAAGCCAGTGCAAAGACCTCAGAACTGGAGTGATGTGGTCCACCCTCCTGGTCTTAGTGAGGACTCGAGCTGCAGCGTTCTGAATCAGCTGCAGCTTTCTGACGGACTTTTTACAGAGACCTGTAAACACACCGTTACAGTAGTCCAGTCTGCTGAAGATAAATGCGTGGACAAGTTTTTCCAAATCCTGTTGAGACATAAGTCCTCTAATCCTTGATATATTCTTCAGGTGATAGTAGGCTGATTTTGTAATTGTCTTGATATGGCTGTTCAGGTTGAGGTCTGAATCCATAACTACACCTAGATTTCTGGCTTGGTTTGTGGGTTTTAACATCAGTGACTGAAGCTGAGCGGTGATTTTCAATTGTTCGTCCTTGGTACCGAAAACAATTACTTCTGTTTAATTGAAGAAAATTCTGGCACATCCAGTTGTTGATTTGTTCAATGCAGTTACCCATCCCTTGTATGGGATTATAGTCCCCTGGTGACATAGTTATGTAGATTTGTGTATCGTCTGCATAATTATGATAACACACTTTGTTGTTTTTCATAATCTGAGCTAGTGGAAGCATGTAGATGTTGAACAGAAGAGGCCCCAGTATTGAACCTTGGGGAACACCACATGTCATTTTAGTCAGCTCCGATGTGTAATGAGCCACAGACACAAAGTATTCTCGGCCCTTCAAGTAGGATTCAAACCAGTTAAGTGCTGTGCCAGAGAGTCCCACCCAGATTTTTAGTCATATTGGAAGTGTCATTGCAGTCACGTGTTTGAAATGTCATAGTTGTAGATGTAGACAGTCCAATATGATTATTATTATTACTATTATCATGGGGTCAGTTTGTGATTTTCAAGATATAAATACATCAGGTTTGGGCCCTTTCGCCTTATTTCAGAGGTCCAGTTCAATACTTTTTCAATTAGCTGTTATAATAAAAAATAACTAAATACAAGTAAATCATATAGCCGCTATTATTTTAACAACATAAGGGAAGCTCCTTGCATGCAAACTTACAAATCAAAAGGTCTAATGCACGAATACATGGATGTTTGATCAATTCTTTGCCACAGGAGGATGTTTCCGGCGTTTAAAGTGCGGGTAGACGGGCTGGTTGAAACGTCTAAGTACATCCTGCTGATGGACATTGTCGCAGTTGATGACTGCCGCTACAAGTTTCACAGCTCCCGCTGGGTGGTGGCTGGAAAAGCTGACCCAGAGATGCCAAAGCGCATGTACATCCACCCGGACAGCCCGTCCAAAGGGGAGCAGTGGATGAGCAAGCCCGTCGCTTTTCATAAACTCAAACTCACCAATAATATTTCGGATAAGCATGGATTTGTAAGTAGATATAATACTTTTTATTATTGTAGCTTAAGGGACTTATTTTTTGATAACCCATTTTTTAAATCCCATATCAATGAGTTCACAATAGCCTATACAATTTTAAATATGTGTCACTCTATTAAATCATGTCCTTTACTAGCCAAACACTCTGACGTTCGAATTTCTTTGTCTTCATTCCTCCAGACAATTTTGAATTCAATGCATAAATACCAGCCCCGATTTCATATTGTGAGAGCCAACGACATAATGAAGCTTCCGTACAGCACCTTCCGGACTTATGTTTTCCCGGAGTCGGAGTTCATCGCTGTCACTGCATATCAGAATGAAAAGGTACCCATCCCCCCCTCCCCATCCTTCCTGCTCCAACCTCGCATGCAAACACAGCAGACCTAAAGCACTTGGCAACGATTTTTCGGTGTTGTTGATATTGTGTGGATGAAAAAACAGTGTAGTGCGGCTGTTGGGATGGTTTGGAAACTAACAGGTATACATTTTAGTGTTATGGGCCCTCATTAGTGCAACATATCAGCTTTATGGACACTGGAAGTTGTAGTTTTGCAATGATTAACTTGCTGATGTGTCTTCTTTCTCCACAAGATTACACAGCTAAAAATCGACAACAATCCGTTTGCCAAAGGATTCAGAGACATGGGAAATGGGAGGCGAGAAAAGAGGTATTTGCTTTGCCAGCATGATTTATCATAATATTAAAGGACATATCCGTATGTGTATAGATATATATCTGTATATATGCATGTATATATATGTAGACTTAACTTCAATTTGTGATCCGCAGGAGTAAGCAGTTAAGCATTTCGTCAATGCATGAGAGCCAAAACAAAGCGGACCCGGACTGTGCTGATTCTGATGACTCATGTGAACAACCCAGTACCAGTGATCCATTTTATTCCCCTCGGGAGCTGGTGAGCAGCCCTCTGATGTCCACCCCGACCGGTCAAGGTGGGTGAACTCACAGTCGACTATGTCATTAAAGCGATAAACATTGCAGTCACTAAACAGAGACAACGTTCATTTATTCATCCACCTAGAGATGCAGCTATGTGTACTGACGTTAATTGTAAGGATGTGGTGCATAAGAGAGATCTCTGCTTCATGTACAATGATATAGTAAGTGCTCTGTATAAAGACAGTAAGCCCTACTACAAGCATCAAAATAAGACCCATAACATCAAACCTGGCTGGAACGAGTATGTAGCTGAGTATCGTGCTGAAGCCTGTGAAGCCTTCAAATCATGGGCTCTAGCTGGTAGACCCAGACAAGGGCCAGTGCTTGAGTACAAGAAGCTCACCAATGCAAGATATAAGTATGCCATTCGCTTCATTTGCAAGAATGATCAAGCCATGAGGGCTGACTCCATGGCCAAGAAGCTGCTAAGCAACAACGTAGTTGATTTTTGGAAAGAAGTGAGAGCTCTTAACTGTAAAACATCTTTACCATGCACTATAGATGGAATCTCAGGAACAGACAACATTGCTGAGTTATGGTGACAGCATTATAGCACCTTATTGAACTGCATCAAAAGTGACAGTTCTGAGAGTAATGAGTCAATGGCAATTACATCATATGAGGTGCACCAAGCTATCAATAAACTGTCTGAAGGCAAAGCAAGTGGTTTCGACCATATTACTGCTGAACACCTTAAATATGCTAGTCCGAGGTTAGCTCCTCTCCTCGCTATTTGTTTTACTGGCTTCATGATTCACGGCTTGTTACCAGACTCAATGCTGTCTGTTCTCTTAGTGCCAGTCATTAAAAACAAAGCTGGTAAAGTATGTAGCCTAGAGAATTACAGGCCCATTGCTTTGGCCAGCGTCCTGTCAAAAGTCCTGGAAAGAATTCTGCTGGACAGAATACAGGACTTCATCACCTCCACAGATAACCAGTTGGGCTTCAAAGCCAAACATGGCATTGTAAACAAATACAGAGGTCAAAACTCATCAGTTCTTATGTGTTTTATTGATGCCTCCAAAGCTTTTGCTCGTGTTAATCATAGTAAATTATTTTTTAAACTGAGCCAAAGAGGTGTCCCCACATACATTGTGAGAATTCTGGCTTACTGGTATGCGCACCAGAGTATGCAAGTAAAATGGGGTAAAAGTGTGTCAGTCCCATTTTGGGTTAGCAATGGTGTCAGACAAGGGGGAATTTTGTCCCCAATTCTATTTACTGGTAATCTGTATATTGATGATCTGTCCAAGCAACTGAAAGCCTGTAATACTGGTGCATAATACTCTGGTTAATCACATCATGTATGCAGATGATCTGGTGATCTTTAGTCCTTCTAGCGCTGGTCTTCAGCAGCTCCTCACTATATGTACTGTGTACGGTGTGGAACATGACATCAAATACAACGCCAGTAAGAGTGCTATCCTGATCTGTCGAACTAAAGAGGACAAATGTCTAAACTTCCCTGACTTCAAATTGTCTGACAATAATCTTGGTGTCTGTAGTGAAGTAAAATATCTTGGTCATTTTTTAACAGAACACATGTCTGATGATAACGACATTTCCAGGCAATGTCGTATGATGTCTGCACAAGCAAACAGTCTCTCACGTTAGTCTGGTCTGTGTACAGATGGAGTGAAGATGTCTCTGTTCAGAGCATATTGTACTCCACTCTACACTGCACACTTGTGGTCAAACTACAAAAAAAAGAGCTTACAGAGACTTCAAGTAGCGTACAATGACGCCATGAGAATACTTTTAAAGAGGCCGAGATGGAGTAGTGCCAATGAAATGCTTGTGGCTGCACGAGTCAACACTTTCCAAACTGTTTTAAGAAATTTCATGTACAAATTCATCTGTCGACTGAATGACTCTGTAAATGGGATCATACTTGTTTTAACCAACATAAGGTTTAGCACCACAAGCTACCAGTCCCAGCTGTGGCGACATTGGTACAGCTGTCTCTTTGTAAGGCATTGCTAGGCCGATGTACTTTTATTGTTTGTGTCTGTCTTTTTATGTATCTGTCTGTATGGACCTCGAGTCTGAAATAAAGTCCATCTATCTATCTATCTATTAACCTTTAGGCTTTGGGCTGGACGGCCCTTCAGTGTGGAGTCTGCATGTTCTCTCCGGCTTCCGGCTTCCACGTGGCTTAGGTTAATCGATTACTCTAAATCGTCCATATGTGTGAATGTGAGCTTGAATGGTTTTCTGTCATTAAGTGTTGGCCCTGCGATAGTCTGGCGAAGTGTACAGGGTGTTCCCTGCTTTCGCCCAGTGTCAGCTGGGATCTGCTCCAGTAACCCTGCGACCCTGAACAGCATAAGCGGTGGATGGATAACGGATGGCTGGACGAATTACCTTTAAGCAGCAAACTAATCACGATGTCAGTGACGGTCCACACAAAAATGCTCAAATGGATGCAAGCAGAACCAGTCTTTTGTATGCCATGCATTCTTGTCCAATTTTCCGTGTCGAAATCTGGCATTTACATTACCCACAACTCGAACACCAACGGTGGTACTAGTAGGGTGTTTTACTGGCAGGCTAATGTAGCCTGTAGCCGCTAGCATCAAGCACAGCTGAGGAGCGGGCTACAGGTCTCATAAACTCACTTGTCTCTAACTCCACACCTCCAGATAGTGTCATGACATCACCTGTCATCAGAAGGTTCTTCTGTACAATTGTTCTTTTACACGCATGCAGTGGCACTTATCAAGACTTTAATGTGTGTTTGTGTGTGTGTGTTGGGGGGGGGGGGGGGGGGGACAAATTACTAACACACTCTGAGTCTACAAAGTTTTTTAAACTTACACAAATGAGGTGATCAGAACTGTACTATGTTTTAAGATTTCGGGGACTTTGAGGATTGTTCACATCTCAACCTCAGTTTACCGTTTGACTCAATTTGGCAAAACAGAAATAGCTTTGCTTTAAAGGAATCAACTGTATTGGCGCCTTGGGGTTCGTCAGAAATGACTACTTTCTCACTCATGGCTTCCAGATGTAACCAAGTCATCTCTGTCCTCACTGTGTTCTACTAATATACTGCTCTAACAAGGCAGAAATATGCTCATACATTTAATGAATATAATGCATTTTTTGCCCACAGGTGAGGACAATATCGAAAGTGATTCAGATATTGATCAACAAGATGATGATATTGCTGAAGCCAGCTGTTCCAGGAGTGAATATATGCTTTCTTTGAGTCAGAAGAGCGAGGAGATACTGCGGGACAGGCCTTCTGTCAGTAAGAGCAACGGCAATCAGGACACAACCAAAGAAAGAACAATGTTTCGATCATCAGATTTGATGTACTCCGCGGAGAGCGATTCTTCAAAACAGCACATGGGCGAAATCCAAGATGGCGTCTTCCTGCCGATGATGTTGCAAACGCAGAGTTCATCGCCCCTCAGCGCTGGTCCCTTTCAGACTTTGGATTTCTCAAGTGCGCACAGCCAACAGTTTCTTAAGCTCGGGGCACCTTTGTTGTTTCACCCGGGACAGTTATCGGTGAAGCCAGAGGGTATGGGACATCTGTTGCCTTCTTTGCCTGCAGCAGAAAACGGAGGCCTGCCTTCTCAAAGCATCACCTCTCCATCTCCCTTCATGTTTCACCTTTCACAGCACATGCTGGCATCTCAGGTACGCTTCTTATATCACACATATTTCTTATGCACCGAGTGAACAGACACCGGAAGCCGGGGATGCCGGCCCCTCAAAGGGTACATTCATGTATATGAGCACATGTTTTCCTCAGAGAAACGTCTGTCACCACTCCAAGGAGAATGGAATTGCATTGCTCCTCTGAGAACTTGAATTTAGCAGAAAATTCAGAGATGATATTTCTAGCTACCTAAAGTAGAACTTATATTTTTGTGATTTGGGTGAGCTGACCCTTTCAAAATGTCTTTCTGTCTTGGACAAAATAATGCTATCCGCCTCCAGCCAAAGCTGTAAGATCATGTTTGTAATGCGCTCTAAGGACTCCAATTTTAAGGCAGCATGCACAGAAATTATGAAAAGCATTTTGTGTTAATTTGAGATTGTACCTTGACGAATTTGATAATTTTGCGATTATATGTATTTATTTACATTATGGTCCTTGACTGCAAAATTGCGACCATTAGTACAGTGATGCCTTAGAAGAAGACATACGTTATTCAAGTTGTTATTTTTACACATTACACACACACACACACACACACACAGGCCTGAAATGAACACACATGGAAAAACAGGACCTATACACATGCATTAATGGAGAGATGGCAGAGAGGGGGGGGGGGGGGGGCTGTCCATGAAAGTTGCAGAGTAACCTTCATTCCAATATTCCTCAGATTTCTTCTTTTTTTTAAGTGTAAAAGAAGGAATATCATTAAAATCATGTGATATCATTGAATGGAGAGATGTCCCTCCTTGGTCCAAGAGAGGGAGAGCCTGTTGGCCAGTAAGGTCGGGGCTTGGAGGGTTGGGAATGGGAGGCTGATTTTAAGTTTGGGACGGATATTTCAAATGAGCAACTGGATGGAAGTGGAAAGAGATTTGAATTGACATGGTGTTAAAGCGTGCAAATCTGCATGGCCAATTTGTTGCAGCAGTGCAAGCCACAACAAATAATATTATGCATTTTTTTTTTTTTCCAGTCACACCAATATGCTAATCCAGACCAATTTTCTCCAACCTACAGAGGGTCCGGGGAAGAATCTTAGTGGGTGCAAGATGATTACCGGGTTGGAATTAATAGGAAAAACAAAACAAAATACTTTTCTCCATAAAACCACTCCTCTGAACGCACAGCTCATAGACGTGCAGCCTGTGACGCTGCTGTACATGGAAATGTAGGAACATTGGAAATCTATGGTGTTAGTAAAATTAACAATTGCTTTCTTTCGTGCAGGGAATCTCACTGTCACCCTTTGGAGGATTGTTCTCCTATCCATACGGCTACATGGCAGCACCAGCTCTCCCCACCTGCTCGGCAACCCCTCAGTTGGCCAGAAACCCCCGTTTCCGCAGCTCTCGGCCTTGGTTGCGATTCAGCCCTTATCAGATCCCCACCTCTGCCCCCTCAAGCCAAAACCTGATTTCAACCAGATTGCCTGGCTCAAACTCGCAATCTGAGGTGTCCAAGTCGGGGAGCAGAGAGTCAAGTTTAGTGCCTGACAATCACAGTCACCAAATCAAGGCCAAGCAGAAGACTTCGCCACCGAAAAGCATGAAGGGTTCCGCTGCAAAGCACACATAACTGGGTGGACTTGATAATCAACTTTATCCACAATACACTTTCTTACAGTATATGTTGTTTTTCATCCTACACCTGGTGGATACAGTGTGATGGACACAGACAGGTTTCACGTAATAATCACCTAAAATAAGTATTTTGGCAGAAACTGCATGTGTTGCTGCTGTTCAACTTGTCGTTATATCATCAATAATCCTGCCTAATAAACACTGATTTAGTGATTTGCAGGTCAAGACACCCACACATAAACCATTAACATAAGCTTCATTGTATTTACTGCTTTTCAGTGTGAATATATAGTCAAACAACAGTTATATGCAAATCAGGGAGTCTTTGGATTTGCAAACATACCAAATCAATGTTTATGGGAAGTTCTAAAGAAATAAAAAAATATATGAAAAATATGCTAATTGGAATATCTTTGGGGAGATTGCGCTATGCAAAACTACAGAAGGACAACAATGTGCTTTAGATATGAATAAAACATATCTTGCTCGTCCCGTTCACTGTTTCACATTGTGTTGATGCACCAAAGCCGTTGAATTTGAGGGGAAACTCAGGATTCTATTTTTTTATAAATTTTTTTACCAGCATTTAAGAAAAATGTCTTCAGTATTCTCACAGGTTGTCTGCCAAATGATTCAGGTGAATTGTTTTTGCGTGTTTTTTTCACAATTTAAATAAAGATTTTCACATTCTCTTGACATGTTTATCATATGTAAAGTATTGTTGATGTTGCACATTGAATATTCATATATCACGTTACCTCTGCTGTCTCACCACTAGACAAAACGGCTAATTCGTGACAATTTGTGATTGATTTCGAAGCACAAGATGACCCAACCAGCTTCAAGACTAGAAAGGGGCACACAGTAGAGTGCAGATCTCCTCCAGGTGTGTCTGCAACGACTACCGTATTGTGTCATTAAATGAACACAACCCATAATTGGCTAACCCCAGTTTAGAAAGTAATGGGCTGGAAGGTGTCGTAAAACTAATTTCATTCAAACTCAAACACAAGTGGCGATGTATGCAGGCAATTGGATCAAACTAAGTCGTTGCATAAGACACAACTTACACTGCTGCCAAAAACATAAGTCACCAGGCTGTCTGCCCGTGTAGCAGCTGCTGAGTGTGCACCGAACACAACTTCCAAAACAATGAAAGTGTGCAGAGTGTTTCCCACCCCACTGTGTAGCTGCTGGGAATTCAGAGATGCACTCAGCTGTGTTATCACCAGTGGCATCTTCCAGCTGGGTACCGGTCAAGAGTAGTGAGTGAGGAGTCAACAGGGAGTGAATGGCAGTATAAAACAAGCAATAAAATGGGTTTCGAGAAAGTGTGAGTCACCACAACCACGAGAGGTCCTTGAGCATGCAATGACCAGCCAAAATATTATGCAGTTCGCTGAAGCATAATACGAGATCAGCCGTGGATGGACACAGAAGTGCACACTCACTCACTCACTCACTCACTCACTCACAGATGCAGGAGTTATTATTGTTATAAAAATTAGATAAGATACAATAAGCCGTTATTTGTCCCAGAGAGATGTCAGGTGTTACAGTAAAGTTAAAAAAAATAAAAATATATGTCAGAATAAATAAAATAAGATTTAAGTTAATGTAAAAAGTTGTATGCATATGTTATTGAAAACATGTGCACATGTACACATATTTAATAAATCAACCCAGATAAATAGATTTAGCTGGACTTAACAGGCTCATCTTTTTCCAAAATAAACATAACATTGGCTAGCCATTCATTTCAGGTTAAATATTTTAAGTAGGCTGCAATTATCAGAACATGATGAAGATTCAGGCTCCCTATTGTCAAAGGTGTACTGCAAATATAAATGTTTAATAAAAGACAATGAAGTTCAGCAAATTCATTTGGCGAACCTAATTGAATCTCCTGTGACCCCCTGTGGGTCATGACTCTGTCTGTGGGAAGCACTCTTGTCAACACATGGACACATGTATTATAGATGTGTCAAGAGCTGGATTGGATGCTGGATTCAATTAAACCAGTTCATCAGGCGCGGGATCAGGGTCTGTCTGGATGTCAGGGCCAATCCTTTAAGTTAATTTGACTAAATTAAGCTTTCGGTTTCTTTTGTACCTCCAAATACTGTTTAGGCAAGGTCCGCCCTGTAGTTGTACCCTTCCTGACTTGTCACTAATTCTCCGTGTGTGTTTCTGTTGTAGAAGTATACTGTGCCTTGGCCCTGGCTGCCTTTCTCACCATATTACTCACTCTGTCATCTTTCTGCCACTTTAAAGGCACTGACGGTCAAACGCATCATCGGGCAAAGATTTCTGTGAAACAAATGATCTTAGTTCTGAAGTAATGTTTTTGGAACGGAATCTTAGGAAACATCTTAGCGCTGCTACGCCATCTCTTCAGGGATCAATAATGATATTATTTATATTTTAATAAATGTGTCACTTAAGTATTTAATTTCAGTAATTGCTGCTTCATTGTACTGTTTGTTGGAGCTTCGCAGCAAGCTGAAAGTGGTTCTATGCAACAGCTGCTGCCATGCCCTTGGCCATTGCAATGGTGGCTGAGCAATAAAGGTGAATGAGCGGTCCTGTGCACTTCATTCCGTATGCATGACTGCAGCTCACTCCTTGCTAGGGCAATTCCCAAAACATCTCTGCTTGCGACAGCGAAGTTACACTTGAGTTGCTAATCTCTCTGATCGTACGTCTGCTCAAGCTGCACCGAAAAAATACTTTTTTTCTGAATACATAAATGACATATCGACTCATATGGTCGATGCAAGGTGCTTTGAAATATTTCTTGGATATTTAGAAGTGTATGACCTTTCCACACACTACAGCTTTCACACAGGTTTGCCAACATATGTTCATGCAAACAGTGGAAGTGCCTGATTTTACAATAGGGCTCACAAAGAAGAGCTTTATCGTAATTGTATGTGGACATTAAGAGGAGATACAAGAAAAATGTTCGGAAATACTTTAGCGATACACTTTTACTGTGTTTACCATACATGAGAGGATAACGTCGTAGATTAAGGGGCAGAGAGAACAATGAACAATGCTTGAATTAGCAATGCAAATCAATCAAAGGCCCTAATACAAATCTCGAATGTCTCTCAGACTGTAATATCGTCACTTGTAAATTACTAAAAGAACAAAATCTGTGTGGCTTCACAGTCTACTATTTATGGAGAGAACGATTACATCGCTCAGCAGCACCTCTTAATCTGAAATACATTTGTGCTCATGTTTCTATCATGACAAAATGACCATGGCATGGCACTCCATAGCAAAACTGTTCCTTTTTTTCCACTGTAGCTGATGGAGTAAAAGAGGCAGGAGGAAAATGTATCTGAGAGCCCTCCCACTGTGCTGGGCTCCTGACAAACCTTTATTGTGTGCTTTTTCTCCTTGGCTGAGCGTATAGCGTTATACCGAATGAACATCTCCACTGGCTCAAAAATGTGGCGAGGAGGTCAACCGCAAAGTTTTGCAGACAGCAGAAAACTTCTCCCTGCAGTGCTGGAGAGTTTTGGGGGGTTGTGGGGAGAGAGGCACCGAAAGGAGAGGAGAGTTCTTGTCCTGTCAACCACATCCTGCCTCGCTCATGTCCCTCTTCTTTAGATCTGTTTGACGGGCAAGCAAAAGCATAGGTGTAACAGTTATCTTGCATGTAACTCACAGATAATTAGTTATAATGATAATATTTCATTCACACATGGCGCTGCCCCTCTATAGGTGATCTGGAATTTGTCAAGAGAAGCGATATTTCTTATCAGATCTGTAAAACTCCGATGGGATATTTTAAATGAATCATAACACAGTGTCAAAGCAACAATCACATATTCCTGGGAGAACACTCGGCATGTTGGTGCTCTAAAGCTCCTCTGGAAGCATAAGTGCTGAGATAAGAAATGTCAACACAGATGGCTTTAAGACACGAGATTATAGTCATCTGGAGCATACAATATGAATAATGCTCTTTACAGGGATATCATCCTGTGTTATCATGAATAAAGTACTATAGCGTGTCTTGTGATGCTTTGCAAAAGTGCTGATACAGAGATGTAGATGCTTTCGAAACATAAGTTTAGAAAAGGAAGGCCGATGATCAGTGAGAACTTCCTCTGACTGCAGTTGCATTGTGGATTTGCTCACCACATGCATTCATATAGACATTAAGTCGTACACGCAAAATCAAATCAAACCTCACGCTGTAGAGTAGGTTTGTTGGTAGATATGCAAATATTCTCATAGCAAGCATGTCTATATGTATATATATATATATATATATATATATATATATATATATATATATATTGCAAAATAAGAATGTTGCATTTATTCCTTGGAAAGATTAGTAGGACTTTATGTGATATATATATATATATAATCCTTTATTAGTCCCTCAGTGGGGAAATTGCAGGATTACAGCAGCAAATAAAATCACAGCAAATAAAAATAAAAGATAAAAATCAAGTAATATAACTAAACTAAACAGTAAAACAGTAATAAAATAGGACAGTAAAGAAGAGTATTAAATATAAAATATACCAGCATATACAGACGGAATAAAAAATATAAGAGAATACTTAAAACGTATTGGATATTGCACCAGGTGAATGAATTAAAGTGATTAAGTGATTAAAGTGTTCAAGTGTTCAGTGTGTTAGTGGTCCACCGAGAGCAGCAACGCCTGTACTTCATCAGGAAGCTCAAGCGAGCAGGAGCCCCCCCCCCCCATCATGCTCTCATTCTACCGAGGCGCCACTGAGAGCATCCTCAGCAGCTGCATCACGCTGTGGTTCGGAAGCTGCACCGCCTCCAACCGCAAGAGCCTGCAGCGCATTGTGAACTCTGCCCAGAGGATCATCGGAGTCTCACTCCCTACACTACAGGACATTTACAACACCCGCCTCACCCGCAAAGCACTCGGCATTGCGGGTGACCCCACCCACCCCTCCAACAGCCTCTTCAGCCTCCTGCCTTCAGGGAGAAGGTTCCGCAGTCTCCGTTCGAGCTCTACCCGGCTGAGGAACAGCTTCTTCCACCAGGCGGTCAGGATGCTGAACTCTCTCCCTCCCTCTCTCCTCTCGCTCCCCCTCTCTCCCCCCCTGCCATCTCTCCCCTGACCTCTCTACCCTCCCCCTCACCCACCTTTCCCCACTGCCTCAAATGGAACATACCAGGACATCTACTCCCCCTCACACCCCTTCCCTCATCCAGCACCAGCCACTTTTTCTATTTATTTATTTTAATTTTTTATTCTCTGCTGCTACGAACATAAACCCCCCTCACACACCCTTCCCTCATCCAGCACCAGTCACTTTTTATCAGCACCAGTCACTTTTTATTCTCTGCTGCTACTTGTTTAATCCTTTATCTAGGCCCTTATGTTCTTAACTCTACTCTATTTTATTCTATTATATGTTATATGTTCATGTCTATATTACACTGTGGGACTGCGAGAAACGGCATTTCGAATTTTCTGTATGCATAACACATGTGGAAACTTTGACAATAAAGTGAACTTTGAACTTTGAACTTTGAACTTGAGTTTGTTGTGCAGCCTGACAGCAGCGGGGAGAAAGGACTTGCGGTACCTCTCCCTCAGACACCGGGGGTGAATCAGCCGGTGACTGAAGGAGCTGTGCAGAGCTGCCAGAGTGTCCTGCATGGGGTGGGAGGCGTGGCTCATCAGGGATGAGAGCTTCGCCATCATCCTCCTGTCTCCCACCACCTCCACAGTATCCAGTGGACACCCCAGCACTCTGCTGGCCTTCCTCACCAGTTTGTCCAGTCTCCTCCCGTCAGCTGCCGCTGCTCCAGAAGACCACTCCATAGAAGATGGCCGATGCCACCACGGAGTCGAAGAAGGTCTTCAGGAGTGCTCCCTGCACCACAAAAGACCTCAGTCTCCTCAGCAGAAAGAGTCTGCTCTGACCTTTTTTATAAAGAGCGTAGTCAGTCCAGTCCAGTTTATTGTTCAAGTGAACAATAAACTGGACCTCAATGTCCAGTCCCTGGATGCTCACCGGTGTCGGAGGAGGGCGTTTGCCCCGGCGGAAGTCCACCACCAGCTCCTTGGTCTTGCTGGAGTTGATGTGGAGGCAGTTCCGCTGGCACCATCCTAAAAAGTCTTGGTTTAGTTCCCTGTATTCTCTGTCATCGTCGGCGGAGATGAGGCCGACGATTGCAGAGTCGTCAGAGAACTTTTGCAGGTGGCAGTTTGCAGAGTTGTGTTTGAAGTCAGAGGTGTAAATGGAGAAGAGGAATGGAGCCAGAACGGTTCCCTGTGGGGCCCCTGTGCTGCAGGACACCCGATCTGACTCACACTCCTGTATCCGCACATACTGTGGACAGTTGGTGAGGTAGTCCAGGATCCATGCAGTGAGGTGGTGGTCCACCCCGGTCTGCTCCAGCTTGTCCCTCAGAAGCAAAGGCTGGATGGTGTTGAAGGCACTGGAGAAGTCGTAGAACATGACTCTCACAGTGCTTCCAGCCTTTTCCAGGTGAGAGAGGCATCTCTGCAGCAGGAAGATGACGGCGTCATCCACCCCGATGCCGGACTGGTAGGCGAACTGAAGTGGGTCCAGGGATGAACTCACCAGAGGGTGGAGATGGGCAAGGACCAGCCTCTCCAGGGTCTTCATCAGGTGGGATGTCAACACCACCGGCCTGTAGCTGTTGAGGTCCTTGGGCCGCGGGTTCTTTGGTACCGGTACCACGCAGGATGTCTTCCATAGCTGTGGTACTTTCCCCAGCCTCAAGCTCAAGTTGAATACGTGCTCCGCTATCCCGCACAGCTGGTCTGCGCAGGATTTGAGGAGCCTTGAGCTGATGCCGTCTGGACCCGTGGCCTTCCTCGCCTTGATCCTCCTCAGTTCCTTCCTCACTTGGTTGAGGGACACGCTGGGGGGTGGGGTGCTGTGTGTTGGAGTGGGGGTGGGTTGCTGGTCGTAGCGTGCTGAGTATGAGAGGTGTGGAGGGGAGCAGAGTGCTGTGGGAAGGGGGAGGTGGAGGGGGGGGGGGTGATAATCCACAGGGGATGCAGATGATGGGGGTTGCAGCGGCAGGGATGTCTGGGTGGGGGGAGGGGTGGATGGCTGGTCAAATCTGTTAAAAAATAAGTTCAGCTCATTCACCCACTTTTGGTCCCCCTCAGGCTGTTGGTTGGGCCCCTTGAACCCAGAAATCGGCTTGAGGCCCTTCCAGACCCTGACGGTGTTATTCTGCTGCAGCTGGTCCTCCATCTTCATCCTGTAGACATCTTTCCCCTCCCTGATCTTCATCCTCAGCTCCCTCTGCACAGTCCTCAGCTCCTCTTTGTTGCCAGATCTAAAAACCCTCTTCTTCTCCTTGAGGAGGGCCTTTATCTCCGGAGAGATCCAGGGTTTGCCATTTGAGAAAGACCGTACAGTCCTGGTGGGTAAGGTGTTCTCAACACAGAAGTTAATATAGTCCATGACGCAGTCGGTGAGACCGTCGATGTCTTCCCCATGGGCATCACTGAATACCTCCCACACAGTTGTCTCAAAACAGTCCTTCAGAAGTATGAATTGCCTAATTGCATAATTGCCTAAATCAGGTATATTGCTGTTAGCTCTAAGGGCCAAACAAATGAAATATATATTAAGAAAAAACGTGTAGATATTTTATTTGTATAGTTATATTAAGAGAATCCATAATGTTACCATTTCTACTAGGCCTTGCTTGTTTGGACCGTTCAATCTCTGCCTAATTTACTCATGTTAGAGATGGCAAACTAATGGCCTCTGAAGCCATCTAGTGGATCACAATGGCAGTTACACTGCATTTTCGATAAGCATACAAGTGAAGCTACTCTACAAAGAGTCAATTGGGAATGTGGCATTGAGAGGTTTTTTTTTTACCAAATGTACATATACACACTAAAAATAGGTTGAAATTATTTTTGGTTTGGTTTCAGTATTGAGCTCATATCTTTATACTAGTTTGTTCCGATTGTTTTTGTCTTCAGAACCCCTGCAGCTTAAATTACGCAGCAACCACAACATGTTTGGAAAATTAGTCTATTTTTCGTTTTATCCACAAATGGTGTGATTTTTTGGAAGCTGCGCTGCAAATCATGTCAGATTTAGACAACTAGTTTTTCCTCCTGCTTTGTTGTTGTGACAATTGCGTGGTATAAACGTGGTTTTGTAACTCCAGTAGCGGCATTGTCGTTAAATATCGTGTTAGATAAGTGGGTTCGTAGAGGGCTTCAAGCACAAGCGGTAAAGACACTGTGTAACGTTTTATCAGAACAAAGCACACGTGAAGTATCGGTCTTGTTGCAGACACCGTTGAGCTGCAGACACGCAAGAGAGCACAGCAGCCGGCTAAAGCTAGGTTTCTGCTTGCCGGTACAGCTACATCGTGGACGTATAAAGAGAAGACTTCTTCCGGTATCCGCCCCTCCTATAAATCCTCTAAACCAATGAATCGCTCTAGAATGTGACACCTTCCTAGATCTAGGTGTAATAGATACAAAATGATTTACTTGTGTACAGTAAATCATTTATAGAACTTTATTAATGGAGAATTGTTATTACAGCAACCAGGTTACAACTATCACCAAATCAAAACGTATAAATAAACGGATTGAGGCAAAGAATAAATAAAACAACAACATAATTAACAGTAACTATATTGAACTATTTCAAAACTGGGACTATCACAATGAAACTACCCTGTAATTGGTTGTAATTTAGTAGTGTTGATGTGTTTTATTTATATGTGCATTGGAATTGTACATATTAAACAATACGACTAACTTCAAACAACGTTCTGACTTCAATATTTATCACTTCACCTGTTTTATTTTTTCAGTTTGTGTAGCTGTTCACACGTTTTACATTGTTTTAAGAATTTGACACAATCGAGAGCAAGTGTTTATGCATGATTAGGAATATGACTATTTCTACAATACTTTATAATAATACTTTACATGGAAACATACAATTACATTTTGTTTCAGCTGAAGAGGATGTACATATTTTAACTCTTCAAACCGACACAATCATTATATTTGTATGTTATATACATTTATTTTTATTTTTCCACAGACCATTTGCCATTTTGGGTGTGAAGTGTTCTACGTAATCTATTTCTGTAGCGGAAGTGGCGCTCGGAGGTCAACGTCCAGGAGTAACCTGCATGCGCATCATCACATCACCCCACACTCTGCTGTTAAAACGTCTGTTACCTCATCATGATGTGACTTTTTCCATCATCACTGGAAACAGAGATGTCGCAAAGACACCACTAATTCATCGATCTGTTGAACTCAACTTTTTCAGGATTACTTTACGGTGCATCTCCACCGGTGAGTTGTCGGCCGAGATGTTCACGTCATGTCTGTCTATCGTTAGTGCATTGGCGATTTCGACCACGCTGCGGTACAGTAAACCTGTAGACAGTCGGCAATACTGTATCAGCGCTGCTGCTGGATTATTGTATAAGCTACTTTCGTAAACTGGCTAACACCTAACGTTATCTGTTATTAGCATCTGCGCCTCAGTTTATCTGCGCCAGGTTAGGAAGCTAGCTGTGACTTGACAGGTGTCGTGACCGTTGATTAGTTGACTTAACTGGGGCTAGCTAGAAAGCGGTTAATGCTATGTCGTGAAATAATAAGTTTCGGTCTGTAAAACACAGCTCTGTGGATCATTGTGTGACGTTCCCCTGGCTCACGTTAGCAGTGTGTGTGGCCGCAGTGCTCTGCTTGTTTTTCTGGTCCCGCAAGCAGCTATCGATAGGTAAGGTGTGCCATACCTGGGAGTCTACTCATTCCACTTACCCGAGCAGCTAGCTCGGGGGAGAAGCAAACATAGTTGTAGCATCGTAAAGGAACAGAGGCAGGTAGGACAGCACCGTGGCAGCTAATGCCATGTTAGTCTTCCCATAGTGTGTCGTAATTAACGTTGAACAGGACGTCCTAGGTAAGTTAGCTAGTGGACGAGGAAGTGAAGGAGAAGTCCAATACTATAGAGCAGGTACGTTAAGTCTTTTCAGTGAAATATGCCCTGAAATCAAGTTGAATGCAACAAACAGTTGTATCATACAATTGTCGCAACCATTAAATTAGCTAAAATGTTTGTTTCAATTGGCAGGAACACTTTTAAGTGTATCTCACATGCAGGCAGGATTTATACATGTTTTATAGGCTGTTATATAATATGTGCTTTTCAGATAGGCAGTGTTTTTAATTTTGTTTTATTGGAGTGCGACTACTTAGGCCTGAAACAATGCTTCAGATGCTTACGGTGAACGATAACCGTATGAACAGCGTGCATGTCCTTATTTAAACCGTCTCGCATTCTGATATTTAACTATGTTGGCATCTTCAACAATTGCCCCTTTTCAGACTCTGCACACAATGTGCCAATGCTCCCAGTGTGAATCCAAGTGTTGCAATATATCGAGAAACATGAGTTTATGTAACTCGCTTTTGCAACATGACAAACAGCACTGCATGCCAGACGAGGTGGTCTTGTGTCACACTGTACCCTGATATTTGGACTCTCTGTATCTCCTTTATAACCCGTTGCTGCCACTGTCGTGTCTCTCGCCAGTGTTAGCAGCCTGTTCGTGTCGCCCGGCCATGGCACAGCAGGACGGTGCTGCCAAGAAGAACCCCGCCGTGGCGGCGTTGCACTCGCGCTTCATCATGGGATCCGTGTCGGAGGAGAACTCGGAGGATGTGATCGCTGGGAAGCTTGGCTTGCAGCTGGAGGAGAGGGCGACTCGCTCCTTGTCCCCGTCATCCTCCGATAGTTCTAGCAGCACCTGTGAAATGGGATTCGACCACATTGACAACCCCTTGCACAATCTGAGGTTAGAGCGCAAACCTGGTCCGTCCGCATCACCTCGAGTCTTTAATGTTTTAGCAGCCTTGAAATGCATCATTGCTTAGTGGCTTGCAAATATGATATAAAAAGGGAATCAGCGATTTTGAGCGCTGTCTCTATTGGACTAGTCCCTTTAGTGCAGGCCTGTAGTCTGTGAAAATATCGTTTCACTAGCTGCACACTGCGAAAAGATTTCTTTGTGTCCTGACTCGTGGTAGGCCTGGCAGCTAGGCATAGACTTCAGCATGTTGGTTTGGGAAAGCTGGACAAGTGTTCACACACGGAAAATTCCCAATCCGATGGTCGGAGCTTTTCAGTACTGGGAGGACTTTGTTTAAAGCTTGAAGCAGTCTTTAGTTTCTCTGCCAGCCCCAGGTCTTTCACCTCAGGTAATTCACCACTTAAGTGAATTCCATTTTCCTTTTCTTTTTTTTTTTTAAAGCCTCGCAGAAGATTTTGATCACATTTAAGATGAGATACTCACATGCTGATGTACAGGACAGCCTTTACCATGATTGCGTGCCGTGTCCTTTCCAGTGAGATCTTACACATGTTTCTGTGTTCATCTGTTCGTTTGGTTCCTAAACATTGTTATGTTAAGCAGCCAGTCATGTGGATAGTGGTGTTTTGTCTACTGTCTACGAGACATGGGAATCATTGGGGCTTGACTTAAAAGAAGCTCGGGCGGATGTTTTAAAACTGGAAATACTGGATGGGGGGGGTCTGCCACCCCCCTCCTCTCTCCCTGTCATAGCAAAGAAAAAGAACTCTAGCTGCTCCACAGTTGGATTGAAACAAGGGCCTCCATTCAGTACGGGCTCATTTGACTCTTAACAGCTGCAGTGATGCAATAATGTAGCGTCAGGCCACAGAAAGCAGCCAGCCAAATGAGCCCCAAGCGTTGCCAACACCAGTTCCCTCCCCATGTGCTATCCACTCTCCCCCCCTATGGTTCCCCATGAGGTGTAGATTGAGTGAAAGAGCTCTGTATTTAGTTGCCTCAAGCATGTAAACATGTTTGAGGACTGTCCTGTGCTCTTGCCTACAATATGGTCTGCTCTGTCAGTTGTTAAACTGTAAGCTCCATAAAGATAATGTTGTTAACCCTTTACTCTTTTTCTGTCCATCATTACCATCGTTCCTGTCATCAGTTTGTTTTCAGGTTTTCTTTCACATTTACTCATAGATTAAGCCGTATCTCGCCCACAAGCTATAAAGTTCAAGATAAGAGACGGTAGTCAATTCCTCTGCTCCTTAGATTAGTCGGTCTCTTATCAATATGAAGTGATGTCGGTGTCTTTCTTTCAGCTTCTGGGCTGTAAACATAAACTGTGTTTTAAAAAAAAATCTAAATTAATGTCTTGTGTTTTGCACATCTGTCTGTTTGTTATCCGAGCTACATAATACCCCGTTCCTTCCAAAACTAGAGATGGTACGAATGGCTGTAACATTCTTCGCCCTGACAGGCCAAGTATGTCAGGGCTGCACCTGGTGAAGCAAGGCAGAGATCGCCGGCGTATTGATCTCCAGAGAGACTTCACTGTGGCCTCTCCCGCTGAGTTTGTCACTCGCTTTGGTGGCAACAAGGTTATCGAGAAGGTGATGATTTTTTTTAAATTTAACTTCTTTATTTTTGGATGGAAACAAACCAGTCAAGAATTCCAGAAGAAACAGAAGTTTGCATCACACAGCCTTGAAATGTATTGACGTACAATATGAAGTCATAATGCATATAGACACAGACAGTATCTGTGACAATATTCAACATTGGTAACTCAACTATTTTGCTTCTCCAGGTGCTCATCGCCAACAATGGCATCGCAGCGGTCAAATGCATGCGCTCCATCCGCCGCTGGTCCTATGAGATGTTTCGTAATGAAAGGGCAATCCGATTTGTTGTAATGGTGACCCCAGAGGACCTGAAGGCCAATGCAGGTGAGCTTTTTAGCGCGATGCCTCTGAACACGTAAAAAAACACAGCAGAAAGTGCAACAGTTTTGGTGCCAGTGACTCTGCTGAGGAGTGTTGGGATGCACTGCAGAAGTACTGTTGAAGAAGACCCTACAGTGGTACCCAGTGAGGAATGTTGACTTGAGGAAATGTGTGGTTCTGTCTTTCACAGAGTACATCAAAATGGCAGATCATTACGTGCCTGTGCCAGGAGGGACTAATAATAACAACTATGCCAACGTTGAGCTCATTCTGGACATTGCTAAACGCATACCTGTTCAGGTATGACCACACACTTATAACATCTGTAGTTTTCCCACAGTAACGAGTACTTGTATCGTTTACTTAATACCTGTCGTCTCCTGGTCCTTACAGGCCGTGTGGGCTGGGTGGGGTCACGCCTCGGAGAACCCCAAACTCCCAGAGCTGCTTCACAAGAATGGCATTGCTTTCATGGGTAAGAGAAGCTTCTTACATTGCCCTATTTAACGAACCCTCACGCTATCCGTTAAATCGTATTTATTTTTTATTTATAACTCCTACCTCAGGTCCCCCAAGTCAGGCTATGTGGGCTCTGGGAGACAAGATTGCCTCGTCCATTGTGGCTCAGACTGCTGGCATTCCAACCCTGCCCTGGAGCGGCGCAGGTATGTCACAGTTTGTGTATCTTTTGACAATCAACGATTGACAATTAACTCCCCCCAGATTTCAAACTCCACGCAGTAGGCGTTTGCTTGTATGCTGAATATGTTATCCGTCTTGTCGCCCTCAGGCCTCACAGTAGAATGGACAGAGAGCAACCAAAAGAAGAAAACTATCAATGTTCCTACTGACGTGTATGAGCTTGCCTGCATCCAGGATGTGGAGGATGGCCTGAAGGTAAGCGTGTCATTGAAGTGACTGTTCGAAACAATGTCAAAAGAATGTTTCATTTGCTTAAGTATACACTGCATAGTTGCATGTGTGCTGGAAAGCGGTTTGTTTTCCGTTGCCAGGCTTCGGAGAAGGTAGGCTACCCCGTCATGGTGAAGGCCTCAGAGGGAGGCGGAGGAAAAGGCATCCGTAAAGTCAACTCTGCTGATGATTTCCCTAATCTCTTCAGACAGGTACGTGGTAACTCAAACCAAATCCAGCATTTCATTTGACACATCGTGCAGGACGTAACGCATCACAGAGTAAGGCAAGGCAAGTTTATTTGTATAGCACATTTCAACAACAAGGTAATTCAAAGTGCTTCACATGAAACCATTAAAAGCATAAAGGCAAAAGTAAAGGAGATTTAAAACATACATTGAAACAATAATCGATGTCTCCCTGAGACATTACGCTGCACGCAATCAACCATACACTGCAGCAATTCTGCAATTACTCGCACACAAACCACGTCTGGAAAAGATCTCTGCCGATCTGCGTTTTATAGTGTACGCCTTGCACAAACTCGGTCCTGGAGGAAATGGCGATATATTGTGCAGTCCTTTTAAAACTATTAAAAGCAGCACATTTCAACAACAAGGTAATTCAAAGTGCTTCACATGAATCCATTAAAAGCATAAAGGCAAAAGTAAAGGAGATTTAACAGCAATTAAGAACAGTGTAAGAAATAAAATACAGTAGTAAAATGCAGAAATGCAGGAAATTGATAAATATATTAATTGAATGTGGTTCAATTAAAGGCAGCAGCAAACAGAAAAGTCTTCAATCTTGATTTAAATGAGCTGAGGGTCTCAGCAGACCTGCAGCTTTCTGGGACTTTGTTCCAGATATGTGGAGCAGAAAAACTGAATGCTGCTTCTCCATGTTTAGTTCTGACTCTGGGAACAGAAAGTAGACCGGTCCCAGACGACCTGAGGGGTCGGGATGGTTCGTAAGGTAGCAGCAGATCAGAGATGTATTTTGGCCCTAAACCATTCAGTGCTTTGTAAACCAACAGTAGGATTTTAAAGTAAATTCTTTGTTGGACAGGAAGCCAGTGCAAAGGCATCAGAACTGGGGTGATATGATCCACCCTCCTGGTCTTAGTGAGGACTCGAGCTGCAGCGTTCTGAATCAGCTGCATCTTTCTGACAGACTTTTTACAGAGACCTGTAAACACACCGTTACAGTAGTCCAGTCTGCTGAAGATAAATGCATGGACAAGTTTTTCCAAATCCTGTTGAGACATAAATCCTCTAATCCTTGATATATTCTTCAGGTGATAGTAGGCTGATTTTATAATTGGCTTGATATGGCTGTTGAGGTCTGAATCCATAACTACACCTAGATTTCTGGCTTGGTTTGTGGGTTTTAACATCAGTGATTGAAGCTGAGCGGTGATTTTCAATTGTTCGTCATTGTTACCAAAAACAATTACTTCTGTTTAATTGAAGAAAATTCTGGCACATCCAGTTGTTGGTTTGTTCAATGCAGTTACCCAACCCTTGTATGGGATTATAGTCCCCTGGTGACATAGTTATGTAGATTTGTGTGTCGTCTGCATAATTATGATAACGCACTTTGTTGCTTTCCATAATCTGAGCTAGTGGAAGCATGTAGCTGTTGAACGGAAGAGGCCCCAGTATTGAACCTTGGGGAACACCACATGTCATTTTAGTCAGCTCTGATGTGTAATCAGCTACAGACACAAAGTATTCTCGGTCCTTCAAGTAGGATTCAAACCAGTTAAGTGCTGTGCCAGAGAGTCCCACCCAGATGTTTAGTCTTTCTAGGAGTATGGCATGGTCGACCGTGTCGAATGCAGCACTGAGATCCAGTAACACTAAGACTGAACTTCTGCCATTGTCTATGTTTAAGTGGATGTCGTTGAAAACCTTAACAAGAGCAGTTTCAGTACTGTGGTGCTGTCGAAAGCCTGACTGGAAAACATCAAAGTAGTTATTTACGGCCAAGAAGTTGGTCAGCTGTTGGAAAACCGCTTTTTCAATTATTTTACTTAAAAATCGGAGGTTTGATATTGGCCTATAATTTTTCATCGTTGCGGAGTCAAAACTAGCCTTCTTTAGGAGCGGTTTAATAACTGCAGTTTTTAGGGCTTGTGGGAAGACACTTGAGAGAAGGGATGTGTTTACAATTTGTAAGAGATCAGTGGTCATGCAGTTTGAAATATTTTTGAAAAAGTGTGTTTGTAGAATATCCAAGCAGCAGGAGGATGACTTCAGATGTAGTATAATGTCTTCTAGGCTTCTACGGTCGATTGAATGAAATTGTCTCATGATATTTGAATGGATGTTATTCAGAGATCGGGACAACACATATCCTGTGGTTGGTGTGGAGGCACTGACTGCTTGTCTAATTTTCTGAATTTTGTCAGTAAAAAAGGAGGCAAATTGATTGCATGCACAGGTGGATTGGAGCTCAGCAGCTACCGACACTGGAGGGTTTGTTAGCCTATCGATGGTAGCAAATAAGGCACGTGTATTGTTCTTGTTTGTGGTTATGATGTCAGAGAAGAATGACTGCCTTGCATTTCTAAGTTCCAAATTATAATTGCGAAGTCTCTTTATAGATGTCACAGTGAACCTGGAGATTAGTTTTTCGCCACCTGCGCTCAGCTTTCCGACACTCTCGTTTCTCTATTTTGACCAGCGTAGCATTTCTCCAAGGAAATCTTTGCTTACCCGGGACAACCTTCACTTTAGTGGGTGCAATGGCATCAATAATATTTTTAACTTTAAAATTGAAGCCATCTACAAGCTCATTGACTGAGAGGCAAGAGAGGGCTGGTGTGGAGGAGAACTTCTGAATAAATAGTTCACTGGTGTTTTCAGAGATGTAACGCTTTGTCACAACCTTGGTTTGGACATTTGTGTGCAAGGAGATTGCACTCTCAAAGAAAACACAGAAATGATCAGAGAGTGCAACATCAGTCACAGCAACCTTGGAAATGTTTACACCTTTGGTGATGATTAGGTCCAGAGTGTGCCCCCTGTTGTGGGTGGGTCCTGTCACATGCTGAGTCAGATCATAGTTATCAAGGACACCACATAGTTCTATAGACTCTCTGTCCTGGGGATTATCAACATGGATGTTAAAATCACCAACAATAACAACACAGTCAAAATCAATACAGATTACAGACAGCAGTTCAGTAAACTCATCAAAGAAGGTTGCACAGTATTTAGGCGGTCTGTAAATGTTGAGGAATAAAGCTTGAGTGGAATTCAGAGCCACATATTCAAAATAACTAAAATGACCAAAGGGCATCTGCTTGCATTGAAGAGAATCATTAAATAAAATGGCAACTCCACCTCCTTTCTTATGCGCTCTTGTTTCACTCATGAAACTGAAGTTGGGAGGTGTTGATTCAATAAGAACAGCTGCACTGTTATCTTGATTTAACCAAGTTTCAGTTAAAAACAAAATGTCCAGTTTGTGCCGAACAATAAAATCATTGATTAAAAATGTTTTTCCTGACAGAGACCTGACATTTAGTAAAGCTAAGTTTAATGTGGTTAAAACTTTCTTTGCCCAATTTATTTGGACAGGCTGACGAGGAATGTATGCTAAGTTTGATAAGTTTGCATGTTTACTATTGTTTCTTCGCAGCCTCACCTTTCTTTTTCTATAAACTTGCAGGACAGGAATTGAAACGGCTAGCTGCATACAGGGCCCCGACTTTTCCTGGAGAGAGTCATTGGTGTCATTAGCCTTGTAGCCTGGACCCAGAAGATATCAATTATTTCCGTTATCATGTAGGGGAGACAGAGGATGGTTGTGGAACCGTCGAGGAGTATGTTTGGTTCCAGCAATGACCAGCTCTTTCATGCGGTCAGTGAACTCCAGGTGGGGGGAGGATCGGGAGAGTGTGAGAGAGGAAAGGGACCTGGATGGAATTTGGGGGTGGAAGTAGGTGCTGGGGAGGGAGGTAAAGACTCCTCGTCTAGGAAGGGTGGGAGATCGGAGGCGGTCCCTGATGATGAGGTTGGAGACTCCTCCTTTTGGCTGTCGTTAGGCGGGGGCATCCTTCCCGTAAGGTCTCCATGGCGATGCTGTGTGGTTATCTCTTGTTTAGACTCCTCTTGTGTCTTGTCCTTGGCAGTAGGGACAGACGGGTGACGCAGGGAGAAAAATAGGTTCGAGGTAAACAGTTTTACCCCTGACTTATTCAAGCAAACTCCATGCGCTGTAAAAAGATGTCTACGCTCCCAGAAAAGGTAGAAATTGTTGATAAAATGTACTGAATGGTCAGTACATGCAGTTGACAGCCATCTGTTCAGTGCAAACAGCCAGCTGAATCCTTCATCTCCTCCTCTGACTGGACTGTATGCACGATGATGTTTTTCCGCTGTGGGATAGTCAGCCACGATGTCCAGGATTTTGTCTCTCATGTCAGAGACCATATCTTTCGGAAAGCAGAGTATTTTGGTGTTCTTGCTGCATAGTTTTCTGACATCTTTTACAGCATAGTCACCAACAATCAGAGTCTCAGGCCCAGTCATTAGCTTTGCCTGCGGCCTTTTACTCTCACATTGACTCTCAGTTCTTACCCCGCTTTGAGGAGATAGCTGCTTATCCAGGTCATCAGATGATTTAGGATCCTGCGACAATGGAGCAAATCTGTTTTGAAGTTGTAGGCTTGGTTGTTGTGGAGGTGTTCTGCAGGTTTTACTTTCCTCAGCTGTCCTTGGCTTTGTCCGTCTGGGTGCAGGGGTTGAGGAGGAGTTCTGCCCGTGTGCTAGTGCAGGCCAGCCAGTCGCATCACAAATCCCAGGGCGCTGGGCTCTGCCTGTTAGTCGTCCTCCCACACATTCTCTCTTCGGCTTTGCACCGAGAGAGTTCCAGGGAGGACCACCATCCGAAGATTCATTATCTGCTCTCTCCTCCTGTTTCTTGGTAGGCCTGGTTGTGCTAGTTAGCTGTGTCTTAGCTAGCGTTTGTCCAGTGTTTTGAGTCCATGGTAGAGTGGTATCATTCCCACACAGTCCATTTACTGCCACGTTTACTTCTAGTCGGTGGATTTTTGTTTCCAGGACTGCAATCTTCTGTAGGAGTTTGTAGTAGTCATCCGTGGAGAAGGGAGGCATCTTGCTGCTACTTAGCTTTAACTTAGCTGCTAGTTAGCATTAGCTAACAATCCAAATAGCTCGACGACTTTCTGGATTTGTCTTCACTCAAACGTTGAAGAGTGATATATATGTGATATATCTGGCAAGATATATGTGATATATCTGGCAAATTGAAGCAAGAAAATGCAAGCGGAGCAAGCAGCAAAGCGACTGCACTCTCTCATCAAGGGCTGTGCAAAGTCGGGTTAGAATGTGCCATTAGAGATCCAAATGGGGAAAATGTGTTTGCACCAAAGTTGGGGAAACAGTATCGGCAATCTGTAATAGGGTTTTTGTGAATTCATTGACAGCTAGGGTTTACTTTCTCTTTGGTTCTCCAGGTCCAGGCAGAAGTCCCAGGATCACCTATTTTCGTCATGCAGCTAGCCAAGCACGCCCGCCACCTAGAGGTCCAGATCTTGGCTGATCAGTATGGCAACGCCATTTCCCTGTTTGGTAGAGACTGCTCTGTGCAGCGACGGCACCAGAAAATCATAGAGGAGGCTCCTGCCACCATCTCCAGCTCTGATGTGTTTGAGGATATGGAAAGGGTACAAACCAGCTTGCATTGTTTGTTTATAGCTAATAAGAGGAGATCTAAGATCACCCAAGTGAATTGAACGCATGTGATCCTTGACGTGACTGGAGTTGTTCTCTCTCCTCAGTGTGCAGTGAAGCTGGCTAAGATGGTGGGGTACGTCAGTGCAGGTACAGTGGAGTACCTCTACAGCCAGGACGGCAGCTTCTACTTCCTGGAGCTCAACCCTCGTCTGCAGGTGGAACACCCCTGCACTGAGATGGTGGCCGACGTCAACTTGCCGGCCGCCCAGCTGCAGGTCGGTCACACTCTGACCCGAGAGCACACTTCACATCAAATACAGTTAGGGTTAGAGTCTGGGACTCGCCTGGAGCAGACAAAGTTAGCACGCTTCACCGCTTAACACTAGACGGGGCCCCTGTCTCTATGGCAACGGGCTGCAAAAGAAGGGAGGCAGTACACAGGAACACTGTGTAGTAGATCCATTGGTTGCAGCAGCACTGGGTCACGTCTGTGTTTAGGATTGTGTGGAAATAGGTCAGTGGCAGTCAAGCTGAAGGGCAGTGTTGCTGGGAAAGCTTTGTTGCCAAGCTGATTGGATGTCGCTGTGGGAGTGACACACGCTTTCTCTGGCACAAAGGATGAGCCGGACTGGCTGTCTGTCAGAAAGAAGGTGTTTATCGGTTGTCTCGGGAAAACTGTCCGAAAAGCATGTCAGGAAATGCGTATGTGGATCATTCAACACAGATACAATCATAATCCATGTACGTGCTGTGATGTGTTTTCCCTGTTTGTCCAGGGCCCATCAATGTGCATTAATGTCGTACCTCTATTGCCTGTCAGATTGCTATGGGTATACCTCTTCAAAGGATCAAAGACATCAGGATGCTCTATGGGGTCCAGCCCTGGGGAGACTCTCCCATTGACTTTGAGGGCCTGTCGACAGCCCCCTCCCCGCGGGGCCATGTCATCGCAGCACGCATCACCAGTGAAAACCCTGATGAGGTAAGCCTCACTGTCTCCCGGTACAAGAAATAATTAGAATCCCGTTGTACCGTAAATAAAGGCAATTGTTCTCACTTCTTAATGTTACCCTTCTCTGTGTCGCATTAGCTGTTATTTTGGTTCAGTTTACGAGATGAAGCGCGGTGTGATTGCAGGGTTTCAAGCCGAGCTCCGGCACAGTGCAAGAGCTGAATTTCCGCAGCAATAAGAACGTGTGGGGCTACTTCAGCGTTGCGGCGGCTGGAGGGCTGCATGAGTTCGCAGACTCCCAGTTTGGACACTGTTTCTCTTGGGGAGAGAATCGAGAAGAAGCCATCTCGTGAGTACACGCAGCATTTTCGAAGAAACATTGCTTAGTCAGAAAGAAAATGTATTTATTGTTAATGATAACAAATATTTAGGAGGGTTTCTCATGCAATTATTTGTTATTTTCTAGCAACATGGTGGTGGCTCTGAAGGAGTTATCCATCAGAGGAGACTTCCGGACCACAGTGGAATACCTCATTAAGCTGCTGGAGACTGAAAGCTTTCAGCACAACACCATAGACACCGGCTGGCTGGACAGGCTCATCTCAGAGAAGATGCAGGTATGTTGAGATGTTCCAGCTGTGGCCGCTGGGAAAACTCTAATAAGAAGCAAATGTGTTTGACATACTGACCCGTTTTATGATGTCAGTGCTGAAACCACACTACATCTGAGATAATAGTTCTACTATTAATATAATCGTAAACTGAAATAATAGTAAGACTTGTGCTTTAACCTACTGGTACGAAGCAGTTTTAAATGAAACTTTTTTTCCTGGCTCAGCAGTGAAATGTATGTTGTGTGCAGGCGGAGCGCCCCGATACCATGCTGGGAATTGTGAGCGGTGCTCTTCATGTGGCTGATGTCAATCTAAGGAACAGTGTGTCCAACTTTCTGCATTCTCTGGAAAGGTATAAATGTGGCGCGTTGTACTAATCCATTTAATCAATTGATCCAAGCAGTAAATAATATTACAGAAAAAACAATAAATAGATGACATGAGGTCCCCTCTACTCTCTGACTAGGGGCCAGGTGCTGCCAGCGCACACACTGCTCAACACTGTGGACGTGGAGCTGATCTACGAAGGTACGAAGTACGTCCTGACCGTGACCCGCCAGTGTCCCAACTCCTACGTGGTCATCATGAACCACTCCTCTGCTGAGGTGGACGTCCATCGGCTCAGTGACGGAGGTCTTTTGCTGTCTTATGATGGAAGCAGCTACACTACCTACATGAAGGAAGAGGTGGACAGGTACAGGGGGAAACCGCTTTTTGAATATAATCATTCCCTGCATAAGTCGCACCACAGGGGAGAATGCGATATGTGCACATGTTTATTTAGCTGGTTGTGTATGATTTGACTGGAAATATCCTCATTCAGTTAAAAACTTTACAGAAATGATTTGATGCACTTAAGGCTTCTGATTTCTGTTAAGACAAAGTATCTTATTTCCCCCCCACAAAGGTATCGCATCACGATTGGGAACAAGACTTGTGTTTTTGAAAGAGAGAATGATCCTTCACTGCTGCGATCTCCTTCAGCAGGGAAGCTCATCCAGTACACAGTCGAGGATGGCGGGCACGTGTTTTCTGGCCAGTGCTATGCTGAGATAGAGGTACAGTACGTTAAGGCTTATGTTGTCCACAGGAAAGCCGGGATCAGTTCACGCTCACTTTTTGAGTTGTATGAATTTCAACTTTGTACTTGTCAACTCCAGGTGATGAAGATGGTGATGACCCTAACAGCTATGGAGTCTGGGTGTATTCACTATGTGAAGAGGGCCGGAGCAGCTCTGGAGCCTGGCTGTGTCATTGCCAAGCTGCAACTGGATGACCCAAGCAGAGTGCAACAGGTACTGTGTGTCTGACGTATGCAATCCACACGGGTATACGCTGTATGCCAGGTAGGATTTCCCATAGGCCTGCCAAACTGTGTGTAATGTATACAGCGTAGCTACGGTTAATACATTCAAAACGCGT
This sequence comes from Melanostigma gelatinosum, assembly GCF_949748355.1. NCBI lineage: Eukaryota > Metazoa > Chordata > Actinopteri > Perciformes > Zoarcidae > Melanostigma > Melanostigma gelatinosum. The sequence continues at coordinate 15,843,811 of NC_136647.1, forward strand.
ATACGGCTCGATATTTATGCTGTTTTAGCAGATTGCGCTTCGTTAAAGTCGACAAAATAGATTTTAAGACAAAAAAGCAGGGCTCTTTGTCAGCATCTCACGGAGTCTGTGTGGATTGATACTTTGACGAGCATCTAAAATGCTTTCGGGGGAGGTTAGTCGTTAGCCTATACAATAGATATTTGGTTGTGTGCAGGAGAAAATTGCCAACAAAGATGAAGGCTTTTGGACTACTTTCTTGGACAAACATTCAGGATATTGTTTTCTTCAACTTGTTGATTTCAGAGTATGCCAAATAGTTTCTTCTTGACTGCACCATAACAATCTTGTAAAATGTGTGCAATACGTGTTTATGTGTGTCTTGTAGGCAGAGCTGCACACTGGGCCTCTACCTGTTATCCAGGCAGTAGCCCTGAGAGGGGAGAAGCTACACAGAGTCTTCCACAACACACTGGATCATCTTGTTCACATAATGAACGGCTACTGTCTCCCTGAGCCCTTCTTCAGCACTAAGGTAAGAATTCTCACACGCACACACACACACACACACACCTGGGTACTCGTCGGCATCAGAGCCCCCCGACCCTGAGCAGTTCCTTAAACAACGTACCCCTTGTGTCTGTCCTAGTTGAAAGACTGTGTGGAGAGGTTGATGAAAAACATGCGCGATCCCTCTCTGCCGCTGTTGGAGCTTCAAGACATCATGACCAGTGTGTCTGGTCGCATCCCCCCCGCTGTGGAGAAGTCTATCAAGAAGGAGATGGCTCAGTACGCCAGCAACATCACCTCCGTGCTCTGCCAGTTTCCCAGCCAGCAGGTATGCTAACTACGCCCTCTATTATTCTGAAAGCGTACCTTGTCAACAACAGTAAAACTCCAGTTGAGAACCTCATCGTTCTCTTTCTTTGTTTTTTTAAAGTTTTCTGTGCCATTAATAATATTAATAGGTTTCTACAGTAACCCCCACAACAAACAGTAATTTGTCATGTTTTGGTATATAGCACATGTTTAACGGTGCCACCTTATAATAAACGTGTGTTTTTGGTTTCCAGTGATTTATTGCGTCTAAAAGCGGTTTAAGTTTAGCAACGGGATTTCTCAACTCTGGTGTTCATTTGCACTCTAATTTTCCAGCTGGCTAGAAAAAATACTGTGTCCTTTTTGTACAGTTTCTTGTGCAAACAAATTATATATCAAAATATTTAGTTGCTAATATAATTCTTTTATAATTCAGTCTAATGAGAATTTGCTGGATTATATACAATAAACAAATAACAATAAACACTGGATTTGAAGTGTTATTACTGATAAAAGGTTTTGTGCATGTTCATATATTCATGCATAGTTTATGCAGAGAAAAGAAAGGCAAGTTCACTAACATGAGTAGCAGTAAAAGGGTTTTGACACACCTCTAATGGTATGTATGTATGTATGTGATGAAAGATCACACTCTGGATATAATGGGAGCAAGCTAACTGAGGGTTCATCGGTGCGACTGTGACTAAATTCTTATGACGCTCCACTGCTGGTGGGATTAAATTCTCGTGTTGTTTGTCTTTCCAGATTGCAAACATCCTGGACAGCCATGCTGCTACTCTGAACAAGAAGTCCGAGAGAGAAGTCTTCTTTATGAACACGCAAAGCATCGTTCAGCTGGTGCAGAAGTGAGTGAGATGCCCGATCGCTCGCATATACAGTGCAGCCTACAGCACAGTGCAGCTTCTTGAACATAATAAATAGGTCGGGGAGCAACCTTCCCGGCAGAAGGAAAGTTTAGAAGCCTCATCTAAATGTGCTGCTGCACTCTTCTCTGTGGTTGTGTTTGTCTTGAAAAGGTATCGCAGCGGCATCAGAGGTCACATGAAGGCTGTGGTGATGGACTTGCTCAGACAGTACCTGAAAGTAGAGATTCAGTTTCAGAATGGTGAGAATGAGCGACGGCACTTAATTATTGGTTTCAGGGGCTCATTGTTTTGACACGTGCTGTCCTTCCAAGTTTCTCAGAAGAGTTGCAGTCACTCATTCTGTCCACTCGGTGGAGCTCTTACCCAATAAACTCCTCAGCATCTGTGACTCTTCAGTTCCCCCCTGTGCTAAGCTCCTACATGTTGGCTTGTTAACAGGACACTATGACAAGTGTGTGTTCGCGCTGCGTGAGGAAAACAAGGGCGACATGGCAAACGTGCTCAACTATATCTTCTCCCATGCTCAAGTCACCAAGAAGAACCTGCTGGTCACTCTGCTGATTGTAAGTGTCCGCCCTTACTGAGTCAGAACTAAAAGAGTTGTCAGATATCTAGCTAGCGATGCGACGTAACATTCTCCTCTTCCGCGTCTAGGATCAGCTGTGTGGCCGTGATCCCACACTGACCGATGAACTGATGGCCATCTTGACGGAACTCACCCAGCTCAGCAAGACGACCAACGCCAAGGTGGCACTGCGAGCCCGGCAGGTCAGATGTCCAGTCCTAATTTGTGATACGGTGTTGCGTCAGCTTAAAGCCAAAACCAGATACATAGGACTTCTTCATGTTTAGATAGGATAAATGTATTTATCCATGATGTCTCACCACCAGATGTCACTATCTATTCTTTCTATTGGAGAAAAACAAAACAATAGAAAATTAGAATAAAACAATTGTCAATGCTCAGAAACATACTAAAGCTGTAGCAAAGTTCGATGCTATAACTAATCATTTAATAATACATAAATGAACTGACAGTATTCCATGTATATGTTGCATCCAGGTGTTGATAGCTTCCCACCTCCCCTCCTATGAGCTCCGACACAACCAGGTGGAGTCCATCTTCCTCTCTGCCATTGATATGTACGGACACCAATTCTGCATCGAGAACCTGCAGGTAGGGCGATGAAGGAGCTGGCTTCATCTAATGCTCTGAAAATGGAAGAAAAAATAAAAAGTGTTCAAGATTACTAATTCTCCACTTTGTTTTGTTTTCTAGAAACTGATTCTTTCAGAAACGTCCATCTTTGACGTTCTGCCCAACTTCTTCTACCACAGTAATCAGGTCGTCAGGATGGCTGCCCTTGAGGTGAGGGCAGCAATGATCTTTATTTGCCTTTTTTGTTGAACGCTACAATGCAGGCGATTCACATATCAAACTAATATCTTCTGTGGCTTCATCTCTAGGTCTACGTCCGCAGAGCTTACATCGCCTATGAGCTCAACAGCGTCCAGCATCGACAACTGAGGGACCACACGTGCATAGTCGAGTTCCAGTTCATGCTTCCCACCTCGCACCCCAACAGGTATCGCGCACAGAAAATGCCCGCAACCCTCGTGTTACTATGCATCACCTCGCCCGCTGCTCCCCACTTAACCGGCACTATGGACAGGGATCAATATTAATGACGGGGATGGAGACTGAATTTCACATCAGTGCTGGCAAGTTGGCAGCACCGGTATATATTTGACCATCGCTTTATGTTAATTTTGGTATATATCCTAGCGGCAGCATCGGTTGCTGCTCCTACTCACTCAGCATCATTTTGTGGCTCCCTCTATAGTTGCATCGCCTCTTGCCTCACATGCCACTGTGTTGTGCAACTGTCTAGATGTTTGTAGCATAGGTAGAGGTGTGCTGTGGTCACACAAAACATATCACTCCAATGCCTGTTGTTGTTGTTGTTGTTATTATTATAAGATGAGTATTTAAGGCTCTATTGATGGAGAAGTTACTTTTAAAATCACTAACAGTGAAGCACTCGAGTTTCCGTCACGATCTGAGGTCATCCATGGTGCCCCGGTTCCTCTTCCAGCTATCTGCCATTGTTCATCGTTGTATTCCACGTATATGCTCCTCATGTGCAAACGAAGGTATTCTGCAAGACGGAAAAATACTTCATCTTGGTTTTTGCCAAAAGTGTGTGTTGGCCATGAGCAATACAGCTCTCAGTTGCCCTTCCTTTTTAAGTCCTGGGAGAACATTGAGGGGAACATTGAGGCGCTCTTACGCCGCGTAAACCTGGAGGATCCCAGAGGAACCATACACAAACTCGGGATGAAAAGAAGTTCATTCTAGCCGATGTACTGTGGCATTTCTTTTGCATCCTACCTGTGTTGTTCTTTCTGTGTGTATGTTCCGGTGTATTTGCTTGTCCTCGCCTCGCAGTGCTAGTATTTTTCTTTTGCCATGTTCGGTTCAGCTTGTTTATGCAGTTCGTTGTTTTTTTTTGAAAATCCTTTAAAATGCCATCACACATACATTTGATCGCATGCCTGTGATTGTACGTGTCTGAACTAACCTTCACGTTTGGCTCGCCGCTGTGAACTAAAACCAGTAAGAGTGTGAAATGATTCGCTGACTTTATCAGGACATAATGCATGTTGTCAAGGGAGCAGTCAGGAGGAAGTGAAATGTGTGTTTACTGCTGGAGAGCCACTACCAATTTACTTTATCCTCCATTTTTCCATCAATTAAATTAATTTAGATATTGATCAGCGCAAAATGCATCCATCACGTTAAAGGACACACACACACACACACACTGCTACACCTTGACTGTCTTCCTCTCCTTATGCCTGCCACTAACCACTTAGTAATCAATGTTGTTTGATTGCAGAGGGAACATCCCCACTCTAAACAGGTATTGTAAACATTCTTTTCATTGCATAGAATAATAGTGTAAACTGTAGATTAGCTAGCTGCTAGGTCAAAGCAGCAATTCATGTTATAATGAATTCATCTAGCGATGAAGTCAACAAATTGTTTGGTTGTTCAACTGTTTGGTGCTGTAAATATTACCCAAATGAAACGGATTTAGCAACTGGAATTTAGTCTGATCGAGAAACGCAATGTTTCTAAATCTTACTGACAGCAGCATGGCTCTTGGCATTCAGCCTCTCTGTCACACATTTTTTCAGTCTGTGTGTGTCTTTGTGAAGGAGTGTTGTATTGCAAACGGTTGCGTGTATGCGCTTCAATATTGCGGATATTTAGAATAACTTGGGATGTGAGGTGGTGTTAAGATAATGCAAACTACATGTTGGGGGACATGTTGTACACCAGTGCAAATCCCCTGAACTGAAACCGTTGACTGTGACTGTCCTGCCAGGAGAATGTCTGCTCCGATCCTGGACATTGCAAGAGCAGCGGAGACTAGATTACAGGCAACTAAACTCCAGGACCTTAAAGATAGTAAATCTAAGGATGATAATGCTGAAAAGAAAGAGGCCTCCGATTCGGAATCTGTGGACAGGTTTGACACACAAAACCTCTTAAATGCTTTCAGTGGGTGTAACTTCTGGGACAGCTTCTTTCAATTAAAGGACTAACACCCAACCAACTGACGCATGGATACTTAGAAGGGTCTTTCTGGTGGTTTTATGTTTCCTTGTTCCTAGGAAAGGAACACTTTGTTTTAATTGGACCAACACGTGACCTTTGTTCACATGCAATGGTGTTTTATTTTTATTCCTACTTGCTTTTTATAACTTGAACCTCATTCAGTTTTCATACTAACAAAGTCCCCGACAATTTGCACGTAGTTGTGTGTTTTCACACATCAAAAACTGGGTGATCAAAACTGCCGTGAGGTTCTTAGAGGTGGATTGGGAACATCGTCACATCGTCATTCCAGTGGCGTGGCAGATTCCCATTGCTATTGCTCTCTGTCGATACCCTAGGATGTCATTCTCGTCCAACCTGAACCACTACGGCATGGTGCACGTAGCCAGCGTCAGCGACGTTCTGCTTGACGCGTCCTTCACGCCGCCTTGTCAGCGCATGGGAGCCATGGTCGCTTTCCGCTCATTCCAGGAGTTCACCAGGTCAGTCCATTTCATCGTTTCTGAACTTTGATGCATTCCATCGGTAGGTGTAGACGACGTTTCCTGTGATTAATTCGATTTATTTTCTTTTTCTCCTCTACAGGAACATAAACGACGTGCTGAGCTGCTTCTCTGACTCTCCTCCGCCAAGTCCAACCTTCCCAGAGGCAGGCAGTCCTGTCCTGTATGGTGAAGAGGACAACAAGGTGACGAAAACAGAGTCACAGGCCTGTCGTTGACCTGCGTGACTGTGTACTTTTGAGTGTAACCTGTAATTGCTTTGTCATCCAGAGTATCCTGGACGAGCCTATCCATATCCTGAATGTGGCCATAAAGACGGACAGCGACATCGACGACGACGGCCTGGCAGCCGTATTCAGAGAGTTTACTCACTCAAAGGTGGGAGCAGTAAACAACAGGGCTTCTTGATTTCAGCAGTGAGAGTACATTTTTGGAGATCCTGACATTTTTGCCTTTTTTGTTCTGCATTTCAGAAATCGATGCTGTTTGAACACGGCATCCGTAGGCTGACTTTCCTTGTGGCCCAGAAGGTGAGGGCCCTGTTTAATATTTACTAAGTCAACTACCGGAGTCCACAATGTGCTGCCCTGCATGTCACCAATTCAGCAGTTCTGAACTGCATTTCTCCAGATTTGTTTTACAAGTGAACTGTTCCGCATCTTTCTTTTTGTAATTACTAATACTTTATTACTTTGTTTGTATGGAACGACATTCTGTGGTAATAATTTGCCTTTGAAATCGAGCTTATTTTCCTGTATCTCTTTCTGCATGCCTTGCTTTTTGCTGCATTTATGATGACAGGATTTCAGGAAGCAAGTCAACTGTGAGGTGGACCAAAGGTTTCATGTAAGTAGAGGAGGACGAATGAAATGAGGAAGAGTGACTCTTTTCGTCAATGCGTTTGGTTGAAAACTGTTCAAACATGCCCTTCCAATGTTCACGTTAAATATCCAGACAGTCTGTGTGAAACCCCAGAACCACAAACTCACTGCGTAGATGTTGTTACCAAGAATGTCAATTGTAAGTGTCATGCAGTATCGTGAGCACACATTTCTAGCGGTTTTGTGATACGCTCTATTGTGCTGTCGTGCGCAGGGCCGCATTTATCTTCCCAGGATTGACCCCTTCATCAACAGAACACCCACTAGCATGTGGATGATAATGACAGGGATTTAGAGCAGGATTAGATTTGAGGAATGCTCTTCGCCTTTGCTGTCATGCGTTTGACAATATGCCTTGATTTTTCTTTGGACGGGACAACCGTCTCTGATGAGAGTTAATCATGCTAACTCGCGTCACCATCATTATGTGGCCCTTGTTACACGTAGGCGGTTTTAAGTCGTCCGCACCATTCTGCATACTCATCCTAAAATGTTTTTTCCCCTCTGTTCGCGATATCTCAGAAGGTGAATATGAAGTGTAATCAGTGTAAAATCATGGCTGTGAAGGTTTCCTGTGTGTGTGTGTGTGTGTGCGCGTGTGTCCCTGCAGTCCCCTTGTTGTTGCATAGGCTTTGAGCCGATGAGCCCAATCGGTCTGACATTGTTTTGGCAAGTGGGGGGACTACATCTGATAAATGGGAATATGTTATTTATTGCCGTGGTGAGATGGCTGCATGTACAACACGGTCCGACTCCTTACTGGTGTAGCAGAGCCCTGCTTAGCTTATAGTCCCCTGCTGTGATTAGGTTTATAGCTTGTACATGTCTAACTGATTTAGTATCCTTAACCCTGATGTACTTACATCCATGTTTTTTTTTTGTCATTATTTATTAATTTGTGTTCTTTCTATCTCTGTCTCACTTTCGTCCACACAGAGAGAATTCCCTAAGTTTTTCACATTCCGTGCCAGAGACAAGGTGGGTGTTTAGATAATGCAAACTGTTTGTCAAATCATCAAAATATCTTCTGAATGGTCCAAATCAGTGTTTGCTCAGGTAGAAATTGCAAAGACGGAGGATATGTACATGCATCAGGTTATTGCGACATTGCAAATGAACCCATAAATGTTTAAAAATAGAACCCATTGATTGACTTTCCTTTGGCTGGGAGACCATTGTGGTGATAGAAAACAACTTGTCACCCCCCTGGCACTGCTGAATTTCACTCTATCACAGTCAGTGATGGCTCTTCCTCTCCGTTACCCCCGATAGTTTCACTACAATGACACCACCAAAACTCATTAAAGTAATGAACTCTTTAATTACGTCCCACATTTAAGAGAAATTACAGCCATTAGCAGCTTTCTGAGATCGAGATTGCCCATAATTTCATTTACTTAATACAGTGTTTCGGCTCACAGGCATCTTTACACTCTTACATCAACTCGGTGCTCCTGAAATTGCCAATTTTCTGTTAATGAAGTAGATGATGGCAGGAAAGCCTAACTTGTAAAGTAGAAAGTTCTTCGGGAAAGTCTTTGAGCGTGTTCATTTCGAATACTGTGGTGGTTTCTGTTTGTCATTGTGTTCCGTTTCTCAAAAGTTTGAGGAGGACAGGATCTATCGCCATTTGGAGCCGGCACTAGCGTTCCAGTTGGAGCTCAACCGCATGCGCAATTTTGCCCTGTCTGCCATCCCGTGCGCCAACCACAAGATGCACTTGTACCTGGGTGCAGCCCGCGTGGAGGTGGGCACGGAGGTTACGGACTACCGCTTCTTTGTGCGAGCCATCATCCGCCACTCCGATCTGGTCACAAAGGTGAGACTACGCAGGCGCAACCTTTGCATTCTCCTTCACAATTCTTTGTCCTTTCCGTTTGATTTTACTCAGTCATACCTGCACCTGTTGACCGGTTCTTTCTTCTGTCCCTTCACCAGGAGGCCTCTTTTGAATACCTTCACAATGAGGCAGAGCGCCTGCTGCTGGAAGCCATGGATGAGCTCGAGGTGGCTTTCAACAACACCACTGTACGAACTGACTGCAACCATATCTTCCTCAACTTTGTCCCCACAGTCATCATGGACCCGTCTAAGGTTTGTGAAACTATCACAAACACGCACATATCTTCTACACGGTCATACCACAGTGTTCTTAATGAGTTTGCTCTGTTTCCGAACTTCAGATTGAAGAGTCTGTGCGCTCCATGGTGATGCGTTACGGCAGCCGTCTGTGGAAGCTGCGTGTCCTGCAGGCTGAACTGAAAATTAACATCCGCCTGACTCCAACAGGAAAGCAAATCCCCATCCGCCTCTTCCTCACCAATGAGTCAGGCTACTACCTGGACATCAGCCTGTACAAGGAGGTCACTGATGTCCGAACGGGACAGGTGGGGCCCAAAGACCGACAGGTGGGGCACTCATACATCTTCCATCTCATCTGCTTCTTGTGCTGTCGCTGGCTTAGGGTTTCAGCTCCCAGAATGCAGTTTACCAGCCTCTCGTGTAAAGTCAAAGATGGGGGTTGTCTGTTTTTTAAATACAGTAGAATATACAAATTCTGTCTTTAAGATTTTTGAGTAGGAGTAAAGATCTAGGATAGTGTTGAGCCCGGTGGACCATTTTTTCAGTAATACACCTTTTAACTCTCAGCTGATCAGGTAAGTAGGACTTCATCCAGCCATTCATACATCTGTCCATCAACCTTCCATACTAGGGAACGTGAGAGTTGTTGAGTTCGGTTTCTATATTAAGATTCTAAACACGGTTGACCTAAAAAGAGTTGCAAGATAAAGCTGGTGTTATTGTGGAGGGGAATGATTTTGGTAAAACAAAAACATGCTGCTGAGCTTTTCCAAGGTTTTTGTTGGCCCAGTTCAGCAAAACCTGTACGACTGGGTCACAATTGAATGATCCTGTCTGTTTGATGGCCCTGATCATGTATGATGTGTATATAATTGTTGCATCATATACTTTGTATCGCTTTATGCTTTAGCAGTGGGTACGACAGATGCTCATTCTCATCATCGTGATATTTAGGCACGGTCAAGAGGTCGGCACATCTTTAAAGTGACTCTCCGGCCTTCTTTGTTCAGATCATGTTCCAAGCGTATGGAGACAAGCAAGGTCCGCTGCATGGCATGCTCATCAACACCCCGTACGTGACCAAGGACCTGCTGCAGTCTAAGCGCTTCCAGGCGCAGTCTCTGGGCACCACCTATGTCTATGACTTTCCAGAGATGTTCAGACAGGTACCATACAAACATACCTAGAAATACCGATTAGGCTAAATGAGCGTGAATAACTTTATTCTGACTATTTCATGTCTTGTTCCAGTCTCTGAAAAAGCTGTGGCACTCTTACCAGGCCTTTGCCCACTTACCCAAATGCCCCCTTCCCTCTGAGCTGCTCACCTTCACAGAGCTGGTCCTCGATGCACAAGGTCAGCTGGTGCAGATGAACAGACTGCCCGGGGGCAACGAGGTCAGTCTTCTTAGTTTGATGCATGAATTCAGACTTTAAAAACATTTAAAGATTGTTTTGACATGATCTTTTTATTTGTCTATCCACCACCTCTTTCAAAATGTGCAATTTCTGTTTCACTCTGTAGGTGTCTCTGTGTTCCTGACTGCTTTCTTAATACATTATTGTTGTGTTGCAATGCTTAATGCATCATTGAAAGTACATTAAGACATATCAACTATGTCTAGTTATTCTATTTATGCAAGGATGATATGCTGTAGTCTGAATCATACACTATTTATAGATATCTACTCTGTTCTGTCTGCACAGATTGGCATGGTGGCGTGGCGGATGACCCTGCGCACGCCAGAATATCCAGCAGGCCGTGAGATCATCGTTATAAGTAACGACATCACACACAATATAGGCTCATTTGGGCCCCAGGAGGACATTTTGTTCCTGCGGGCCTCGCAGATGGCACGGGAGAGCAGCATCCCGCGGATCTACATCGCAGCCAACAGTGGCGCTCGCATCGGGCTGGCAGAGGAAATCAGACACATGTTCCACGTGGCCTGGCAGGATACAGCTGACCCTTATAAGGTCAGCCAGCAAACATAACCGTGCATGTGTGGGCTTCCTTTGCAAGATCTCATTTCATTAGCCAGTCCCCCAATTGTATTTTCCTCATAGTGAATGTCATTACATCAGAGAATGACCTGCTGGCTGTGTTGGTTATTTATTTATACGTACCGCATCGATTTCTTTACGGTGGTATTTGATCCCGGTTGTAGCTTTCCCTCGTCTTTTCTTTCAAAAGATTTATGCGTTTGTATATTGAATCTGTATCATGGTCTATCATAACAAAGCAGTCTTTTCTATTTGCCTTCGCAGGGTTTCAAGTATCTCTACCTCACACCTCAGGATTACAAGAAAGTCTCCGCCCTGAACTCTGTGCAGTGTGAACATGTGGAGGATGAGGGAGAATCCAGGTACGTCTTATTTTTTCTTTTTTTTTTGATTACGTATTAGTACATAACTTTGTACGTGAGCGAATGAATATTCAAGATGCTGTAGTGTCAAAGTGTTCATGTCTTTAAGGTTTAAAGCCCATGAGACTACCACAGAGGTGACGACGGAAGGGAAAGCTACTGGAGGGTCACCTCTGGCTTTAAATGAATGTATGTGTTGCCATGCAGGTACAAGATCACTGACATCATTGGAAAAGATGAAGGGCTGGGTGTGGAGAATCTGAAAGGGTCCGGAATGATTGCTGGAGAATCCTCTCTGGCTTATGAGGAGATCATCACCATGAACCTGGTGAGACTGAATTGGGCTCACTTGTGTACAACAAAACGCATGCATACCATGTAGCCACCTCCTCAGCTTTGCGCTGTACAACCCGGGGCGAACGAGGACTTGCTCTAGAGTTGATTAGCTCGCAAGCCGTAACGTGATTGTCTTGACCTATAGGTCACATGCAGAGCCATAGGGATTGGGGCCTATCTGGTGAGGCTTGGACAGAGAACCATTCAAGTGGACAACTCTCACATTATCCTTACTGGAGCGGCGGCACTCAACAAGGTAACAGTAGCTACTATCTAAACTCATATCTCAGGACAACACAAGAGATGTTAGTTTGTTTTTAATTGAAAATTTGATGCTGTTGTGTGATTGTGTGCACTGCAATACTGAAAAAGCATGAAATGAGTTATGTCTAAATTTACGCAATTGATGAATCTACACTTTAATGAGGAATTCACAATGAATACTATAATTCTCAGTTGTCTATTCAGTTTTTTAGATAATATTGGAAGAAGAGCAAACGGATCTGGAAGCGAGCTGTGTACAGGTTTTTTTTACTGCGGATTCTATACTATTTAATGACAGGGTTAATGTTTCTTTATGCATCAAAGAAAATAAATCAGAAAAATGTGCTTTGGCGACCAGGCCTCCTCCTGCCTCGTTCTGTTCTACCAGGATTCCTGCTCCGATCCCAGCCACAGGCCTGCTGCCTGCCACTCACAGTGGAATAATTGAAAGTGAACCATGAAGTTGTATTTGCATAGAAATAGAGTGACATGCCGGAGGCTGCGGTGCAGGACACCCATATCATTTGTTTTTAATCAAAAGGAAAAGTTTTGCTGAGGCAGATTGTTTTCTGCATCCAGTTGATTGGTGTGTGTGTGTATGTGTGTGTTTGTATGCCCTCACGCTCCACTACCTCCTCTTGTCTTGCTTTCCATTCTCTGTCCTTGTCAGGGAATTAAGATGACTCCATTTCAAATTAGATGACAGATTGCAACACAACAAATCATGCAAATGGCCCCATGATGGCATACCTATTTGCTGGGGAGCTCAATTGTTTTTAGATGGCCCGGCTGTTTACCCCTATTTTTGGGAGGGTACAACCATAGTGATGTTTACTGACAAAGTGTCAGCAATGCGCAGGTGATGTATTGCAAAATATCTGTTGTGTTTATTTTAAAATAGCACTGATTTCACCAGCAAGGAAAAGAGTAGTGGTTTTCTCCCTGTTTGTCATTAGCTGAAACTTAATGGAGAGCAGGAGGCTGCCACCCAGAGATCATCATTCCATTAACAGCTGGAAAGCTCTCATATTTTCATGGGGAGTGGATAGTAACTACGAGCATAAATACCCCAGTGAGCTGTTGCGTCCCGTTGGCCCCTCATTTTCTTCCTCCCAGTCATCCCTCTCGGTTCCTCCTCCTGTATCCCGCTCTCTTCTCGCTGCTGTGGAATCCTAATGAAGCCGGCGATGGCCGGAGGCATAGGGGTTTTGTGTATGTCAAGGTGACTGCAATGTTTCCTGGGGCCGCAGGCTTCCCTGACAGCTTTAGGAGAGTGCCCTAGATTTGTAGCCAGATGCATAACCATTAATGGTAATAAAGAAAGTAAATGATGGCTGAAAAGGTGAGAGCGGAGGCCAGGGATTGAGCTCCTCTCTGATTTTTATGGAACCGTGTCAGGGCCTCGCCACCTGTTCTAGCCCGCTTATGAAAATAGGGTGGGCTGGGAGTGAGATTTTATGGCTTCAAGTTGGCATTGGGGCAGTTTTGAAGGTAAATAGTTTGGTGGCTTCCATCTCCGAACCAACCCTGATGCAACAACAGCCTCTATCACTAACTGGTAGATGGCAATGTGTAGAGAGAGGAGGCCTTCTAAAGGGTGAATCCACACTGAATTACATTGGGCAGAAGAGCGGCGGTCCTGTTTTCAAGAGCAGTGCCTCTGTACATGGCCTCCGTGTGATTTACCCCTAAAAGTCTTGTTTTTGTGTACATGCCTAAAAAGCCAAAAATGAAATGTCTGGGATTCAGCAGTGAAGTGTTATTTTTATTTTTTTCCACACATTCATTTATTTTTTTCACATCTCAGGTGCTGGGCAGAGAAGTGTACACATCGAACAACCAACTTGGCGGCATTCAAATCATGCACAACAATGGTGTGACCCACAGTACTGTTTGCGATGACTTTGAGGGAGTCTTTGCGCTTCTGGAGTGGCTATCCTACATGCCCATGGTAATCTTGGGATGCTGCATCCCATATCGGTGTTGTAAATGAACGTATCCAAATGTTTAGAGCTGTGTAGTTGTTGTCGTCGTGAATTAAAGACAACTTCCTTTCTTCAGTCTAAATCGAGTCCAGTGCCAATCCTCAATGCCAAGGATCCCATAGATCGCCTGGTGGACTTTGTGCCTACAAAGGCTCCGTATGACCCTCGCTGGATGCTAGCAGGACGTCCCAGCCAGAGTGAGTGTCCAGAGAAACCTTTTCATGGAAACTGTTCTGGTAGATACTCTTCAGGTGGTTGTTTTGTGATGTACATGGAGGTAAGCAGTAGGTAAATGTTCTGAAAGTATTTGATTTTTGTCATATTGCCACAACGATATACCTTAACCGTATTCCTCTCACATTCAACTGCTACGTAAGTGAATTTTGCAAAAGTATTTGCTTGTCCATCGTTAGGACATTTCTGATTGTTGATTGGACAAAAGACACTTTTCACCATTTCTGACATTTTATGGACAAAATGTTTAACGTTAATTATTAATGAATTATCTAATTAATCTATAATTAAAACAATTGCTAGTCGCAGCCCGACATTAATACTGTACATTCAGCCCTACAGCCGTTCACTGCCCCAGAAATGGCTACATCAAATCCTGAGTTGCGCTGAAAGTTGCATTGACTTGCATAGCGTCATCCTGGTTGTAACTGCGATGATGATTTATATACGTTCACTTTTGCTCATTTCCTCTACTAGTTTTTATTCAAAATGCTTCATCAGCAGTGGTAAAGAGCCACACTCCCATTTGTTGTGTGTTATTTGTAAAGTATATTATTCATATACAATATTCATCATTTAATCCTAATATCCTCTGGGTTAAAGGTTAAAGTAATCCATTACTCGAGAGACTATTAAGAAACGGTGAAGCCTAGCATCATGCTTCTCAAGGCAACAATCGGTGATCCAGCATGTTTTACACTGCGGGTCAGGACTGAGCAGGTTCCACATCAGTGTTATTACAGCTTGGGACAGAAGAGAGATTGGGGGACCGTGTGGGAAGCCAGTCAACGTCTCTGGTAGTGATGAGAGGCGAGGCTTAATTGAATGGTAACCTCACAGGCTGGGCATGTTTCTCGGGGTGTGCATGCAGAAAAAGAGCTGAATAAGCCTCCTCCTGCAGTCATCCATCATGGTTTGCTGCCAGGATTCGACTCTGAGGAGAGAAATACACAACCTCGGACTGCAGGAGGAATAAAGCCAGAGTTTTGGAAAACGCTACGGAAAAATATTGATTCAGCTGCATTTCCAATTTGCAATCATCAAGTCCACGTTCTTTCCTCTGACACCCTTTTTTTCACCTTTCTGCACTCACTACGCTCTCTGTATACAGCTCCAAAGGGTTCCTGGCAGACTGGCTTTTTTGACCAGGGCTCCTTCATGGAGATCATGCAGCCGTGGGCTCAGAGTGTGGTGGTGGGCAGAGCCAGGTAAGTCCTCCCAACAGACTACTAAACCCCCATGACACACTGCCAGTAATGAATTTGTTTGCGCTGCAAAACGTAGTGGAGGTGTTGTGTAGATGTCTGCGCTGAACGGCCTCTCTCTCCACAGACTGGGCGGGATACCGACTGGGGTGGTCGCCGTGGAAACCAGGTCAGTGGAGCTGTCCATCCCAGCCGATCCGGCCAATTTGGACTCTGATGCAAAGGTAAGAGGAGCGCGTATACTGAAGCGTGAACTGGAAAGTATTTCGACACTCACAGACACAGCTGCTGATGCTGATTTTCTGATTTGTATATTCAGATCATCCAGCAGGCGGGACAGGTGTGGTTCCCAGATTCTGCTTTCAAAACAGCCCAAGCCATAAAGGACTTTAACAGAGAGGGTCTGCCTCTTATAGTGTTTGCCAACTGGAGGGGCTTTTCTGGGGGAATGAAAGGTACTTCAGCTTGCGTTGTAATCGGTCAATCTGGAGTTAAACCCATTCATTCAGTGTCTCACATAAAATTCTCCTTTTGTTAGATATGTACGACCAGGTGCTGAAGTTTGGGGCCTACATCGTGGACGGGCTGAGGGAGTACAAGCAGCCGGTGCTGGTTTATATTCCACCCCACGCTGAGCTGAGGGGAGGATCCTGGGTTGTTATAGATCCCACCATCAACCCGCGTCACATGGAGATGTACGCTGACAAGGACAGCCGGTGAGTTGGACTGGAAATAAGGGGAAGAGTGAGTATCATCTTCATCAAACCACTTTTGTTCACTTGAGTCATTCTTGTCCAGTGGTGGTGTTTTGGAGCCTGAAGGAACAGTGGAGATCAAATTCAGGAAGAAGGACCTGGTAAAGACCATGAGAAGAGTGGATTCAATCTACACAAGCTTGGCTGAGAAACTGGGTGAGTCCTCCACTTCAATTCTAATTATAGCCCTTTTACTGGTGTCTTTGCCCCCCTCGGCCTTGTCCTCATTTCAGAAAATGAGCAATATATCAGGTGGGAGCATGTGTGCTTTCACTGTCGCTCTTTATTTGCCGTTGATTGTATCATCTTCACTGCACTCCCTTGGGAGACGTGTCAATCACAGCCT
Source organism: Melanostigma gelatinosum (assembly GCF_949748355.1). Taxonomy (NCBI): domain Eukaryota; kingdom Metazoa; phylum Chordata; class Actinopteri; order Perciformes; family Zoarcidae; genus Melanostigma; species Melanostigma gelatinosum. The sequence continues at coordinate 15,860,078 of NC_136647.1, forward strand.
GCTCAGATCAATCACCAGCTCTCCTGTCTCTCCTGCACAGCCTATTGATTTTCCTCTTGGGCTCAGAGCAACTATGGTCCAATGCTGTGTGGGGCTTGGCGCTGTGGGCGAACTGGTGGAATGGAAGGTTTGCCGCGGATGGTTTGAGAGATTACAGAATGGAATTGACAGAAATCAGTCTTTGGTGACAGCAGCCCAGGGGTTGTGGGGAAGCTCTAAAACAAAATGCTGTTAGCAGGAGTTAATTCACCGCTGCATGCTCATGTAGAACCCGATTTGATGGTAATGGGACTATAAGGGGAGGCCAGCTATAGGACGATGTGAGGATAGAATTCTTGGCTTTCACACCTAAACTCAGTCCCTCATACACTGCCTTTCCTGGACGCATTAGCATCAACTGCGTTTCCATGTCCATAAACTCTGCTCGTAATAAATAAAAAAAACTGCAGGCTTATTGCAGTCGGTTCTTGGCAAATGACCCGACAGCAGTATTTCACAGTATTGTTTTCCAACAGGAACGCCAGAGCTGAGTCCCCCTGATCGTAAAGAGCTGGAGACTAAGCTGAAGGAGCGCGAGGAGTTCCTCCTGCCAATCTACCACCAGGTGGCTGTGCAGTTTGCAGACCTCCACGACACCCCAGGTCGCATGCAAGAGAAGGGCGTCATAACGGTGAGCACTTCTTGCGGCCTTGTATTTGCTACAGTACGAGTGTGCTGTATGTGGGGGGGGGGAAGAAAAGCCCACAGGGGAGTAGCAGTCTAGCTGCTGCACCTGCACCTGCCTGGTGAATAATGTTTGGTCTCACTAGGCTGTGAGACTCGTAATTATCTTGTGATGACCCTGGTCAATCACCTTTAGAAACCACAGAGCAGCCTCAGGCGGGCCCCCCCCCCCGATCTCATCATGGTCCTTCCCATTCCCATCTTACACACACACTCACTTTGACTGCCATCCGTCTGTGAAAGACCCCTCTGGCCGTGTGAGCAGTGCATTATTTTGTGCACGCAGTATGGACTGGAAAGACTTACCTACTGCAGTGTTCTGCAATGTTCAACTAGAGTACATCTGCAGAGAAATCAGCGATCGTAGGTTCTAAAATCCTCACATCGTCGGTCCACTGCGATGAACTCTTCATTTACAGAACGACACATTTCTGTAACGTACATTAACCTAATTAACAGTGTTACACTCGTAGATCCACGACAAAATGAAAAGATTCCCACATACAATTGTCATGAATCTACACATAAACGGCCTGAGATTGTGTAATAAACACTTAAATCAAGCCAAATGTACAGCCCAGACCTTTCCTGCCAGGTATTTGGATTTCCTTAATGAGTTCTATGTCATTGTGACATCCCAAGGGATTGGTTGAGACAGGCAGAAAATTATTCATACTCTCCTTTTCAAAATCACAAAGAATGAAATACACCGACTTGTATGTTGACATTTAATAAATTGCAAAAACGTAGGCGACAGTAGCTTCTAATTACATAGTTGCATTTACGCTATTATTTCTTTTTGGCTTATCTCAGGATATCCTTGATTGGCAAACGTCCCGTCAGTTCTTCTACTGGCGCCTGCGGCGTCTGCTGCTGGAGGACACGGTGATGTGGAAGATCCAAGTGGCCAACAACGAGCTGACAGACGGCCAGATCCAGGCAATGTTGCGCCGCTGGTTTGTGGAGGCCGAGGGGGCCGTCAAGGTAAAAACCCACCACATTACTTATAGGCTTTGTTCCATAGTCTCTCATTATTCAGGGACTTTTGAGCAGAAGCTGTAAGAAACCGTAGTTGATAAGGATGTTTATTGTCATCGTACGAACATACAACGAAATTTAGTTGGCGACTCATCAGTACAGCAGCAACAGTTAAAAAGTGTATAAAAACATTAAGACAAGACGATTTAATATCTCAGAGTTGCATAGTACGTGAGCTAGATTTTGAATTGAACTAAAAGTTGACAGCATACATAAATGATGATGATTTATTCAGCTTGGACAGATTCTGAACAGATGCATGTCTAACATAATCAAAGTGGTTCTTTAGAGTTTTATAAAAGGTCAAAAATACCCTATAAATGTTCCTAAAGTCATGGAATGCAAATCATGCATTTTAATAACCAAGTCAAAGTAAAAGCTGAGAGATGTGATGAGAACAGTACAGTATCTTGTTTCAGCATTTCCTAGATACACAACCAAACAGACATCTGGAAATTGCTTCTTTTTTTTCTTCTCTCCAATGCCTTTAATCAGTTTCACACCCAAAGCAGAAGACTTGTGCTAAAGCATGAGCAACATATGTGCATGGATTTGTAATTTTTACAAATGTATTTCTAGATTCCATATAGTTCAGGTATCCAAAGTCATCATATTCAGTCCTCTGGGAGATGAATGATTGAGAGTCTTTTATCTCATACTGGCTGCAATTTGTCCATTCCAGGTAAGTGTGTAGCTGCTCAAGTAAACAACCTCTTAGCCTCTGGGAGTGATTACAGAGGCTGATTCTTTTTATCCCGAAGCTCCCATTCCTTCCCTTCAAGCTGCACCAGATAAAAGAGGCAGTCGGCATTCCTGTTAAATCATTGTGTTGAAATATAGATGGTCTGATAAACTTGGTAGTCAACGGAAATAGACATCCCTCAGAGACACACGAACGCCGTTCCTTCCGGCCCAGTCTCTCGGTGCTCAGGGCGACAGGAAGCCGGGCCCAGCGTTTGAGATCTCCCTCAGAAGTGGCCTTCTTGTTCGCTAATATATTATCCCAATCAGGACTGGCTGTCTTAAGCCACAATTAATCACAGCCCTGGCACGTGCAGATAGGAGAGCAACACGCTGTTTCTTAATTAAAAGCAAACAGATTAAAAATGATTAATAAGGGCATTAAATGTACTTGCGGACCTCAAGCAGGACTGTTCATAAAAAAAAAAGGCAAGAGCCCATTAAACCCCTCAGGCCCCAAATCTTTGCTAAGCCCTCCAGCCTGGCTTTGTTTGGGATCAGAGATGCCGGCACTCATGAATACTAATTTTCCTATCGGGTCCCCCACTTTGCGCCTGTCCATCTCTTTTGTTGTTGTTGATATTTATTTGCTGATTCATGATATTTTATATGTTTTATCCATTCATATACGGTATTTAAGTTTTAATTGTTTCCTTTAATTCCCAATTGTGTGATGTCTAGACCCAATTTACTTACTTTTGAATCTTGCTAGTAATTATTCATCTCCTCTCCTGTAACACCCGCCTCCTGCATTATACAGGCCTATCTGTGGGATGACAATGAAGAGGTGGTGGCATGGCTGGAGAGGCAGCTAGCTGAAGAAGAGGGCGCACGGTCCATCGTCGACGAGAACATCAAGTACATCTGCCGAGATCACATCCTCAAGCAGATACGCAGGTGATAATTCTAAACAGTGCAGGGAAGAGTTTATACGGTCATCACCCCCACCTGGTTAACACGTCAAATCCAGCCTTCCTTTCATGATTGTCTTCCTTTTGTTTTCAGCCTCGTTCAAGCCAATCCAGAGGTTGCCATGGATTCTATCGTGCACATGACCCAGCACATATCGCCCACACAGAGAGCCGAGGTGGTGCGCATCCTGTCCACAATGGAGACGTCGGCCTCCTCCTAGTGGGAGCCCGGCCTCTCCTCTCCCTGCCTGGCTGAAGATCAGCTCAGGCCGCAGCCGCAGCCAAATGGGAGCCCGGCTCAGCCAGACCTGCTCCTGACCCGAGACCGGGGCTGGAAACCGAGGCTGGAGGAGCCAACATGATGGGCCTTGGCAGCTGCCAGGTTACTGATGAATCGTTGGCTATGATTCTCACTCAGCAAGAGTTCAGATGACAGACGTCAATTATGACATTTTTGTAAATTGTCTTGTGTGCACGCTAGATGAATCTGTTTAATTTGCATTCAAGTGCAATTGAAAAATGGCGCAGGAAATATCTTTTGACTAACATGTAATAATTAGTTTGGCCCAAGTGGCTGTAGATGCTTCCATGATACAACAATACATTGAGAATGTTTTGTCATATTAAAATGCACCATGGTTTGTGACATATGCTTGTTAAGATTCACAAGTGTTTTGATGACCAAGTCGACAATGACAACACATTGCTAGGGGCATTAGCTCGAAAGGGGGTTTTCCGCTCCTAAGTAGGGAGCACTTAGTTACTGAACAAAGACGGGGAACACTACAACAGAGCGGGACAGGAGAACCCAGCAGGAAGCGGGGACACGGTCCCTTTTAGACCCGACTGTTTCACAGTTACCCTGCAGCGAGCGACGGGCAGCTCGCCTCGCAACAAAACCACAGCTGTCCCTTCTGTTCGCGCAGTACACGCATGCTGCTCTAGATGCACTTTACTGCTTACTGTTCCCACACACATTTGCACCCAGAATCAAACCTGCCGTTTTAACTGGTGCATCTTGCATACATCCATACACACAAAGTAATGAATACAGAGATGATAATCTCTCAAATGAGCATTAACAACTGTACGACGAGTGGATAATGGCGTTCTTGTTTTGAAAAAAATAGTCTGTTCTCCGTTGGGTTACTTATTTTCCGGGACAAAAAAGTCCAAGTAGTTGCTCCTGAATCAATTTTATGTCATGTTTTTTTTAACGACATGAATATTTTTGAATTTGTGCTAATTGGATTTCTAAATCATTAAATATTTGTGAAAAAACAAAGGCTACTGTTTATTGGATTTACATGTTCTATAAAATGTGGTGTCTAATTTTCACTGTAATCCCTAACTGTTCTATTTAAAAGGTTCCTTATGTATATGAAATGTTACTTGTTTGTAATATAAATACTTTGGAAAACTTTTTGAATTGCATATCACCGCTACTTGAGTTTGTTACCAATAGACAGGCAAATGGGGCAAACTGTATGAGAATAGAGAACATATACTAGTCAGAAAATGGCACCATGATGTTGATTTCAATCCTACAGGTCAGCGTGTCGTACGCTCTGCAGAAAATGCAACGTCAGCAATGTGATACGGCTCTGTTCAGTGCTGTGCCTTTTTATGTGACTGTGTTGACATGTACTCCAGTTGCTTTATAAGTAACTGGTTGTTTCCTATTCAAGGATGGAGAACAATTGACAGTGATGAGCTCTGTGTCTGCAAATGTAATAAAGCTTACCCAACTTAGTTTGAAGTTTGTGTGTGTGTGCAAAAATGTAGCTATTTCTGTTTCTTTTTTTAAATTAGGCGGTTTTCACAAAACACAAGTTTTTAAGAATTTGAAGTAATTTAATTTGTCAATTATTTTGGTATATTGATGATCCTCAGGACAGATAATCACATCACTGGAAGCCTCAATAATTTAAGCAGTCAGAACAAAGTCCATGACTCTGGAGACGTTTTCTGATTACTCAAACGATCGTCTTCCCATTCCTCAATCCACAGATGATTAAAGTGGCATTTTCTTCCCGACTTTTAAACTTCAACAGTATTAAGGAGGATGACGCAGATCAAACAAACATTGAGGGATCTATTTCATCCTTTTTCTTTGTCTCGTTCTTTCATTTCATTCCCTTGGCTCTGTCAATTATTTTACCGTCCTACCAACAAATATGTAAGACAAATTGAGTTGCATGCACCCAATACCCACCACAATTATAAGTGGCCCAGTAAGAAAATGAGTCATTTGGTGGTATAATTGGAAATGTGCCTTTGCTTGGTCTCTGGTCTCCCAGAGGGTTTTGCTCATTTGTGGTGCCCATGCTAGGCCGGCTAATTCGCCTTCTAATCACAGACAAAATGCAGAATCAGGTTCCTCCTCATCCACTGGGGTGGAGGGAACGGGTTAGGTGAAACTGGCATAAAACGGCTTCATGTTGTCCTTTTTTCTATTTACAATGTGGATCAGGAGTGTTGATATGTAACACATTGATTTACATCAAGTCTTGAAAGGCTTTGTCTGCCTTCTATTGGTCCAATGAAATGCCTACTTTTAGGGAATAGAACTAAGCTGATATGCAAAATCTATATATATTTTTTTACTTTCCGATTGCCGAGCCCCAGTGATGGCTGCTTTCAGGCAGAACTGTGACCAAAATGGAGCAGGGACCAGCAAGAAATATTAATGGTGGGCGAGAAAAAAAAGAAGAAAATCAGTGTCTGCAATAAGATTTAAATGTAGGCATTAAGATAGTGCAGAGGGAAGACTCAATCATGCATCTGAGGCCACCATAATTCCACATTCACCCGTCTCAATGACTTGACAGCACTTGAGAGACAATGCCCGTGACCCAGTTGCAGGATTCCAATTAGCAGGGTGTATGCAACAGTTGAGATGAAAAGAGAACAGGGTCTTTACAGAGCCCCGGGGCTGTCTGATTACTGCCTGAAAACAAGAGTCTTTTGCCCGTGACAAAGAGTCGACCGACACAGAGGGAGTGCTGGGCCCCAGCTGTTCTCATTCTCTCCAGGCTGAGGATTCTGGAGAGCTCATCTCCGCCTGCCTTTTACATTTCTACCATATTAGAAAGTATATAGCAGGCCAGCCACAGTAAGACACTTTTCATATGTGACTTATGAGTTGAATAAGTGTTGGGAGATTTTTCAATCCTGGATAGAAATCTGGTTCATAAGCCTGCATCTGTCACAGCAAGGCAACCGCTTATGTTTTACAGGTATACATCTATATTTCTTGTAACCATGTTAAAGTAGCCTATCTTTTTATTGTTTAAAATGTTTTTAGTGGACTACTACAAAGTTTATTAACATGATAGTTTCACAACTCAAATTGAGTATTTTGAAATACATTGCCAAAGTGCATTTTCAATAAGTAAATTAGCTTGCGCTAAGGTAAGGTTTACTTTGAGCACAACCTTTCATCAGTGAATATTTGATCATTATTAAGTAAAAATAAAGTAATTTTACAACAACTTAAGCTGTATTTAAGTATTCCTATGAAACAAGTTCTAATTTAAAACACAGATTTTATTGTACTTAAGTATATTTTCCACAAGTCTTCAAATGCCTGTAAATCTGTGAAGTAAGTTTACATGCTACTTTCTTAATTAAACTCATTACAAGGTCATAAATCAAAAGTTATTATGTCATGTGGTTAGAATTGTTAAATACAGATGATTGATATCCACATATCCAAAGCCTAATATCAACTTACTTCACATGAAGCAGATACATTAACTTTAGTACCCAGAACATGCTGCAGTATAGTTTGATCAAACAGACTCAGTCTAGTTGGGTTCAAGCTGATTCTCTAATGGGAAGTAACACACTGTTGTCATACTGATGGCTTTGTTTGCATACAGTTTTATGATGGTGGTGCTTCAGATTCCACAATGCATGTCAAGGATTTCATGATTTATAATGTTTGAAAGACTTCAATGATGAAGGGCAAACCGAATTTCTGAAAAGCAATTTCCATCTACAGATCAAGAATTAAAATGAATGACGTATTGTATCTTGAATGCAAGAGAGGCCAGCTTCGCTGTTCTAGTCGTGAATCTCTCCAGGGGCAGGGAGGCAGCCTGTCAGCCAGCTGCATGAGAGGCTTAATCTTCAATCTGCGTTTGGAACGTGCCACAGGGGTCAAAGATTACAACACCCTGTGATCATCGCCCCCATAATGCATACATTCTCATTCTGTCAGGGCTTGGTAAACATTGGCCTGACGAACCGAGCACCGGGACAACAGAGAGGAGGGCTAACTCACAGGCAGACAGACAGACAGAACAAAACAGAGGACTTTACGTTAAAAGCTCAGCACCGACTAAATATTTTAGTCCTGACTTCATTCAGAAATACAGTTTTTATTTTAATAATAAACACATCCACCAGCAAAACTCTCCTCAATAGCCTGCTTTTCATCGTCAGGAAGAAATCAATATTGTGCTGTAGTCGAGTACACAATAACTAGGTTGCTATTTGTCCTAATACTGCTGCTCATGCACCAGACGACTGTTGCTATTTTTACTGCAACATTAGAGAAACATAGCTCCACCAATATGAACAATAATATGCAAAAATCTCCTCAGCTGTGCATTGCAGACCAGGTGAAGCTGCTCCCTGTACCATACAGCCACCACCACCCCTCCCCCTCCCCCTCACCACCACCACCCCGACATTAACATTCATGGGGCCACTGGAGTGTGGCGAGCCGCGTAAATTGAGCCAGCGTCGAGATGCAGGGGTGGGGGGGGGGGGGGGGGGGGTAAATGGGGGATGGAGGGATGTTTGAGGAAGGCGAGGGGTGGGGTGGGGTGTGGTGGTGGTGAAGGCTGCCCAGTATGGGATTGTGGGAAAGGTCAGCAAGCAAGGTGCTACGTCTTTGGCCATATATCACAGTTATTACTGTGGGTCATTGACTGGTATGGAAATTAGAGGAGCAGTGACAGCCTCGCGTGTCATGATGCTGTAAGAATGGGCAAGGCCGGGCCAACAAGAAGGCACTGCAATCTCAGTAAAAGCGCCATGGCTCCAGGGAACATTCCCATCAGCCTCAGCTGTATCGGCCTAACTACTCGAGGTCAATGCCGAACCTCAACCAACCGGCTCTGCCTCAACCATGCTACGCAGGGCTGGTCCTGCCAAGACAAGCAGTGGGATTCATAATCTCGCCAGCATACTCATAAGAAGTTATGATATGCGCAGAGATGCTGACTAAAACAGTTGAGCTGAATGGTAAACGTCAGTCCAGCAGCAGTGCTGTTTGAGAGGGGCGCCACATTAAAATGCATGCATTACAGGCATATCAGCAGCGCGTGGAAAGCCAACTCCCTATGGAAATGTTGGTCGGCTGCTTCTCATAGGGCCTGTGGAAGGGTTTATTTGTGACCAGTGTCCTCTGGCTCAGAAGGACAAAGGCAGCCAACCAGGGAAATCATTGTGCTTGACAACATCACATACAGTAGTTCCATCTGACAGCGTTGGTTTGAAACATTTAAATCAGACTGATGAAGACGTTTTTAAAGTTATCGAGAAGCTGTCACTCCAGAAGGGTGGTGGTGGTGGTGGAGAAAAGTAAAGACTGTGGAAGGGAGACAGCGGTATTGCTGAGCATGGTCATACTGCTGCAAAAGCTGCTTCTTCTCTGTAATGTATTGACTGACTGGCCTCTGATCGCTTTGGCTGCAAAAAAAAAGGCCGATACGTTTCAGATGAATGTGCTTTTAATGAAGCTCTTCACTTAGTGCTGTAAAAAGCTTAAAACAAACTTTTGACACTGGAGAAGACACCTGCAGCACTTGATCAAACACTGAATCGATGCGTTTCTCCTGGTGGCTCAGAGAAATGGGAGTACAAAGCAGAGGAGGTGTGGACCTGGCAGAAACACTATAGCTCATGAACCCCCCTCCCTCCACCCTCCCTCCTCCTCCTCTCCACAACTGTCTCGCCACCCTGGTCGTCAACCCCATTACACAGACGCATGCACACAGACGTTTTGCAGCGCCGAGCCTTTTCACACTTGAACATCGCGCGCTTGATTAGAAAGGAGAGAAGCGGCAATCTTCAATGTGTCTTTGTCATGTCTTTGTCTCAGTGTCCCCACGAACCACAATTACAGCACACAAAGAGATGTGAAGGAATTCAGCGGAGAATGTGTATAGCATTGTGTCAAACCAGCTGGGGACCGAATACCTCCTCGTGCCTCCATACTGCAGGATATTTCAGGCCATTATTTTGCGTGCTGTTATTTGGCTTTTGACGTCTTTTGTCGAAAGCAAGAGCACGAGTAGTCGATTCCACAGACTGGTAGTGATGAACATCTTCTAATTATGTCAGCAAGTTATCTCAACACAATTGGCAGCTGTTTGCCAATTTCCAAATCTTGAATTTGAAATGATCAAAAACATGTATGTTGATAATTAATAATAATACCTAAGTTTGCAAGGGCAGATCATAGACGAATTGAAAACATGTCACATTTTAATGCATTTTATTGTCATCATCCTCTCTAAAGATGAACAGCGAGTGAATGACTTGTCACAGCTATAACATGCTGAAATCTTCTCAGCACTTGGCCTTGCAGATTAAGCACTGCAGGGAAAGAAAGTAGGTGGGGAACACTCATGATTCTGTCCTCTTCAACTTTAATCAAAAGTACACTGACGCGCTGCAGCCCCCTCCCTCTCTTTCATAATAATGGGCCGCTAAAAATTCAGGAGGCAGGCTCCACATCAATCACTCGCCAGATTTGAGTCCAATGCAATAAATATGTAAATGAGGAGAAGCCAGTGTCTCGTAGCTTGGAGATCAGCGCAGAGAGAGAGAAAAAAGGGAAAAACTGTATTAATTGCCCATGGCCAGAGGAATCCTATTACTGTGGGCATTGATTATAAAATTGTATGTGTGAATGATTTTCATGCAGAAAGTGGACTACCAAGCCTACAGCGAAATTTGAAGAAAGAGTCAAATTAGCAAACGCGGGGCCACATTTTGCAAGTGACTCAAAGGAAACAGCAACGACAAAAAGGCCAAATCTCAGTTGAAATAAGATTTAGATTAGAAAATGAAAAGGATTTCTATGTCAAATTACAATAAAGTATTATCCAATCAAAATCTCTGTCCAGTTGTAATGTTTAACGGCGTTTACTTGCATTCAAGATTTACTTCATTCCTTTCTCAGAGGCACAGGAGAACGGGGCACATGATGCGCTTCTTCTTTTACTCGATTCCATTGAAGTCGAGTCCATTAGTGTGGTGCCCTAATGGACTCTCCCCTGAAAGATAGTTGACATTTTCCCACACTACATCATGATGAGGAGTGACAAAATGGTTATAAAAAGTCTTTATATGAAGAGCTTTTATGCATTATGCTCACTTTTCCAAAACAAATTGAGTGAAACGAAATCTAACACCTGACCACAGACTGCAAACGCACAGTATCCAACAAACCGAGCTCACTCTAAGATCAGTGTCATGTTTGGTGAAAAGAAACCATTAAGGGACGAACTGCAAGTAGCTTTCAGCCAAGTCAAGTGCAGCGTATGCGAGCAGTCAAAGTGTCCAAGTGGTGGTGATGAGCACTCGGCTGTTAGAAGTGAAAAGACTAAATCCACTACTTGTTTGACAGGAACTCTCAGATTTGGGTGTGTAATATTTACAAAATACTAAATATGTACATACTTTTGTTCTGCAGAAACACAAACATATGTACGACATGTCACATCTCAGAGGACAGATATTGTGCGTGCTTTGTCCTACAGTCGCCATAATCACTAGACTTTAATTGATTCGCTGGCCTCATGTTTGACATGCAAATCTCCCACTTAATCGTGGCATTTTGCTCAGATAAACAGGGATTACCTTGATTAACAACATAGCATTACCTCCAAACATTTGAAAGTGGTAGGCCTTAATTAACACAACATGACCCCATTTAAAACCTTCAATAAATGTTTGTATTTCATGAATATTTATATATTTATTGAAAAGTCTTCTTTTAGTATCGCTATACTAGTGGTCTTTGGGTATCCATCAACGTTATCTGAAAAGAGATTTGATATAATTGGATGATATATATATTCATTCATTTACTCTTTGCTATGCACCTTAATGAGGTGGACAACACAGTGACAACCAAGAATGTTGTTAGAAGAAATGCGGTGGCGTTAAACTGAGAAACGAGATGTAGACATCTCGACTTATCTCTTTTTATTGTTGAGAACCACTCGAAATGCTATCGAGCATATAGGAAGTATGTTAAAGTCAGTATGTTAAAGTCCACATTTCACTGCATCGCTCAATCACTCTTCTTAGAAATCACTCCAACTCATAACTCCAACCTCTGTGAGAACTTGAGGTGGCTGCCGAACAACCACTCTGGGACAAGAAACGCTCACTTTCACTTGATACTGTATCGTGGATATGATCTACTCATTTCCTCTGATTCCCACAGTTACAGTTGAGTCCGCATCAAAACAACTACTGCTCCCCAGTGCTTTCAAAGTTCAATCAACTTTTGAGAAGGGACGGTGTAACGTAGAAATGCACTGTGAAATGAAGCCATGTGGAACAGATACTAATCCCGGAGCGGGATGGGACTGTCTGGAGTAACAACCACCAGCTGATGAAGGAAATGGTGCCTCGAGCTTTTCCTCCATTAGCAGCTGCATTGCCCGAGAAAGTTTGTATCTAACTGCGACTCCATTTGTGGAATTTGTCTTTGAACAGCAAAATGATCTTATTTCCAGGGGAAGTTAGGGTCTAACTACATAAAAGGTGAGTCTGATGATATCTATATTTTTCTTACTGTCAACAAATCCCATGGAAAGACCAAAACAACAATGAATCTTCTAGCAAATATTGACTGTGTAAAGCCGGATATATCTTTATTCCTTTGTGCCCGAGAGCTCCATTGTTAAAACACATCAATGAGCAACGCTGGGTGCCATATTCCTTCATTAACATGAGCACAGGCGCTGTAGTTATCTCCGCCAGGAGGATCATGCGATCGGTCGCGTGGATACGTGAGTGAGTGAGTGACTGTGCACCCATGTGTCTGTCCATGCTACTCTCGCATTGTGCTGCAACAAACTGCAGGATGCTTTGGGTGGCCAGTTATGGCTGCATGCTCAGGGACCTCTCATGGTTGCGGTTAATCACACTTTCTCAAAACACCTTCCATTGCCTGTTTAGGTATAGGGGCCGCCAGTGATAACACAGAATGCATCTCCGATCGCCCATCCGCTACTCTGCACCCACAGTGGAGGGATACCAGTTTGCGGTGTGTTTGTTAAGCAGCTAACAGAACGGACGTTGTGTTTGGCTAACAGCTAACAGACCTACCAGGCACACAGTGCTTACCTCTCGGCCGCTGCGCCTCGCTTTTATCGGTTTGAACGGCCATGATTCTTGTTTGTGAGTTTGAATGGGATGATACAATGCCTGACATCCCCATCAGTGTCTAGTAAGCCATTTGTGGGTTGTATTCATTCAACCACACAACAGAGCAGTGGTCGTTGCAGACACACCTTTCTACTGTTGAAATACCCAATTTACTCTAATTTGAGTAATGTTTTATAAAAACTAAAGTGCCGAAGTCGAATTGAGCTATTTTTTCAAAACAACAATGAGCAGGTTAAGGACGATGGAGAGTATGAGATGGAATAACTTTTTGGTTTTGGTCTTTTCAGTGGATTCGTTGACAATAACAAACAAACAATGTGTTCATTAGGGTTGTGTTATTGAGAACTTTGCTGGCTTCATTGAAAGGTATCAGCTTGCTTTTCCAACATCAGTTTTGATCTTGTGACCAACTGATGAGATATCAAGCCCAAAGTGAATCTTAAAAACATCCCAATGGAAACAACGGTGAGAAATAACGGATCCACATCTATGTTGTCCAGCAGTTCTTAGTGACTTGTCGCTCCTGCCCCTCCCCCAAACCGCTTCACTGATCTGCTCCTTCAGCCCCCTGCTTCGCTGCCCAGTGTGGTTCAATGTTCAGTGTTCGTCCCGTCCTCCTTTGTGCTGCTCTCATCTTTCCCTGACTCTAAAATATCCAGTCGGTCATCATCTCCTTCTTCACTATCAACAGAAATGACTTTTCATTTCATGCAAGCTTATGGACAATTGCCAGATATTTTAAGAAGGCCCTTTTCATAATGTAAACATACATGCAGTATATTAGGTGCTTAATAACTTTACAATTTATATATTTGTCTCTGAAAGGTCTCTTATAATAGAATGACTATGTTGTTGTTTGCTCTTAGTGTTTATGAACAGAACCGCGACCTCCTCGGATATATCAAGAAGCAAACAGGCAAACAGGCAAACAAATGGCATTGAAACATCCGTGGTGCTGTGTTCTTCACTCACAGTACCGAGCAGACATCACCCACTCTATAAACCCGACAGCTCACTAACATTTGCAAAGTGATCCGAAAAGAATGCTGACCAATTGCTCCTGGATTTGAAAGTTCATTGATTGCTGGCTAGATGTTTCGTCTGGATTAGCCAACACTGTCAGTAACACCACAAAGAGCAGCTCTAGCTTTGTTGACTGTGCTGCAGCAGACCGCTCTTCTTCTCTTTTTTTTTTAAGAGAACCTCTCCATGAAATTCATTTGAAAAATCCTAAATGTCCTTGTCAAGATGTTTGCATTATAAAAGTTTCGGGTAAAGAGCTACCATTTAGCAATCTGTAACAATGGAAAATACTAAATGTTACAGCAACTAAACACAGGTAAACATTGTTAAAGGTGCTCTCAATAGAAAGAAACTAAATGTGTGTGAATACAGTGAATTAAGAATCATTAGTAGTTAGCAAGTATACGTATGTATGTTTATTTATTCAGATCAGTACTGCCACTGGTTTCATCAGAACACAAGGAGGATGATAATGAAAGTAACACTGTTTTTTAAATGAAGTTGCTTCCTTAATTGATCGCCTATTTAATCTCAACAAAGCCCTGTTCATTACACCTTTTAAAAGTCAAGAAGCCCCCACACTTGAAAGACCTAGTACTATATTCCCCCCAAAAAAAATTAACAAATAAAAATGATCAATATGTGTTTTATTATACAGTGAATGGTCGTAAACATCGGTCTCATAAACTTAATTGGAACAATCAAGTATGTCTCATAAAAACAACATTGCTGCTGCTGGCAGTGTGTGAGACCATCAATGTGAGTAATATGACACTTTGATCCACTAAGACAAAAAAACATTTTGATTCTCGGCTGTTCGGCTAACTGAGCTGCAAGTGACTGTTTTCACTACAGAAAAACATGCTCAGATAATTAGGAGAGGAAGTTAACACTTAAAAAACGTTGCGTCTCAACTAAAGGTGCAGGATTGTGCCGTGCATTGGCAACGGTTTATTAGTATTCTCTGTTTGTTTTTTAAAACTTTTTTTAATGAGGACATAGTACGAACTAGCACAGTGAGTGAAATAGAACGGCTACAAAAGTTTGGTTGGTTTGCATTAAACAGTCTGTCCATCGGTTTTATACAATGCTGATATTCAAACTATCATATCACTAACAATCGGAATACTGGAGCTTTAAGTAAACAGTTGACTGTTCTCTACACTTGTCCATCATTCTGTGGGACTCATGTTAAAGTCAAATCCTTTTCTGTTACATATCAAATTTTCAGATGAATAAAGATATCCCTTTGAAGGCAAATATGTGTTGGCAATGAAATAATTGAAAAGGTAAATGACTAAGAAATATATAGGGGAAAAAAACAATGTTTCCACAGTCCTGAGAGAGGTATTTGGTCAAATGTATTGAACATCACAATCATAGTCTGTTATTAAATGATAAAATCTTGTATTACACATGAACTCATGGATTGTCAGTGTGCTTTAAACACTGAAAGGTGATTTTTAAAAGATGCTGTCATGCACCTTGACATTAACATTTCATGGACACTTGCATCAAAATATGTGGCAAAAAAACCCCCAGATTCTGCAGCATATGAATATGTTTGTTTATTGCTTGATCAATGAGGCCCAGCACTGCAAATGTATTAATGTATGTAATGTCTTAAAACAATCTATTGATTGGCTAGTCAATAAACATACCGACATACAAATATAGAGATTTATAAATAGTTAAATAGACCTTAACAGAAATACAAGCAGATAAATACAAAATTATGAATGAATGAATAATTAATAAATAAATAAATTAGTGTATTTAAATTAAGAATCAAAAAAATATTTGAAGTTGAATTGCCTTCAAAATCTAAGTGTGCCTTGTAGTTGGGTCTCGGCCGGTTTACCAGACAGTGCCTTCGCTCATTTCTGAGGAGGGTTGTGACAGCTGGTTGGTGTATCCGTTGTCACTGAGGGACACAGTCGTGTAGGGTGTGCTGGGGCCACACATCTCACTGGAGATGCTGTGCATTGAGCCCGGCATATTGGGCTCTGGACTGGGTGAGTCCGCAGGATGGTGAGAGACTGTGTCAGAGAAACAGTGCACCTCTCCGGGACAGTGGTGCCCTGGATGGTGGTGGTCCATTGCTCCTAACGGGGTGCCAGCAGGGACAGAGGAGGGCACAAAGCCCAAGTCAGGAGTCTGAGCATGGGACGAAGGTGGGCCTTGGTAGTACTCATAATTCCCTCCTGAGCCATAGTATTCACCAGGATAGTCTGCATAAATATAAATATTTGGACAGAATGTATCAGAATTAAAAAAAAATATATACACACTATAAATAGATTTTTTGTAAAAATATTTTGTTCTTCAGTTTTTAGTGAATTCAACAGACTCAACAGAAATAAATAGAAGATAGATTGATTACATTATAGTGACGCCATAAATCTGAAGCAGCATATTTGATTGATATTAGTAAGCAAGTTCATCAAAATCCTTTTTTAATTTCCAAGGAAATGATCAACCCTACATCCCCAAAACATACAGCTCACCTCCATAATAAGAGAAGTGTCCAAGGTCCTCTGCCTCCAGTCTCTCTCCCAGCGCCCTCATCCTCCTCTGGCCGCGGAAAAACACGTGTCTCCGGCCGCCCAGAGAGCTCAGCTGCTTCATGCGTCTCTCTTTAGACCTCCGGTTTTGGAACCAAACCTTTCGGACACAAAAAAAAAAGATGAAGTAAGCAGCGTGAGTGACACAAGCAGCAAAGCAAAAAGGAAAAACAACAAGAAAATACGTCCCCTTGTACCCGTCTGTGCCTTGCAGGGCCCTGTGAGCGTCACAGTAACGTTTTTAACGGGATTCTCGTTGCTTAATGTATATTTGGCTAATATAAAGATCGAAATGAGTAAGTTCCTTAAAGCATTTACTTGCACTTCTCGCCATAAAAAAATGGAAAGAGGGTTGAGGTCGAAATATTACACTATTAGGTTGTCTAGAAGTTGGAATAAGGAGTTTTTGAAAATGCGTCAAAAATGAATGTGAACTGATGGCCATTTAGCCGACTGAAACACAATTTATCTTGAAGCATTTCGATGTCGCTAACGAAGCGTCAATCCAACAGGAAATTGCATCAGGGGAGCCTTTTAAAAATGTCCACAAGGACAAGAAGCTAAGTGAGTCCTGCTTTTAAGGGTTTTAGGAGCGCAATGGGAGTAAAGATTATGGATCAAATTGGTTTGGAAAAAAAAAAAAGATATTTATATTTAAAAGAAATCTACAGAGCATTTAGGACCAATCCCCTAAGAGTGTGTCCAAAAGTCCCAAATCACAACCATTTGTTGTGTCCATAAAAGCTTTTCGTTTGACTAAATCCTGTTGTGTTAGACCTCGAGGCACCATGTAACCTGTTAAAACACTGACTGTGGATGGAATGCGTCCTATAATGAATAAAGATGGATCAGCAAATATCACCCTAGTTAACTTTTTGTTTTCTTTTTTCCTCCTTTTGCATGTTACCTGGATGACTCTCATGGTGAGACCGGTCTCTCGTGACAGCTGCTCCCTGATGTGTCGGGTGGGTTTCGGCGTGGCCGTGAAAGCCGCTTTCAGGATCTCCAGCTGCTTGGCTTTTATGGTGGTCCGAGGCCCGCGTCGTTTCCCGACGGTACTCTGCTCGTCATTCTCGTTGTTGTTGTCTTTATCGGATAAATGTCCCGTTTCCGAGTCCTTCCCGTCGTCCTGCGGGTCCTGGGAGTCCGGAGAGAGACTCGGGTCGCTGCACGTCGTGACTGCCATGAGAATTTGATACGCTGTGTGTTAGCACATGGGTCTGAGAATCTAAATCATTCCCGCAAAACCCTCCAGGAAAACAGTGGCATTTCTAAAGTGAGTTATTAACATAGCACCAATTCCAAATATGTTCATTACAATATATTATATTGTCATCGATATTCGGAATAGCCCACTTTGAGGGTATCACTATAAATACATTTGTTTAAAGAATTATACCGGAAAATCTGCTGCTGCTAATACTATTAATACAAATACTAGTAATAATGATAATAATAACAATAATTTATTAAAAATACTTTCAAAACATTAAACAACTTTCTGAATGGCTTGATTAATCACCTGAAAGGAGGATTGTGTCTTTCCCATTGTTATTCTGATAGTCCTCCTTACAAACAAACTTGAATTCGTCCAGGATGTACAGTTCCTCTCCGGTGGAAAGCTGTTTGTTACACATCACACACGTGAAACAGTTCAGGTGAAACACTTTGCTCTTGGCCCTGCGGACAAGATCACTGGGTAAAATCCCTTGGGCGCAACCGTCACACTTGGTCCCAAACGTCCTGTTGAAGAGGGAGAGCAACAGTCATGGACAAGTTTCAGCATCATACTACTAATGACTGAGATGACTTTTTTTTGTTTTTACTAGGTTGAAGTAAATTAATGATAGGTTCACAACACTGAGTTAATTTCTATCAGAGGACAATAGTCCACAAACAATTCAGCCTTGTAATGTATTCAATTCATTTCAGAAATAATATCTAATATCTAAATCTGAAAAAACAATATTACATGATGTAATAAACCCATTATGAGTGCAAATTCATTGTATGGCTTGTATAATAGCAGCTATATTATAACAGGCCTACTGTAGACAAAACATGTTGTTTATTCTTAAATAAAGAATTTTTTTCATGTAAAAGAAAATCCAACAAACAAAAAACTGACATATGCAACATTTACACAAAGTACCAGCTCCCTCGGTGTTTATGGAACTCCTGGCAGAACACAGTCCAGTGGTTTTAATACAACAGGCCCCATCAGCGTTTGATCAACATCCATTTTTCTTTATTTTGAGCGTTTTTTTTTACCTTGCGTTTCTTTTTTATCGGCTAAAAAAAAATACATTTGACAGCAGTTTTATGTATCCATTTTTTGTTGTTGTGAATACTAAACCACAAACACTTTGGAGGCTTACCTAAAGAAGTCGTTCTTACAATACAGTCTCCCTTCTCGTGAAAAACACTTATCTGACAAAGTGCATTTGCATTCGCAGCACTGGACGCATTTGATGTGCCATGGTCTGTCCAAAACTTTCAGCAAAAACCTATCAAGAATAGGCTTTTCACAGCTGGAACACTGAAGCATTGTCCGGAGTTATTCCCAGCCCAGCGTGAGGGAAATGTACTACTCTGTTGATTCTCTTTCGCCAACGTCCCAGTCACCTCGGTGTTGACTTGCTTGGGTATGATCCCGGGTATCCAAATGTATCCAAATGAATCGGAAAAATCACATCACCATCCGTGAGATTAAATGCAGCTCTTCTGTTCCACGAGGCAACAATCCACATGTGGCCGACAGCTCCGAACGAGAGGTTGACTGTTGAAAAAACAGCATTTCTCTTACAAAATTATAGGTTCATCGCGGGCCCATCTGAAGTGTGCGAATTTACGGGTTCGCGCAGAAAGAAAAAAAACAGCCTACCCACACTGCGATGTATCCCGAGTGGTGTCTAAAGCAGAACAAAATAACGATGACATGCTATCAGTGCGCTCAGCCTTGTCATGTGTGTCCCATTTTCCCTCTGATGAGCTCTCAGTCCGGGAGAAACGCTGTAATGAGCGCACCTCTTAAAGCTCAGCCTATTGCCCATTAAGAGACGTGTGACGTCAGCCTCACGAGAAACCTATGAGCAGCCTTTTCAATTCACTCCACCACATGCACTTCGGTATTATGTAAAGAAAGTACAAAACTATGATTATGAAAATAAAATAAAAATAATAATAATCACTTTAAATGAATTATAAAACTGATTATTTTTCTATGTCTGAGAAGAGACACGGGTTTTACAGGTAAAACCAGAACTTTAAATAAAGACATGACATTAATGCTTTATCATTGAGAATTAAAAGGGTCCAAACGAAGTTTTTTCGCAATATTTCTAATGACGGTGACACTGGCTGGCCAAGGAGCTGTAACGGGAAATAATTAATAAGAATAAAAAAGAAATAAAAAAAGATCTCCACCCTCCAACAACGCTCTCATTACAATAATAACCATTTTCTCTCCCAAGGATAGCCTGCTGAGGGTCGATGATGATATCATAAGAATACATTATTCCCTGATTGTGTGGGAGAATAAGACTGCATCAATGGCATATGACAAATGATCAGCAGGCCCTAACCCTTCAGTATGGGGAGAGGACAGATGAACATGCCCAACACAAGCTTTTCACATGGATGAATGTTGCGACCCAACATTATACTTAAAGGACACGGATCACTAATGGTCAGAATATCTGCGCCAGGCTGCCTGCTAGATGTTATCGCACCGTGTTGGTGCACTGGTGAAGGAGATAGCGCGTCTCCCCGTACAAGCTCCCAGCTCTGGTAGTCGCTGATATCTTGTGATATCTCAGCTCCCGACAGATAACGTTAAACGCGAGTGAGTGAGTCAGCTTTTTCCCACCCAGATTTTTGTTTTTGTTTTTGGAGGACCACATCACAAGCTAAATGAAAAACGTAATTATAATTGTTTTGACCGCTGATAGAACGGATACTAATATAAACTGGAGGCATGTGCACGCATGCAACCATTGGCACTCGACTAACTGTCTATTTAAAAAATTTTTAAATTTTCTTTCAAATTTTTAAACTGCAGGGCTAGATGACAATTATTCAAAATCAATCAAACAAAAATATGGATAAAGGATAAGGTTTTTTTATTCATTGAACCCCCATGATTTATCCAAACATTTGCCTAAATGTCCTATTAGAATGTGAACATGAAACATTTATCATATTCTGATATTCTTAAATTATTTGGCAACACCAGGCTTTCATTTTAAGTGTATTTTCTGTGTAAAGTAAACGCATAATAAACTGTGGGCTCATATATCCTAAATGCACCACAAGTAGTTTATGCCAGCAGTGGGCATGCTTTTAAAGCATGTACAACACCTCAATGCACTCTTGAATACTAAGAACACACAAATGGCATGATAGCAGAGAATAATCTCTGAAAATATAATGCGTGACTTTATCTCATTTGGTGAATTACTCAATGTTAAATTGAACATTTTCTACTGTCAAACACATTTGCCAAATATGCTTTTACTCATTAAGGAATTAAACTGTGTTGAATGCATGACTTCATGCAAACAATGTTGGTGCACATCCCTGCAGATTTCCAAAGGAGAATGCCTCATGTTGCAATGTGTTGTTTTCAGATGAGCATCGAATATCCTCTTGGTTCCTCACATGTTCTATATGATGCTAACAGCATTAACCTGCAGATTACTAATTCTAAAGGCTTAAGACTTCTCCTACATCTGTTCTGTTCCACAAACCTGATCTCACTAGCCTAAATGTAACAGTGGGTGACAATGGAAAGACCAGAGGGGAAAGTAATTATCTCTGTGGTATCCTAAGTGTGAGTCGTGTGGATAAGTGTCTCCTTCTGGGTTTGTGTTTCTCCATTAAAGGTGTTGATCAGAAGCCTAGCCCAGTGAGCTGGCCCCCTGCATCACTCCAACACACAAGAGGTCTCTGTGCAGCACTGAATTCTGGCAGGGTGCACGCTGTTTGTTTTGGAATGAAAAAAAACATGTCATTAGTGTTTGTTAATTGCAGCTAATTGGCCCTAACAAGATGAACAGGCCACCCACTGGGACCGTTCATACAAATAATTTGTAGAAAACAAAATTAATTACCAGATGCTAATTAAAGTCAATTAAAGCTGATTAGGTAGTGGTGGAATGGGGAAGTTATAGACGGGAGGGAAATACCTGGCAACACAATATGGCATGGCAAATCCATCCAGAGAGCTCCCCACTGTGAAATGGCCTTTACCCTTCCACTCCCTGTATGTTCTGAATGCAGCTTAGCAGAAGTCTCAATTGTTCCATCAGAATCTCACCTAAGGAAAGTGATAACACACGATGACTGCCGAATAGGATGAGGATTACACTTGGCAAAAGTTTGATCAAGAAGACTCAGACTCGTCGTCAGCCTCGTTCACTCGCTCCTTCTCTTATCAGTTTGAAATGAAACAGGCAATTGGCTCACAGGGATCACTCAACTTCCCATTTTAAAGATTTTATTTCGTTTCAGAGGACTCACTGAACAGAATAAAATGTATTCTGAGCTAATTCTACAAAGATTGCACGGTATATATATATTTTTTTTGAAGAATTATTCATCTTCAAGTTTCTTGTAAAATGTTTTATCATTAGGGTATGGAAAATGTCTTTGAAATAAAAATATACCTTTACTGTAAAAAGGCATCTCAGCAGTTTAGTAGAGGCTCATGAATGAAAAATGTTATAAGGAGAAACTCAGAAATGCTAAAATAATTACATTTACACAGTTTTTTTAACCTGCTTGTCTTGTGTAATACTGAGTCTTTCTAATATTAAGTTTACCCTCATTAATATATTACAAACATTAAAGTATAATGTAATGCAATTCAACAGCACACAAACCGCCTCATAAATTAAAGTTGATCCAACACCTCTCTGAAACAGTTATGTTATAACCTATATATATAACCTTATATATAAGGCAGGATGTCTTGAAGGGCTATGGTATCAGTTTTTAGCTCATAAACTGGTGACTGAAAATGTGTGGTACCAGTGTCTCTAACTGGCATTAAGCACAGTTTAATATCCATTTCATGACCAAGGAACATACCATCTGCACCCTCCCTGATCCGAGTCAGCTGACCTCCTGCCTTCACTGTTTTTTAGAGCCGAGAAGTGGAACAGCATGGCATGGCATTTGCAGTGCTCAGCATACAACACAGAGCTATACTGTCTTTGAGCATTCTGTGCTTGACTGAATTAGCATAATACAGGTATAGCACGGAGAAGTGCAAGGGGAATTCAGAGTCATGCATTATGGGTTGAAGAAATACAAAGTACAATTACTGTTTCTATCCTTTTGACAATAGCAACAAAGAGTGAATACGATGGTCGCATTTAGAGGTAACAAAATGCCAGAAAGGCAGCTCCTCTACGCGAAAACACACATCACTAAAGCAGCAAGAGCCATCAATGCTGGGCTGACAGCCACAGAGTGAAGGGTAATATATATTGCACCTCTACACTGACTTGTCAAATCATATTCAGGGCTTTGTCTCATTCACACATGCATCTCCATCTCCATCAATCTAACACCTATACATTCATGTTACTGATGGTTTTCACTGGCATCATTACAGCAGTATCAATAGTGGCACAGAGGGAGTGGGAGTCATTTTCTCTACAGACTCCAAGAGAGAAAGGCAGCCCACATTAAGTCAATGTGAAAAACTCTCTTGTGTAGAATCAAACAGCTGTTGTGGAAAATTCATCAAGAAATGAATCCTGCTGATCATGGTTATCTTGTGTTATAATACAACACACCGTTAAGAATGATTCTCCTTTTGTCAAAGGTGTGCTGAGGCGGCGAGAGATGGTCATTTCATGCACACCAGAGCTGGTAAAATGCTAGCAGCGCCGAGTGCAGCGAGTTTTGCACGAGTGAGTAAGAGGAGACCGACAGAGGTGGGAGGGTTGGGGACCTACCCCATATGAGGGGGACGGAGAGTGATCTGCCTGAGGGGGCCGTTCAGTGAGAGGGCCCAAGGGACCAGAGTGCCTGCGGCCCCCCGATGATGATGGTGATTGATGCAGGCAAAATTCAGACACCCCAGACGCTGCAGCAAATTAAAAGGCTATTTTGTAAAGTTGTAAAGGGGCAGAATGGCAAAAGGGGAGCGATGAGCCCCTTGCTCTGTCACACCATCAGCCTCTGTTTGGTTGCCGTGGTGTCATCAGCCCCTTGGGGAGGAGAGCTATTACAAGCCTTTCACGCTCACTCATACTGCACCGCTGATGCCGCTTGTGCACATATTGGAGTGTGTGTGCGTGTGTGGAGGGACGGTAAATATGGATCCATGTACACGAGAGAGACTGTAAGGCTATCCGGGAGTCAGTAGATGAAAGTCAACAAGGAAATATTGAGGAAGCATCCATGGGGAACTTATGAATATTTCTATTTTTTTTAAGTTCTCAACTAACAAAAGTGACAGCAGCAGTGCTTCCTCCCTCTGGCGCATTAGCTCCTTATCTGTACATGATTTACAAATCATTCATCCTCAATTTGAATTTGATTGACCTGGCTGACCTGAGGATGCACCCATCGCAGGGTGTGTGGGGAGAGGAGATAGCGTCGGGCTATAAGGCAGAGCCGCCTTCGGGGCGGACGGCTCACATGCCAGAGGTCAATCCAGAGTCAAGTGGGGAGTGAGGCCAGCTGAGCTGCCTTGGCCCACGCATTGTGCTCATCACCGCAGCTGCTGTCAGTCATCAAGAGGGCTTGCGAAAGAGGAGGCACAGAGGGCCGGGGGTGGGGAGCGTAGGCCGCGTTGACAGAAAGGAGCATGCTTGTGTGTGGGATGGGTGGGCCAGGGGACGGGGGGGGGGGGGGATTGTTTGTTGGAGCTTGGGGGCATATGGTCCTACCACCGGAGGAAAAGGGCCCTTTTCCACGCAACACATGCCAAGTCTCTCACAAGCAGGTCACCTGCCTCGCATCTCCAGGCTGCTCAGAAGAAACTTTTGAAACAGTTTTAAATGTGGTCAGCTTTTATTTTTGTTATTCAAAATAAAAAGCTTTAAATATACAAGATAGTCAACAAGTACTGTACATTTAGGGCATTGAAACTATTAATATAATCTAAAAAGGACAAATAGGAAACTATAGATTGAAATGTTGCTCACGAATCAAAACCAAAATATTTTAATGTATAAAATAACAAAATAAGATTTAAAAAAAAGAAATGACTTGGGAGAAAAAAAACCCCAAAAACGAAATAGTAAATTTCCACAGGGAAAACCAATATGGTAACAAGTTCCTCATCCCAGGTGTTGCTACTGTGATTTCAGTCGGGGGGGGGGGGGGGGGGGGGGGGGGGGGTATTTCAGGCTGGAGTGTAGAGGCTCGATTCTGAGGCCCAGCAGCCCCGGGTGAGGTATAATCAGCCTTACTGCAGTACGGTCACGACTCTTGCTGCAATGGCTTGACTGGCCTGTAGCAGCTTGTCACTCGCTCTCACTCTGCCCAGCCCCTTCCACTGAATACTGACAACAAGGAGGGGGAGCCCACTGTATGAATCGATCTGTGCTCACACAGATATGTCCCGCTAAGAGGTCACCAAGGCTGGGTAATATGTACACTGCCGAGTCAATAGGAAAATATTAGCCAAACAGCTTAACAGAGAGGGAGGGGGGGTGGACACAGGACACAGACACTGCATGCATGAAAGGATGCATGTATCAGACATCCCCAGTCTGCCTCCCCTGGTGCATCTGTCAGTGTCTCTGATCTCCGAGTTGTATGCAAGCAGGGGAGTCGTAGCTGCGGCATTAGAATAAGACTGCAGGAGTGCCGCAGACAGACTGTGTCCTGATGCTGCCGCCCACCCTTGTCTTTTCAGCTGGGCCTTCTCATGCTCACCCTTTCATTCCAGCAGCTCTTTGGGACCGGCCTCGTCCCAATGCACTAAACAGATGGGCGTCTCACAAAGGGCCGTGCTTCTTGGCAAGCTGGTGTCCTACATGGCTGATTACACCTAAACACCAAACTCAGGATTGATACAGTGACTCGCGGTCATGTTTTGCAACGGGGTTACAGGGCAGATAGTAATATATATATCATATATATATAATGTACAGTAGGTTGCAACCCATCTGTACTGTTAACAAATGTTCATTATTGCCACTACTGCTATCTTAGATAGATGAGGGGTTTAGCAGCTGCTGGAAGACATCATGCATACAACTCATATAAACATTGACATTTGATTTGCTGAAAGAGAATTTTAATTGAACAGAGCAATCTTTTTTTTCCTAAATACTCAAGCCATGCTGAGTGACAGACACAGAACTGACAAAAAAGGGGATAAATCCAACTAAACGGAAGCTTTACTGTCGAGAGATCACAGCCTTGTAGTCATCACCATTCTCATAATCCTTCTTTTACAGCATCCTTAATCATTCACTTCTTGCTAATTATTAAACAGCTTATTTTGAACGTACCTGTTGGTCTATAATTAAGTTATATATCATGTATAAACCTTGGCTACATACATAGGAGTCTCTTAGTGAGCAGTGTTTATTTCTCAAATCCAGTCTTTTCCTTCTCACTGATAGAGTGATGACACTGTGTGTGTGTGTGTGTGTGTGTGTTCGTGTGCAGGTGCATCCCTATGTCCATTCTCATCTGCGTATGTGCACAAGAGATAGAGAGCAACAGAAATAAGAGAGCAAGTACATGATTGTATAGCCAGACTATCCACATTTTTAATCAACATAAAAAAAAATACAACAACAAACCAACAAACTGGGCTCCTTATCAGCAGCTGTGTCCTTTCCTTCCTCTCAGACTGCCCTCCCATCCCTGTCTGGCCTCCCAGATATGCTAATCGCTATGTAAGAATATCCTGTTGGATAATTACCATACATTACCCTGTGCTCATCTCCGGATTAATTCTTCATGTGAATAATCACATTTGGACTCCTTTTCCAGCCCAATGTTAAAGGTGAAACGTGGGTAAATACAATTTATACCAGTCGTACATTATGGAATGTGTACCTCCAGGACATTGTCTGCAGACTGATGGCTGAATGAAAAGGATTATCTCTTCAAACATAAACTGTCCAGACTGCTGGATTTTAGAGGGTTGTAAAACCCTCACCAGAGGCTGTTTTCAGCGGTGGATATCCTGGTATCATCCTTTGTTATTTGTTGGTTTTATATTTGTGTTGATATTTTACAGTGTAACTGTCAACACAAAATACATAATTACAGCATGAATTATCTAATTCAACAGTACACATTTACAAATTGATATACTCTAATTGTATTGATCTTTTAAAATGTATTTTCATGCTTTACAATGCAGCCGAATAATCATCAGCTCTTTAATCTTTCTCCATATATCATTGTATATTTTCAAGAACCTACAGTTTGCAAGAAACAACAGATTCCGTTTAATAAACAGACTGAGCTATCATAGGACAAGACCTACATTCTGTGGTATTCCACTTTCCATGTTATCACAGCCATTGACACATCCTTAAAGATTCAGAATAAAATAGTCGGGGCATTACGGAACACTTTCTAAATCATTTAGACACGTTCTGAAAATGTGACACCTGAAAATGTGTCAGGTTGCAGACTGATCAATGCATTCTCTTCACATGATGCTACACATGGAACCATCCCCTTTATTGAAAGACCCTCCCCTATTTTTATATCTCATTTGAATATATTGAGTGAGCCATCTGTAAGCCATTTATCTACATCAAAAAGCCGTTAGAATTGCTGTCTCCTCCCCCTGGCCCTGCCTCCAGCCCGGTCGGCACATACAAATCAACACATGCATGCATATGTTGCTGCAAGCAAGCGCACATGTGCACAAATGATTTGTCCGACATGCCTCAAAAGCCTTGATGTATCTTATCACCATATTCTCACAGCCAGGATTAATTTTTACCACTCTCTTTTCATCATCTTTCAGCTCTGCAACAGGGTCAGTAGCTGTCTGTCTGACATTCACCAATAGCCTTCGTCATGGACGCAGGAAGCTGTTTTAATGTGATCCTCCAGACAACTGATGCCTACGTCTCTGTCCACAGACCTTTCCACAAAGACCTACTGTGGCGGTTGCACATATGACCCTTGCGAACGCAACATGAAAAGCACTATTGCAAGAGTAATGACCAAATTTAACACTTTGCCTCAGCACACCTGGGTTCCAGACAAGGACCGTATATTTCCTCTGACAGTCCCAACATCTCTGCAGAGCGCAGCCAACCAGAACTTAACTGGCAGGGTCAATATCCCTGGAGAGAGAGGAGTACTTCGGAGAAAATAGTGCATTTGCGGGTTCTCATTTGTGGCTGCATAAAGGCCCAGAGGGCACAGAGGAGGACAACGAACAGAGCTCTCTGTTAATTCCTACAACTCTGGAATGAGACGGTAGACAGCAGTATGTGTTTTGTACAAGGGGACTTATTAGAAATTGGTCAGGTAAGGCGGATTACCTCACGCTGACATTTTAAATGCTGTCTGGAAATAAGTTCTAGAAAGTCACATCTTTAAATGTTGTGCTTAAATGTATAGTTCCCTATTGACAAGCAAAAAAGACATACCGGTAGTTGGAGAGATTGATATTAAAACCTTTCTATTTCAGGCAAAAAGAGCTGGATAATTGTCCGCTGATGTTGGAGAGCAGCAGTGGCTTTAATAGCCTGTAGGGCCCGAGGCAGAGGCAGAAGTCTTCATTCAGCCCCTACAATGCTAATGTGCTAATCTGTTTCCTTCCAGCATGCCTGAGGGCTTTACACAGTGTTATGGCCACAAAATAGTAGTTTCCCTAAATTAGTTAATTGGTCACACGAAAGGGAGGGGTAGGAATGGTAAAATAAAAATGTTTCAACTACATTCACCATAATATTAAAGAGCTGGTATACTTTTATGCTTTACACCTTGTAACTGTGATGTGAAACATTAGACATCAGGTATACCAAACCAAAAAACACATTCATTGAGATCACAAAATGGAACGTTTCTTTTCTTCGTATTAAAAGCCAAATATATTTGCAAATCTGAACTGACATGCGTCATAGTTTATTATTCATATCTCATTTGGTCTCCCTCTGAGCTGCCACAGTGACGGAGTCAGCGGGGCAGTGGGTGGTGAGAGTCGGGGGAGTGCACTGAGAACAGTGCTAATGGATTGACACAGTAGTGTCTGCCAAGCCCAATGCCTCTTGACTAAGACATATGCTCATAACAAAACTGCCCCCCCCCCCCCCCCCCCCCCGCACAGACCTCCCCCTCCCAATACAACACCTATATGGCAGAGAGCAGGACTGGGACTGCCTGGCATAACGCATTATAGATATCTAGACGTTTCCTAGCCAAAACAATATACACATTGTACACACCATGTGTTTTTAACAAAGACAGGGAAACAAATAGTACATGTCAAAACGTTTTTATTTAACAATTAATTTTGGCTTATTCTCCAAAACAACTTTGTCTCCGTATATTTCATGCTCTTAAGTATCTCCTCACTTGTTTTGGAAGACTTGTTCAATTTTGAGATCCTTTCTCCTCTCACCTGCTAAACTTAATTTTCAGACTAAATTCAAATGATTGATTTTACACTGGTTTTTCTGTGGATTAAACAAACAGGATGACGTGTTTGTTGGTGAGCTTAGGCAGACCTCGTTACCTTTGAACAGAGCCAAAGAAGCTCATTTTCGGTTTTTAAATTGTTTACTTATCGTGCGAGAATTTTTCTCAACCGAAGGAACACTAAATCCTTCAGTTTATCTCCAAATGTCCATGTTTAGATATACAAGGTTTCCTTTGGCCGGCAACAAAAGAATAAATACATAATCTCATATCACAGCGATTTCCAATCCATATTGGTCATATGCTGCTTCTGACACTACTTAACACCACCACCACCACCACCACTGTTACATTAACGACAACTCTTTGTCCAAACTGGCTCATCAATGCAGATGTTTCATTTGTCTTGTCAATAAAGCTATTTGCAAGCAATTGATCAGTTGGAACCTCCCGGCTCCCGCGAGGGGCGAGTGAGAATTAAAGAGAGAGAGATCAGTGGAAGGAGTGATTGACTGATTCGTCACATCTGAGCCCAGATAATATCACAGGACCTGCGGTGAGCTCTTGCCAGTGGCCTTGCTGCAGTACACCGATTGGTTCAT
The DNA here is from genome assembly GCF_949748355.1 of Melanostigma gelatinosum. NCBI lineage: Eukaryota > Metazoa > Chordata > Actinopteri > Perciformes > Zoarcidae > Melanostigma > Melanostigma gelatinosum. Next base: position 15,889,691 of record NC_136647.1, read on the forward strand.
CCCTCCGGAGGTATAGTGAGAGATAAAAGAAGCCATGACACTGTACTCTCCCATCAGGAGTTGTCAGAGATCAGCATCAAACCACTAGGGAGAAGGGAGGGCCTCAGTGGAGAAACCAGTCTCTGAAAATTGCAGGGCCGATAGCAGGGTTCATCCACTCGCTGGCATTTTCCCCCAACAGCAGTCAGACTTTTTCTGTTCCTGCTCAAGCAGATCACTGCATTCCTGCTTACCTACAATGCTTTTGGGTGTCTACCTTGGGAGAGAAGGAAGACGTATACGTCAGTTGAACAAAGCGTTCCTGTTTTTTGAAAAGAAGAGGGAAAATCAATGGCTATTTCCAGTTTGTGAAGACACAATCAATTCCGTGTGGGTCTTATCCTCTCAATGGAGATGAGGGAACAATAACAGAATATGGTCATTTCAGGGTCACAGCAGACTTGGGGAGATGGCCTTTGGTTGAGGTGTTTGTGTTGGATCCTGAGTGTTGTGTTGTGTATTGATTTCTTCCATCTGCAAGAACCTCGGCTCCTTCACAAAGAGAGGAGACAAATCACTCCTTCGTGGCTCCTCAATTTTCTGTCTTTAGGTAGCTGTGAGGAGACCCCAGCCTGCTGTATTCTCCTTTTCTCCAAACCAGTGCCTCATGTAAAAGAAAAAGTATATATTACACACATTTTAAGAGGTTTTCCAATTTTGAGGAGCTCATAAATCTGCAAGGATCCTGAAGTCAATGCTCTTCATCATTTCGGGAACATAGTGACGATGGAGCGACTGAATTGACAATTTTTTCAGGATCAGTATAATCATTACATTTTTGAAATGTAGCAATTTTCATCTTCTCTCTAATGCATCAATTAGAAAACAAGTATTATTAAAAATAATTATCATTATTAATAGTGCTGTAGCACATCTATGAGTATTTTACGATGACTTAATGTGTCCAACAGTATTCTCCTATTCATTTATTGAGAGAATATTAAGAGTGAACAATATGAAAAAGCATGTTAAAGTTTCAGAAAAAATACATTCACCTGGGTGGAGTTTGTATGATGTCAGATTACCATTTTGATTTTATATTAATCCCCTAAAATATTTTGAAATCTATTCCCAACCAGGGGGATTAGGCTGCTTTATTCCACAGCATCTGTTGTGCACCTCCTGCGATTTGATACACCTCAAAAACTCTTACCCATCATTCCATTTCTTTTGTTTTGAAGCCGGGATTATCCATGATTGGCATGGTATGGTCCTCCGATGTGTTACATCATGTGAACACAGCTTCAAAATGATTGTCTTTGTCCAGATTAGTCTTATTTTTTATGTAAATTGCATCTTTGTTGAGGTGCATTCACCAACACAATTGGTTTATGTCTACTGATGTTGGCCATGGTCACATTTCCCTGGGTGATGCAAACACATTGACAGGCAATGTATCATATCACACGGGGCATTGCACCAGACAGGTTGCAACCTCGTGACCTTTGCCTCCACATCAGAGACCGTCGGCCACTCTGAGGCACGTGACTACTGGTCCAGAATCAGATAGGACTAATGCGTGCACCACAGTTGAAAAGTCATTTGAAGGGAAAATCCATTTTCTACCTGCTGCAGAAACATTCTCTCTTCAATAGTGGCGAAGGCAAGTCATGATAGCCCCTTTCATGCACTCGAAATTAAGCTCATAAGAATGACAATGCAGCACACTTTGGTCATTACTATCCATTAGTGTGCATTTCAGTTGGTTGGCATCTTAGTATTAATAGCAGACCACCTCAATGTGTCACTCAGAGAGAACCAGAACATTCTGATATAGCATTTCAAAATGAAAGCCCTTCAAAATCTCATTCATGAGCCAACTTCAAATCACATTCATGAGACAATTTGTCTAATTTCAGGTGGTTATTACCCCTTCACCCTCTTCCCAAGGTCCTAGCCACTCGGGACTGATACCCATCACACCGCAATGCCCGCTTTAGTGGGGGTAGAGCCCACTCCCAAGGCTCCAGGACCTTCCCATCACCCTAACCCTTATCCAACATTAGCCAGGAACATCAACACATCATTAAAACACTAAGTAACAACAAACAGTCATTAAACCAGCAGATAAAGGGGGGCAAATAGTTTTAGAGGACAGACAACTACATCTTAGAAGCCGAAAGACAGTTAAATGACAACACATACTATAAACCACTTGTAAGGAACATTACACATTCTACTACACCATAACAAACAGATAACCGCAAAACAAAAGCAATACCTGGACTCTTCTCGCCTCTTCTACCTTCTCCCCAAGATCCACAAGCCTCCGACACGGACGGTCCCCTCTGTTGTTCTGGTCGGCCACCCCATTGTTAGTCACTGTAACTCCGAATCATATAGAATAACAGAATACATAGATCATTTCATTAACCCACTCTCCAGACTTCATCCCAGTTACCTCCAAGACACTTACCAATTTGTTAATAAAATAAAAAACCTTCAAGTACTTTTGAAGTACTTTTTTCCATAGATAGACTCCCTTTACACTAACATTGAAACACTTGGCCTTGCTGCCATTCAAAACATTTTCAATAAGCACCCAGACCCAGCCAGACCCGGCAAAGAAATCATACAGTTATTACAAATCACCCTCACCAGAAATGACTTCAAATTTAACAATAAGCACTATCTCCAGCTCTGTGGCTGTGCAATGGGCCGGAAATACTCACCATCGTATGCCGACATCTACCTGGCCCATTGGGAGGAGGTGGCATTCACCAAAATCCATCACAAACTCCTCCTGTACTTCCTGTAGTCCCGACCCAAGCCCTAACCCCAACTTAACTCCCAAACCTGGTCGTGAGGGTAATGGCATTCGGGATAGCCATTCAAAAGGCCCCCCCCCCCCCAAGAGCTATTCCACATCCTGTACATATCCCCATTGTAGGGGAGTCCATCCGGGTTGATCCAGAGTTAGAATTGGCAGGGAGTCCTCAGGCTTGCGTATCAGACATCCATCTAGCTACACTCATTAGTAGCCTAGACAGCAACCTGGGGCTCCGACCCAATTTTGAACTGAACATGTCTGAGAGCTCAGAACAGGCAGGGGGCGATGAGCGGGTTGACCTGTCTGACCTTGAAGAGGGCGAGGCTCCACGTACCAATGTGCCAGTGGTCTTACGAGAGTCACAACAAATGGTGGAGGAGGGGAGTCAGTCCACCTTGGAGGGAGAGGCTTCCCCTAGATGGGAGGTTCACCCCCCTGAGGGGCGAGTCCTCACCTACCATCATACCACCCGCCACTTTACCACATTTTATAAAGTAAGGGATTGGAGCCTTGTCATTACACAACCGGTGTTGGTGATTGGGGATTCAAATCTATCTAGGATCCCACGCCACCAGTACCCCTTGGTCCAGCTAGATAGTTTCAAATACACCACCTAAAAGAGATCCTGGGCAAACTGGACCCCTGCCTTACAACTCAGAAAGTCATCCTCGCGGTAGGCCTGAACAACTGCCTCAGGAACAATCAGCTCGGGACCATGACAAAACAGTTCCAACTATTACTGTCATGTGCGAAAACAGTCTTCCCTCGAGCAGAGATTGTGGTCCCGGTGATCCAGTTCTCCCCACAGCTTCAGTCGAAGCACAGAACCCTCTTGGGGAAACAACCAGGCTCTGGAGGAGAACTGCAAAACCTTAAAAGGGATCGCAGAGGACCAGTTTCGGGTTAACCAAGACGTTATTCATTGGACTTCAGAGACTGCCAATAAAATCCTTCATTCTTGGATGTCACAATTAAACTAATAATAGGGGGACCTAGAGTGTCTAATCAGCCCCACTCTTAACATTTTAAATCTCTCAACTTCTTTTTTCTTAACGGAGGATGAAGAAAGGCTGCTAGAGAAGGGCCTCTATTTTATTCCAACTCCACTAGTGGTGGACAGACAGGAACTTAAAAGAGACTTACACAGGTATCACAGACGGTTGAGGCTTCGAGACCATTTTAATTACAGTATGGATGTCTCTCGAGAGCCATTCATCAACCCTTCCACTTGGGAACCTGAATGGGCTCTGGTCACAGAACCTCTGAAAAAACTGATCAGGCGAGATGTCTGGGATCTTGAGAGGATCCACTGTAATAGTGAGAGAGAAGAATTTAACTACAGGGGAAAGAGAAGCACTTGACCATTAAAAGCAAACCAGGAAATAGTGATCAAACCTGTGGACAAGGGGTCAAAAATTGTTATAATGGACAAACATCAATATTTAACTGAAGCGTACAGACAGCTTAATAACACAACACACTATTTACCTTTAACCTGCTCCTTGCAACTGGAAACTCAGAAACAGATTCGGGAGATTGTGGGATGCCTGTATGAGAAAAAATTCATTACAGCTAAACAAAAAGGTACTACCTGTCTGGTGAGGACCCTCCAAATCTACGCAAATTTTACCTCTTGCCTAAGATCCATAAGGATCCAGAGACCTGGACGGTCCCACATCAGGTTCCTCCCGGCAGACCTATTGTCTGACTGTGGAAGCGAATCATACAGGATAGCAGAGTTTGTTGATCATTATATCAACCCCTTGTCGCAAAAACATGAGAGCTATATCAAAGACACCTATGAGTTTGTGACAAAACTTAGACAGATCATGGTGCCACCTGGTGGAATGCTTTTCTCTGTGGATATTGACTCTCTTTACACAAATATAGAGACTCAAGTGGGCCTGAAAGCGGTACTAGAGATCTTCAGGAAGTACCCTGACCCCACTAGGCCTGATGAGGCCCTCCTCACACTTTTGGAATTAGGCCTTGTGAAAAATGACTCTGAATGGTATCTCCAGGTCCATGGAACTGCGATGGGGAAGAAGTTCGCCCCGGCTTACGCGAACATTTATATGGCAGACTGGGAGCGTACCGTCTTCCCCAAGTGCAACAAACTTCCAAGTTTCTATGTAAGATACCTGGATGATATTTTCGGGATTTGGAGTCATTCCAAGGCCGACTTTTCTGATTTAATTTTCCATTCCATTCTTGGATACCAAGGTGTTCCTGGTTAGGAGGGAAAATAGGGAGGGGAGCCTGGGAACGAGGGTGTATTTCAAGCCGACCGACACCCACGCACTGTTACACAAGTCCAGTTACCACCCGAAGCACACCTACCGCGGAATTGTGAAGTCACAATTAATAAGGTTCCGCAGGATTTATACAGTACCGGGGGCTGTCGAGTCGGCGACAAGGACCCTATTCCGGGCCCTGAGACATCGGGGGTATAGCAGGACCTTCCTCTGGGGGATTAAGGTGGATGTCCAGTGGGACTACCAACTAGGCCTGAAACCCAGGGGGGAGGACAATAACCATCATCTGGTCCCCTTTGTCTCCACCTTTTCTCCTGCCTCCAGGACCTTGAATGCCAAGGTTAAAAGTAATTTTAAGAGGGTACAGGACGAAGTGGAATCACTCTCGGATTTCAAAATTATAGCAGCATTTAGAAGAAACAAAAACATAAAATATCTTCTAGTACATGCCTCCCTGGGCGGAAAACATAAGAAAGACAAGCACAACAGACACTTTAAAAATACTAAATTCATGGTGAACCAACACACTCACCTGAGTGCACCCATTTGGCATCTGACCAAGCCAGGGTCAATGAATTTGGTGTATTGCATCGAGTGCGTGGTTTGTAAAAAACTGTATATTGGGCAAACCAAGAACAGTTTAATTTTAAGATTGAAGCAACACCTGAACTTGATTGATAAAACTAATAAAGTAACTCACCTCTACGAACACACTACGGGACATCTTCGGGAAGTACCTATTATGCCGGATGAGGCCCTCCTCACATTTTTGGAATTAGGCCTTAGTAAAAATGATTTGGAGTATAATTCTGAATTTTACCTCCAGGTCCATGGAACTGCGATGGGCAAGACGTTTGCTCCGGCCTATGCCAACATCTATATGGCGGACTGGGAGCAGACTAAATGCAGCAAGTCTTTTTATGTTTTTGTCTCTATGGACCCTGAGTCTGAAATAAAGTCTATCTATCTATCTATGATGAATCAACATACTTACCTGAGTGCACCTGTCTGGCATGTGACTAAGCCAGAGTCAACACATTTGGTCTATTGTATTGAGTGCTGTGGCTGTAATGAACTGTATATTGGTCAGACCAAGAACAGTTTAGTTCTAAGATTGAAACAAAATGATTCACTTGTATGAACACTTTAGACAGCATGGGAGTGAAAACCTTTTTATCATGGGGTTTGAGTCGGGATCCTGGTGAGTACCAGGACTTTCTGATGTAGCATTTCAAAATTGAAGCCCTTCAAAATCTCATTCATGAGCCAACTTCAAATCACATTCATGAGACAATTTGTCTAATTTCGGGTGGTTATTACCCCCTCACCCCAAGGTCCTAGGCACTCGGGACTGATACCCATCAAACTGCAATTCCCGCTTTAGTGGGGGTAGAGCCCACTCCCATGGCTCTAGGACCTTCCCATCACCCGAACCCTTATCCTGTGCTTGGCCACGCCCCCAGCCCAAAGCAATGGGAGTCTATGGCAGCTATACCAAAGGAGCAAGCTACAGTCACCAAACTTTAAACAAAGGTGATATGGAGTGCTAGGAATACAGACACACAATTTCAGGAGTCATTCATGAACTCACTTCAAATTACATTCATGAGACAATTTGTCTAATTTCAGATTAGATTTTAGACGAAATGGTGCATAGTTACAAAATCATTTCACTCCAGGTTAAAACCACCTACCAACTGAGAACTGACAGAATACCCACTCACTGCCATAATTAAACTCATGACTTACATGTTTATTTCACATGTAAGTATAGCTGATAATGGGTCTCAATGTTAAGTGCAGCAAAAAGGCGCTTAAACACACATTTTATTTTACGTCATACATTTTACGTCCTTCTCATTTCCGTATTGGCCCGACTTTAAGTGGAGAATAAATCAACCTGTTGAGGATGTAGAGCATTAATGAGCTGAGGGACGAGGTATAGAAAGATGGAAAATGAGAACTGGGACCATTTGTCAGTGCTTGAGATGAATGGAAATGGACGTCTCTGCTCCATCCTCAGCGCTCCGGCATTCTCCACCACCTTGGATGACATTTCTCTGATCAGTCGTGTTTTGCACATTCGTGGCAAATTACTCCATCAGACATTGCTAGCACCCGTCTGTCAGACAAGTGGGGAAAGTCTGATGTCTGACAGACAGGTGAGTGACAAGGACGGGCATAAGGGAGAAACCCAACCAGAAGCAGTGGTGAGAAATAAAAGAGGAGAAAAGAGTGAAGGATGAGAAAAGCCAGGGACTCGTGAATTCCCTTGGGGTGAAGCAGTATCAGTCAATCTGGGGCTAATTCATGTCAGAGTGTGTACGCCGGCTCCTTGAGAGGCCAGCAGAAGGTTGATAAAATTCAAGTGGAAATGAAGTTGGCTGCACAAGTGGATAGATCACACCAGTGATGAGCTGATGTTCTATCTTTCAGTGATATTCGTCTGCTCACAAACCACATTTTTGCCATCTCTTTAAATTCCTATATGTGTGGTAGAACCCTCTGAAACATACTTCCATTCTATGCAAGGTTTTGACAAGTAAAAAGGATGTGTGGACTAAAAACAGACCATCTGTCTGGTTCTGCTTCATCAATATTTTTTTTTGCATCGGGAGTTCCGACAATATTCCATAGGAATGCACTGCACGGTGGATTGTCTTTTACTCCCACAATCTGTCAGGATTCCTCCTTGATCGTTCAGTATTCATTCTGTCTGGTTTTCCATTTCACCAACCAGACCCAATGACTCCTTTCCACCAGTTCCACCACAATCAAACAAACACCTGAGAAATTCACCAGAAGATTCCCTACTGCCTTTGACAACGTGGCCCAAACCTAGTTTTATAGATAATATAACCAAAAAGACAAACAAACAAGTGAAAATTCACAAACTTGTCATATTAATTGATTGCAACAGCAGCACAATGGGAGATGTATTCACATCAAGTGTCAGCGATCAATACATGGTTTGCTGAAACCATACCCTAAATACAGAGGGGGAATATAGACAGGGAGAATAAAGAGTTGAGTGCATGGGGGTGTCAGATAGAGGCAGGTGAGAGAGTAGAGCAGATGGTGAGGCCGGGGCTCTGTGTCGAGTGCATAATGTGCCCTTGGGCCGGGGGAAGCAATGTCTAAATTAATATGATGTGTCCAGCTTTGATATTTAAGAGGATTATACCTTATGTTCAAACACAGGCTTGTGAATAGCCAAGGATGAAAAGTGACACAGCGCAGAATAGAATTAACGGCTCCTTAAGGACTTATTCATTCATTGTTAACTTCTCGCCTAATCCTTATTAGGATGTACAGGTCTGAGTGAGCTGGTCGTGGCTATGGGGACATGTGCCCCCATTGTGTGTCCGATGGTTAATCATGCTGTCATGGCAGGGGGAGGGGAAAGCAAATGGGAAGAGATGGAGGGATCAAGAAAGTGCATAAAGGCCCCCTGCTTATTAGGGGTGTTACCCAGTCTGGCTGAGCTCTGATCCTCCTCTATGGCTTTAAGTATGAAGGAGCTGGCTCCCAGCATGTGCAGACAAGGTATTTCACATTCGTGTTCACACACAGGTCTATTTTGGAAAAAACAGCGAGCGCCATTGGAACATCAGCAGAATAGGCATCATAACACACTGAACCATTAAATATGTGATTTCAGGCCTCGTCTGAACAGATCAGGAAGGTTTTTTTTATACAAGTGGTTTTATATAAGTGGTTCTGTGCGTGCGTGTGTGTGTGTGTGTGTGTGTCTAAAGTCTCAAGAAAAGCTTCCGGTTCTCCTGCTGATCTCTCTGACCGGTTTCTCTTGCCTCTCAGCAGGGATCAGCACCATGGAAACACAGTGTGGCGGTCCACTTCATCCAGGCTACAAGTGACTTATATCATACTATAATATGTTTTATGACACTGTTGGGATTGTTTCACTGTGGTTCATAGAAGAGTAGCTCCACGCCAAACCATCAGCACAGCTCACATGAATCAGTGTTTTGTGGATGCTTGGACTGTTTTGACAGAATTACTGAATGCCTTTGTGCACCTCAGCGCCAGCCCGGGGCCTCTGTCAGCCCATCAGCATCTCTGATGAAAGTAAGCTTTATTTCACTCACACAGACCATTAATCTTGGAGCAAAACATAGACGAAAGAGACGATTATTTTCAGATTTTCCTGCTCCAGTCAATTAACCCCGAGTGGGAAAGTCACTGCTGGATGACACTGTGTTGCCTTTTGTAATAATCTATTTTAGTAGGTGAAATAGCTGGGAATAAATAATTTTTTCACCAAGGATGCCAACCGTCCTGAAGGACATTCATGCATTTTAAAGTAGGGAATAGATTGAGACTCAAAAGGTGTGTTTTTGCATGTGATTCAGTTGGGTAAATCTACACAATGTGCCTTTTCGAAATTCAAAGTGTTGGAGCCAGTGGAAGTTTCTGCTACCTCATCTGTGACTGCGTCTGTGATTTCAATTGATTTAACAAAAGGCTGACAGTAATGCATTGATTACCTACCCAAGATCCAGTGGCAATGATTCAATTCACATCTGTGCAATGCATTCCAAAACTAGCTATAGCAAAAAGTAGTGGGTTTACATCAAGGATATATTTACCCTTGCAAGTCAGAGCACAGCTTTAGTGTTGACTTAAGAGAATTTTCAACTTTCCCCTGATTTTCATACTGAGTGACACTCAAGTTAAACCTGTGAGAAGAAAAACAATTACAAAATGTGTAAAGGACTGTTCAAACTTTAGTGGTAAATTTTGTGTTTATGAAGGAACCATCACTCATAGCAAGACACTTTTTGAGAAAATGTTTTCAGAGCCTTTAAAAAGATTGGAGTTCAATTCCCAGCAACCAGACTCATCCCTCAACTTTCCAAGTGCTGAAAAGGTGGATCTACAGTTACAGGCCTCTCTCCATGGTGCTGAAACTCTCATTGTCTCATCATTGAAAGGGTCATTCCATTGGCTGCAACCACAACATTGCGTGGCTTGTTAGAAGGGAAGGGCCACCCACTTTACCCTCTTGTCCCAATTTTGAGTCAGTGCTGGCGTAATCCCATCGCTATGGTCTCTGGTTGGTCATACTTTCAGGTGAATGACAGGTGTTGCACAACAGTAACAACATTATCCACGTGAACTTTCTATGAAGATCTTGGTGTTAGAGTATCACGCATGAAGAGTACGTAAAATAGCGTCATTCAGAACTGAATCATATACTCCCATGTGTGAAGGAATTAGCAAGAATACATATTCACAACCATGCATAAGTAATTAAACATACTGATATAGTGTCAATGTGAAACAGCGTTCAAAGACTAAATCCCCGTCTTTCTACAACACTTTGTACAGCGCTGCGCATCGTGTGTTCTCCTCTCAGATAAGGAAGCTGGGTCGCAGGAATGTTACGTGCCATTTGTATTCATCAGGATGTGCACCTTCCCCTCACCCATCGCCCCCACTCTCCCAAACACCAACGTGCTTCCATCGAATGCCACAGTGCACTGCTCTGACCCCAGCATGCTCACAGAGACACTGTGGCAACGCTATCATGTAAATGAAGTCAGGCTCATTTTTAAGTGCCTTTGGGAGATCACTGGTTTATCAGAAACATGCCTCTGCCAGAGCAGCTCCGTATTGTCCATTCACACCAGTGCACAGAGAGCGTGTTGCAGTCAGAGTCACAGCCCAAAGGTCAACATCATGTGTTGCAGGAGCTGCATACATAAAAGTAATTCAGGCTGTTGCTTCCTATTGTCATCATGCTTAAAAGGTCTATTTTCTCATTCTTAATGACAACAAAAGGACATTATTTGCATATCAAATCCTGCATAATTCTGTTAACTCCCTTTTTTATATCAACCACAAAACTAAAAATGCCACTAGTGTTGGAAGATCATATACAGTTTATATAGGGGTAGTATTAGAAAGGAAAACAAATCAACACCAGATTATTTATGAAATTGAATCCAGCTCAATATCTGCACCATCCTAATGTACCAAACAGTGCATGACATTGACAGCAACGTACTCTCTCGGTTATTCTTACGCCTGCAGATCTCGCCATCAAAACATAATTAAATTATGAACTGATACACATCGGGCTCGTCACGCTTGTTTGTTTATCCATTATTAGAGGCAGAGAGCCTCCGTACTGTGAATAAGAAACAGGGCTGACTCAAGGTGCTGTGTGAGCCACGCAAGGGCGGACAAATTAATCTAAACCATGGTTTTATAAACTGCTGTGGATTAAAATGCCCAAATAATTGCACAAAGCAGGTTGTGTATGGGTGTACCTTCAGCCAGCCAATAGAGATACGCAGCCAACTTCGACGGAAAGTGATTTCAAAAGGAATTTTACAGAAATTTCAACCCTCTTCCATTCAAATGAAATAACAGACTGACCCTTTAGACTTTAACCCTGAAGTTGCTTTAAAAATGACCTTTTTCAAGACTGTTGACATCACTCTTGCAACAATCCATTTCCCTGTTGCTGGCTTTTGTTCACCTGCTTGTCTGCTGCTTTTGTCAGGAGCTAAACACTCGACCTACTTTCAGTTTACACTCACATAATTGTAGAAACGGTACGTTTTGAGTTTGAAATTGAATGCTCGTCGAGCGACCATTCAGCCCCATCCTTTCTTCAACAACTAATTCAGGTTATAATGATGGATGTTGCCGTTCCCATTTAATATACTGTATGTCCAAAAAAAAAGGCATAATTGTAGTTGTTAGAGCAAATTATGGGTAAACGTTCAGTAAACTGCCATTAGAGGTTAGGAGGCTTTCTGCACAGTGTAACTGTAACAGCCCAGAGAGCAGGTGGAGAGGCAACAGGCTTTAGCCAACAGGATCTGCCATAATAACCCCCTCCCCCCGACCCCTCTCTCCCATTCTCCTGTGTGATTGAAGTACTCTGACAGTTTCAGCACTTACATGGTCCACTTATCTATTTCAGGCACTTTGTGTTTAAGCTGTGCTGTACAATAAATGTTTGTTTTAATAACCTGACCATTTCAATTCTGACATTATTCAAGCTGAAATGTACCAGACTGTTAAAAGCTGCCTTTTGTATATTTTGTTAGTAAGGCACACACGCTACCTAAATGGCCACTTGATAGAAATCAGAATTGAAGTTAACATTTTTCAAATTTTAATACAAAACAAATGAAGGAAAAGTCAAACATATGTTTGCTATAGGAGAAGGTTGACTTTCAAAGACGGGTAAAGCTTGTCTCTGTCCAAACGGTGTAAAACTTCCCCTGTAAAGCTCACGAATCAATGTCATTTGTTTGATTCGTACAAAATCCAAAGTGTAACAATGCCTTCAACCCTAGCTGTCCAGTTAGCTGGTTGCTAGCTGTAGCTTTTTATAACACACAGACATGAGTGGTATATCCTCTCATCTAACTCTAGACAGTGGATTATTGCATTTGCCAAAATGTTGATTTTTTTTCCCTTTAAGCCGATATGTTCTGGGTGGATCTCATACTGTTGAATTTCTCCTTAATTGACAGTCAAAGCTCTTCATTTTAAGAGTCTTCCATTTTTGTGGTCACTCCTCTCAGATATTGAACAATTAGGACAATTAGTCAAGAGTAAAGTGGCACTCTATCCTCAGTGAGAAAAAGAGTGTCATATGACCCTCTAGCTGATAAGTGTCTCCACTTCACACGACAACCGTAATGAGAGTTGAGTGCATGGTTTCCCCGAGGTTATGAACTGTCACCGGACTTCTGATGCACTGGTATTCATTACTGGATGTCCTTTCATGTGATAATGATGTACTCATGCCTGACACAGAAACACTTCTTAATCATCACACACAATGAGTGGACATGTAAATACTGAAGAACATCTTCAAAGCATTGCTCATTGCTGCTTTCGCTGCTGGAATTTTAGTGATGATACCACGAACTCTGACGAGATCATCTGTTGCCACATTAAAACAAAATATCGATATTTGTGCTACTTTAATCATTCTGTAAAGAGATATCTCTCATCTATATCTATATATATCTCTATCTATATCTATATCTCTATCTATATATATCTCTATATATATCTATATATATCTCTATATCTATATATATCTCTATATCTATATATATCTCTATATATATATATATCTCTATATATATCTATATATATATATATCTATATATATATCTCTATATATATCTATATATCTATCTATATATCTATATATCTATATATATATATATATATATATATATATATATATATATATATATATATATATATATATATATATATATATATATATATATATATATATGTGTGTGTGTGTGTGGCAGAAGAAGCCAGGCTGTAGCTTGCAAGTTTTAGTATCCCAACATCATTAATCTCCAGCCTTGACCTCAACTCTTTTGCTTCTTGCGTCTCAGACACAGACCTGGTGAATCACAACAGAGACAATGTGTTTTTTGTGAAAAACTTGACAGTTAAATTAGTTTTAGGAGATGAAAGTCATATATTATGCGGCCCACTCTCTCGTTGTCCTTATGCTTCACACACCAAATTTCATACCACAGTCAAGTACACGACTTCCCTAATGTTATGTTCACACCACGAGTGACAAAAGCAGCAAAACGGCCAAGCATGGATGGCTTCATTGTGGCAGAGTTGCCACTGAAGTGTTGCTCAAACTATCATTGACTTAGTTATGTCATTATACAGCAATGAGAATAGCTAACGGCATTTTCTTTGGATGGAATGGAACAGGGGAATCCACAGCGCCACAGTGTTTGCTCTGGAAGCTCGCTGTGTGTTTTCTTTTAAGAGCACGAGGAGCTGATTATTAACGCTGCACCCAGGTTTTACACGAACCCCAACCTATTCCCTTTTCTGCGATGTCTGACACAAAGTACACCCGTCTCTGAACTGAGGACCTCTTGAAGAAGGAAACGGGTACGGTGGTCTGTGGAAGGGCTCATGCTCACAATTAGAAAAGGGGAGAGACAAATATGTTGATTTGAGGGGTGTGTGGTTTGCAGAACAGGGGTTCCATGATTTCAACTTTGAGCGCGTCACTTAAGTGTTGGCCATTAGTTTGAAGTTTCATGTCACCGGCTTCCATTGAAAATTACTTTTGTCAGCCGTAGTGTATTAATTAACGGTAATAAGAGGATTTAACCTCACCTTTAACTGAAGTAAATGTCTTAATGTATAAGTTAAGACATTTACAGGGTTGTTTTACTTAGGAGGACAATTCGCCATTCGACCTGGAATCAAAATGCACGACTTCCTTGGTCTGTAAAACAATAATCTGAGGAGGAAATATCCTCAGGCTTGTGTGCTTGTTTCCAAAAAAAAAACATATCATGATAGTATATCCCTTCCCTGACGCTGCACTCATCTTGATGCACTCCCTGCAACACCAATTCGGTCCCACAACAGGGATCTGGTTGCCCAAATAATCCACTCTCCCGTTATGACAATATTTATGGCAAGATATCCAATAACTATAGCAAATGATCAAGCAAAAGAGAGCCTAATTAGGTTATCTTGGACAGAGCTGTGACAGCTGGAGGAGTGTGGAGATCTGGGCTGTGAAACCAAAGGCCAATAAAGGCACTTTGAGTGAAGGATCTTTGGAGATGCTCATGTTTTATCATTAGGGAAATACAGTCCATTATCAAAAGCCGAGAACACTGCAATTAACCCTGCGATCATTTATTTAGGCACAATCTGCATCGGCCTCATAAAGCACTTAACCCCCACATATGTAGTTAAGTCTGGGCATCATTAAGTACAGGCTTGTCAGGAATCTAATCTGGCTCATCTTCTAGGCCTCCACTTCTCCACAGTCCTTATATGGTTTATCACTACATGTTGAATTAATAACCTTTGATTCCGATAGTTATACCAGTGTGATCATGAACCAATAATCCATCCAAGTCTCTGTGAAACCATCCATCCGTTGTCTATACCAGTTTATCCAGTGCAGTGAGGGGCCCAGCTCATTAGGCGAGACGCATTCCCCCAGTAATTGTAGAAATAGACAATCGAGATTTAAGATTTTATGGAAAACATGTCTAATATAACAAAAATTGTTTTACATGACATTTTGAAGCATGAAATGTCCAGCGTTATCGTCTCAACAAAACAGAGTCAAACGAGTTCAGTTATTCTTATTTAAACAGAAAAACAGCAACAGGAATATCACTACACTTATTTGACAGTACATTGTAGATTTGTGAGATATTAATGCATTTCTAATGACACATTTTTGTCGAATAAAGAATCACATTCTTTCAATGGAAATACCCCTCAGCTTTACTCCAAATATCCTCAGCCACAATTGAAACATAAAATGACTAATTATAGTATAATTTGAAAATACATTTGCTGGTAGGTGATTAATCAAGACACTTGTAAAATATAGTCCCGTAATGCCTCCTGGTTAACATATTAAAGAACATATTAAATTTTAATGTTTAATTATAAAAACGATCTCAAATTAAATATGTATGACTTTTAATGATTCAGGTGGTGGTTTTGAGTCGTATTTGTGGTCTGCATGCTACTTCTAAAGCTGCCTTTGAAAAACAACAGCTTTAGTTGACAATTACAGCTTTTTAATATCTGTAAAACTATACTTCCGTTTGGCAAATATGGTCCTTTAATCAAAATGATTCTTTCCACCTGTCCTATATGTACAGCATTTTTTCTTTTTTTGTTGCCGTTAAGACGATCCTCGCCTGAACTTGCCCACAGTCGTGCACATCAGCATGTGCTATAATGGTTTAAATGTAGAGCACTTGATAAATGAACTTGAACTTCAAACAACAGGGTTATTAATGTTTAAATACCTGCTCAGCTCAGTCAAGAGTTGAAGCGATATGTCCTCTTTGTTCACCATCACCTGCTGTTAGGCACTGCTTATCAACATTTAGCTTTATGAGAAGGTTTTGTTGAAATCCAAGATGTGTTATTGGATAAGAAAAATCAAGAAACCTAACCTTTTCGTTTTTATTTTATTTTTTTAAATATAAAGCCACTTCTATGCACTGGAATCTGGGTCCATGGAGTTTAACAAATATTTATTTGGTTTTAGAAGCTGAGAAAAAAACAAAGATTTAAAGAGCTTGCACAAGATAATTGCTTTTTTTAATCTTTCCTTTTGATGGTTATGAGTCTCTCAGTGGCTCCAGCTGAAAATACAAAGAAAACCGCAGTGTGTTGATTACCCCTCTTTGTACCCCATGCATCTAAATTAAGCCGTGTAAATACAAACTTCACCTGGCATCCCGCAAATTTCAAATCAGCAATGTTTGATAATGATTATGCATCACTGTGCTGAGCCGAAATGTGGGAAGGAGGAGTGAAGGGAGACCGAAATCGATACGAGCAGCACATTCTTCCCCTCCATGGCGGAAAGGAGATCTATTACGGAGAAATCATGATTTATGTCAATGGTATGGGAGGGATGTCAGGTTGAGCAAGGGATGGAGCTAAGAGCCAATAATGATAAATGCCCCCTATTCCCGTGCCCCCCCTTCCAGTACACTCCACTGTGACCAGAGGTGAGGCTCTTCAGCATTCGCCTTCTCTCCATCCCTCCACTGTGTTGGTTCTCTTCAGCATTCGCACCAAAACATCCTCATCCAGTCATGTGCTTCCACGCCGTCTTGCTATCCATGCTTTTCTTCCTCTCGTCTCAGACATAGTCCCCTCGTCTTCTCCGTTGTGCCCATCTGCTGTTGTCTATTCAATGTGATCCGTCTATATGGAGACCAAGGGTGCTGCTCACGATGGATTCCAATGATCCAGCGGTTTAGGGAACAAGGAGCGAGGCAGTCACCTTTAAGCTGTGGCTATGCAATCCATCTTTGTCAGGCATCCCTTCATACATGCCACATGGGCCAGACAGTGAACAAGAGGAAGAGGAGGAGATGAAGAAAAGCAATGGCCAAGATAGTGTGTAGGAGAAGATCAAATTTAGTAGATTGGAAATGAAAAAGAAAATGCAATCAATTCATCTGGTTCCACCTTGTTCAAATAACATCTACATCACCACCATATTCATCCAAAACACAGTGGAAATGCGCTTCATGCACTCTTTGGATTGAAAAAAATGTATGTTTGTATTGTATTTTCAGTGCGTTGGTTATCAGTCTGCAATCAAAATATTTAGTGAAAGTTGCAATGGCGAACATGACAGTGAGTAAGTAGATAGCAACATTTTGGAAATCAGTGGGCTTGACATTTCTAGAGTTGGTAATGATTTCATTTTAGTTTAATTAGTATCGAGTTCTGCATCAATAAAATCTGATACTGATGACAGCTTTATTCACGACGCACTGAATTGGTCGTCAATGAGGATTAGCATTAAACTAAACACGGTGTTATCATTTAATAACACGTATCATTAGTGGTGGCGTTACTCTGGAGTGAATTACTTTTATGAGTAGCTGTTGAAAATGGTGCTCGGTGATTCCCACGGCCACCCTGAGCTGAGTTTCCATCTTCTTTCAGGTTTCGTAATCCAAAGCAGGTCAGGTAAGCCGATAACTGTAGGTGTGAGTGACCATCTGCGTTAGCCCTGTGATCGACCAGTCAGTCTCTCCACCTCTACACTCCCAGCTCGTCCTTACCATTGGCGCGCAATAGGAATAAGCCGGTAAAGTCAATGATTGGACGAATGAATGAAAGCAGTTGTATCTTAAAGCCAACACTGCTTGTGCTCCACCAGAATAACTGCTTTGCACACATTCAGCAGGTGTCTGCTGTGGATGTGTGATCGGGTCCCTTTCAATGCATGGTAACAGGAGAGCAAAAGGCACCTAGTGTGTAATTGACGGAGACAGATAGCAGTCAGATGTGATTAGTTCCGGCAAGGCAAGCAGTCCATCGGTCGCCTGGCTGATGGAAAAAAAAACAGACAAGTGCAGAGGCAGCAGTGGAAGAAGCTAGCAGGGCAAACAGTCTACATATCACATACAACATAGTCCATCTCGCCCAAGATTACTGAGATGTAAGGACTTCATTTCGTCTCATGAAATCGATTGGGTCACCTAAAAAGCACACAAAGGCTTCAGAAACAAGACTCGCTGGGCAGTAGGCGTTCATTTTGACCTTACATCGAATGTGCTTTACTTTACATTAGTTTGCATCTGCCACATATTCTATGTAAGTAAATATTAGGTGTATGCTTTATATCGACAATGACAGTTTGACCTCCTATTACACCCACCTAAATATGCAAATAACCCACTTTTCTATATTTAGAAAACCACATGTCAGTTTTCACAACTATGAATTTACATGTAAAAATCCCCCAGTTCATTGGCAGATAGCTGAAATAAAATCGACCCAACATGCTGAGGTGCGTGAGTAAATAAGACCGCCCTGGCCACCCACTGCCTCTCCATATTTACTGTGTGGTACACAGATACCTCCCTGCGCTTATAAGCTTCTGGCAAACAGGATTGTCTGCTGCAGGATGGGAAAAATACAACGTCCAAATGCACCCGTGTTAAAAGTCCAAAGGTGAATTAGCTATTACCTTTCATACAATAGAAAAAATATGAATGGCTTTCTTATAATCTGTAAACAAAATGCTCTGACTCATACTTTACTCCTGTATATTTTCAAAAACAGCAATTAAACATTGTAGCTGAAAGACCTGAAGTAACTGCTCCCCCCTTTGATGAGTGCTTAACATGTCACATCAAACTATCGATAAGGTGTTAGCTAGTAAGCGAGTTGCATGTTACCTAGTTTTTGTATTCATTTAGGCACAATACATCTAGCTACAGTTTCAGGATAAAGCTGAACAAATAGTCTCATTAGAGAGTTAAATATACCGAAATGATTAGCGTTGTAAGTTTTATGTAGGCTGGCGTAAGGCTGAACAATGGCGGAGTTACTGGTGCACAAACCGCTGACAGAATGTCTCTGCTGAGCAGGAACATGATCTAAATACTAATCAAACATCATTTACAGCTGGCTTTATTTCAGGCTCCTGAGAGACTGTCCCATCCCGCTTCTTCGCCATGGTAACCAGGGATTCATTTCAGAGGTGTCATGCTGCATTATCATCTCACCGGCTCATCCACTCCCCTCCGCCCTCTGGCTCGCTCGCTTTTGTCCCCGCCCCCCCCCCTCTGTTGAGACCCTTCAATCTCAAACCTGCCCAGCATCCTGGAAGGAAAACATCTCCTATCTTGCTCTAGCTCAAATAATACACCGGTGTGTGTCTCTGCCTTACACACACACACTGACACACACACCTGCAGGTGCACACGCATACAGAGTAGACACTTGTATTTGTGCATACAAAACCACAATTGCTTGAGCAGCTAAACATGTTCGACCATCATGGTGCATATTCGAACATGCCCACATGGACCATTGCCAGCACATTTAAGTAGGTCTGTAAGGTGCTTATGCAGGTTGTGCTGGTTCACTCGCCCACAAACACATTTGTAGATGGCAGCGGACTGCCATGCCAAGTCGAACGGTAGGCTCAGTGTCTTGCCAAAGGGCATCTCGACATGTTGACTGGAGGAGCAGGGGATCTAACCAACCTGCTCTACCTCCTGAGCCACAGTCAAACTGTCAAGCTCTCTTATACCTGCCACGTTTTTTTTGTCGCAGCTTCTCAACCCACCTCATCCTCTCATTCCCTCCCACACTGAATTTTCCACAAACCTCTCCAATCTCTCCGCCATGCTTCAAGTAGGGGCCACAAAAAGGTGGACGCCTGGAGAGGCATAGAGTCCTGCTATTGAGACATTTTCCTTTCCAGAGGTTCCACATGACTAGACCAGTCCAACAACTTCCTGCTTTATCCATTCTCACAATCATTTATCCTCCCCTCTGCATCCATTCATCTTTAACACATACGATACCTTTGCACCTTTAATTATGAAGTGGCATATCTTCGCCAGTAAACAAATCACTTCCACTTTACGCGAGAACATACAAGAAGCGTGTTCCCTTTGCTGCATACCGGTGGTCAAAACATTTCTGGCTGAAAGACAATAAAGAGGTAAAAATGAACTATTACAAGAGCCATGCAAAGCCATGTCTGCACTGAAATGGAAGATATGACATCTATGCAAGCATAGAGATGCTTATAGATGTTTCACATGCTCAAAAACGTGTGCAGAAACATTCAAGCCTCATAAACATCCTTTCCAGTGAATGGCATTTTTTTTAAGAATGGCTGAAAACATCTTAAAGCATACACATTATGCACACAAAGGTTGTTGAAGACATTGATAATCTTCTTGCCCTATGGCAAGCAATACAAATGTAATCCCTCCATTTAGTCCGAATTGCGTGAATCAAGATAATCCTCTGGAACAGCGTTCTTTCAGGCACACTTTTTACTTCAGTTTAGAATGTCTAGTACTTTTTACTTAAAAAGCAATTCACGTATATCCACAAGAGATGAAAATGTATTTCTCTCTCTCTCTCTCTGTCTGAGATCAGCCATGGCAGTAGCGGGTCCAGAGATTGGAGGCAAAGATAATTCAAGCACTTCTTTGTTTACATGAGTCTCAGTGATCCGAGAGCATTAGGGAAGCCCTGACCCCCTACATATGCTGGAGAGCGAGATTTGGCATCTTGCCACGTCAAGCACCACCAGAGGCGTTGCAGAGGGTTTACCCTTTGTTTTGAGCAAAATGGCTTCCTGAGGCTGCAGTTTGTACTGACAAAGACAGTGAGCCCTGTGTGTGCGATATGACATGGCTGCCTGCCTCATGAGCCATCAGCTCCCCGGGGACTGTAACAAATACAGTACAGTAGCATACTGGAGAATTTCCTTACATGCGCAATGGAAGGGATAAAGAAAAAAGACAAGATATCGTCTTGACTTTAGAGAGAAATCACTTCCATTCTTGTCTTTCATCCCGGGACACAATATTAAACTTAATATTGATAGTGAAACAGTGAAATTTCCCACTGAGTTGCAACAAACTTGAATTCTTTATTCAAATTATTTTATGTTGGATTCTTAGCCCTCAGTCATTGTTATGCAACAATAAGGCATTGGTGATTACAGTACCTCCAAATCTCTCTTTATTTATATCTGTTACATATGAAACCAGGAAAAAAAAAGCTTATTTCATAAAAGTTATTCCATAAAGTATCATGAAAGAGGCATTTAAGGTCTGTATGTATAAAAACAAGACAATAGTGTTGAATATAAAGCAAAAGTACTTCAAACTAAAGCCTGCTATAAAAAACAAATGGTGGCTCATATGCTGTGAACAAAGGTCAGGCCTCCACTGCCTGACGCTACCTTAAATCAGGGGCAGCTTTAACCTGTCTAGGTTCAATTACTGAGCTGATATGCCTGCTGCTATACTGTTTTAATGGCACATTAATCAGATGAATAGAATCATGCTTTAGGGAGGGAGAGCGTTCCTGTCAATCGAGGCTAAAAACACAGAAGGGGGGAAAAAAATGAAAGAAGCCTCAGGGTGAACCATCAAAGCCCCGATGAATCGGATTAAACTTAAAATATAAGACCGAAACAGACAGAGAGGGAAATATTTACATTGTTGTTTTTATTAAAGAGAAAAGAATGCCACTGGGATTTGCTTTGTTGTAGGGTGAGAACGGGATAAGGGAAAAGTTAGTAAAGCAATCATTTGAGAACCGCTAATATTTAATGATAAACAACTTTATTCTCCTTCCATAAATATGTTCACTCACATGTTTTAATAAGCCAATGTTGCTGTACTTTCCTGACTGCTACAACTCAATTGTACAGTAGAGATCTTTCAATGGGTCATTACATTAAACTATCTCTCCTAATATGCATCCCACAGCCCCGTGGTAAGCGTACTGGAGGCCCTGGGGCTTCCGACACAGAGCAGGAGGTCTAATGGTCTGCAGTATTAGTGGGTTAATTGCCATGTCCTGGTCTCCACTGGATTGGGAGAAGGGCGTTTTAGTTTAATTTTGAACCATCCTGTCCTGTAAAACCCCAATCCGGCTCTGGTGCATTGTGGGAGTATTAAGTGTTGGAGATGGTTTTCATGATGCACTTGAGGAAGCTCACCCTCCCTTGGACAATGATGTCAGTAGCAGACTGCCACCTGCTGGCCCCATAATAAAACATAACCCTCTCTAATAACAATACAGCAACGGGATGTAAACCAAACTCGGGCTGAAAAACATCACATTGAAAGTTATCTTACATATTTATCAGTCGTTTATTTTTGCGAACCGGAATTGTACTTGCCTCCTAACATACCTGCTAATCATAAAACCATGAATCTACCCAGTCATGGTGTTTGTTGCTCACTCTAGTTATACGTGTTAGCAGGTGAGTTTCATATTCATTAGCTGGTCCCAGAAACCAACTGAAATGATGAGATATTGGTATTTTGATTGCCTGCATTAATTTAATGGGCATTGTTTGCACTTAAAATCACATGCAGCTCATTACAATTTGAATCTCAAACAAAAACAAACAAAAATGGGGTCTGAACCACAGCAGTTACGAGACTATACCTTGAAGCAATCGATGTTTGATTTTTCTATTGGTATGGATGTCTTCATGTCTGTGATAGCAGACATTGAGTCAGCGTGTCGGCGGTGAACAAAGAGAACGAGCTGACACACGAGCACATCCTCAGTTGTGGCCCTTTTCCTCAACCTTGACTGACTGCACAGGACATTTGCATTTTAATGGCTCAAACTGCTCGTCGCCCCCTGCATCAGAGTGAAAGCTCAGCTGAAATCATGGGTGACTGCCCACAAACGACACACTGAGACAAGCCAGCGCCCACATAAACAAAAGGCACAAAAACCTTGTGGCTGCACTTCATATAATCAATGATTTTATCAGATATGTTCGACCATAATGCATATTCATCCAAAGGGCCAGAGTCTCTGGTGAATCTGTCAGGACAGAGTGAGCCTCTCCAGGTTTACATGTTGAACTTTGAGCAGCTGGTTTCTCTTTGCATGTTTAAAGCAATTTCTTGTTGCTTGATAATACACTTGGTCTACTGTACATTCAATAGATACTCAAATGATACAAATTCTTTGTAATTCATTATTTAAAAAAAATAAATACAGTTTAGGGCCGACTCTTTTCCCATGGGACCCTGTTGTCCCATGAATGGGTGTGACTGTTTAGTCCTGATGTGACACCTTGCATGCTAGTCCCTGCCATCAGTGTATGAATGGGTGTGAATTGCTTAAATGCAATTGAAGTGGTCAGAAGACTAGAAAGGCACGATACAAATACAATATGGTCTAAGTACACCAGTCTAAACGTAGTTTAGTCATTTCTGTAGCTTCCTCTATATCTTATCTTTTAAAGAAACACTGCGCAGTGATTAATTGTATGCCCTGTTAATTGAATGTGAACTATGAGAATAACAAAGGCTTGAGCATAATGAACCTCACGTACTTGTTGTCCTGCTGCCATCTAGAGGTCAAGGGCTGTATGGCAACTTGAATGTGGTGCCCCCTCTCATATTAACAGCAGATTCACTGAGACATCAACTGAGAAAAGCTTCATGGTGCTGACGTGTATGCTGCTGCCTCTAGTGCTTGACCAGGTCAACATTATGTATTTGAGGTGTATAGTAATGATCTCCCTCCTTATCCCAGTTGAAGATCATTGTGTTTCAGGAAATATCACTCATTTTAAGATTCACACTTTCTTTTCAGTGTTTGGTGTTTCACGTGCATGTGCATGTTGACATGCATTGTTAAAGAAAACATCACCTTTTCTCCAAAAAAAAAAGCTCTGGATGTAAAATGTGGTGCAATTTTGCAAAAGCAGTTCTGAAGGATGGAGGTGTTTGTCCCCAGGGTCCTTCAGATTCATAATCTATCCCCGATTATTTCTTGGGTTGCCAGTTATCTTCCTGAGCTATTGTTACAAAGCACCTTGGTTTTGGGTCATACACTTTAATAAATGACTAACCATCATTTATCAAAAAAAAACACATTTTTGCTGATTGTTTGTATTCATTGTGGGACACAAACCTCCCTCTACTTTCCTCAAGTAGTGTTTAACAACAGGGAACCAGTTCATCAGTGATTGTTGATGGTGCCTTTTCAGGTGTAATTCCCAAATCTCCACGAACTAATCCATTGAGTGAACTGGCCATGGTTTACATGGTTTTTGTTATTGATCACTTATGTTGTGTCGATGAGGATATCTCAACTAAATGACAGCTATGAACCAATATGCTGTGTTCAGAGATATTGTGCCATATTGTAAGAAAACGGACCAAACGTCATGAGATTATTTTGAATAGCAGAGCAGAAGCCTGCTGGAAATGGAGTTTCCTGCTTGTCTTCTCACTTTACTCTCTTTTTGTGTGTGGGCTATTTGTAATGTTCAGTATAATAGTTACACCATTATAAAATGTTACTGAATAGCACTCGTATGAAGCAAAATTAAGGCGTTACGTTCCCTCAAGCTAGGATCGCTGAGAAGAGGGGAACTAACACAAATGTCAGTGAAAAACCAAAAGTCAAAACCAAAAAGCGAAATTAAGAGGGTTTCTGACATCCATGGGGTGCTCACAAACACTTCTTAGCAGTTTAAAGGGACTGAAAAGACACCAAAGGATGCCCACCAAAACCAAAAGTAAGAGTCCAAAAATAAAGTGGAGCTAAAAGTTACCATAAAGTTGGGGCAACTAAAATGACCAGGGAGGGAGCAAATACTGCTTATTAATTTAATTAGAACTCTGGAAACAACACACAGATTGAAAGCAAGAACACAGGAGTTGGGTGTGGCAGCCTTTTAAAAACCTTGTCCAACCCAGCTGAGACCAATCTGTCTTAACGAGGAGCCTGCCAGAGCAGCTGCTGTCTACTCAAGAGGACTGACTGACGAGGCAATCTCGATTGACAAACAAAAACACGTTCTGAACTTGTAACAAAGGTTTCTTGGATAATTTGCTTTACTTATCAACAGGTTATGTTCAATGGAAATAAAAAATGCGCACATTCAAGATGAAATTAATGAGAATGGACTTCAGTGCTTAACTGCCATCAGATGGAAATTAAAGACACTGCCCAATCTACCAGCAGCTGTGAAATTTGTGGGAAGATGTCCAATACACATGAGAAGTGGTTTGATTTCAATATATTTCGAAACGAGCAAGCTCAGATGTTTTCCACTAGCAGCACTTATGTGTAAAATAACATGTCACTGACATAGGATCAACTTAACGTTTAGGAAAAATTACTGACTTAGGTTCAGAGAAAACATCATGATTGGGCTTTAGTATGTAAACTAAGTAAAATACAAGAACATGTCACAAACGTAACTTCAGTAATTAAACATCACTCTGGGGACACGAACACCAGTCTCCTGGATTAAACATTTTCATTTACAAGAGTAAGTACTGCGTCATTGAAGGGGACATACCATGATGCATTTACTTTTTCAGGCTTTTGCACATACCTTTATGTATCCGGAGTCCCCACCAACCCACAAACTGTAAAATAAGACAACCTTTGCAAAAAAAGCAGGGCTGATGTTTTTGGTGGAAGTTCCTATTTGTGTACAGTGGGAAGAAAAATATGTATTTCCCAGAGACTCATTACTTTTACCATATGGACAGTTTTAGCAAAGCAAAGCAACTTCACGTGGAGAATCTCCAGAAACTGAGCAGAGTGGATCTGCTTCTGTGTTGAAGGCATAATGACATGAAAATGTTCTTATTGCGGTTCTTATTATAGAACATTATAAGAATGATGGGTCGACCGAACTAATCCACATCAATTCTTTTTATAAACATGTTTTTTTTTTAGTGTTCATGACAATAAAATCTTAAACTGCCTTTAAATATTAGTCTTGGCCAAATAAAGTCCAAAGTACCCGAATAGTATAGATGAGTGCTGAAACATGTTGGTTAGATGTCTTTAGGAGAAGATATAACAACCAACATACTGTTGTCTGAGGTGCAGCCTGCACTTCAGACCTTTTCACTTATCAAGCACAGATGTTACTCTTAACTATTCAGGTAAGCCATGACAGTGTGGCAGGAGCCAGCAGGCACAACAAAACCTGAGACCAAAGCAGCTAAAAAGGAGTTCAACCATCATTGTTTTTATGATTCAAACCTTTGATTTTCCTCCTGTGGCCTGTCAAAATGTCTCCTGTGACTTCGGGCTACATCGACTAGAAATTAAGTGGATGTGAATATTTGGCTGATCATTGATCAAGCACTGACCTGTAAAAATAATTCATGCAAACGCTATTTACATTTGGGTGCATCTTATTGTCTGAGGCTTGTTTCAATGAGTCTGTTGTACGTTTTCTTTAACCAACACGGGTGAAAAAAAAAGTTATTAATGAATTACTCAATAATGAGTCAACGATAATACTTTAAGCAACAATTTATTTTATTGTCAGAGGATATAGATATTTGAAGGTGATTTGGTTTCCTGGGTGTGGTTGCACCAGCTGTGATGTGGAAAAGGACTTTGTTATAGAGTATAAAGGATATACAGATTTAACCAAAGCATATATGGAGCCGCTTGCGACCCCAGGTAAAGATCCATCTGTTACATAAGGATTCATTTTGCACACTGAAATTTCAATTGCAACACAGGAATCAATCTGATATTTGAGTCAACATCCTGCATCAGACTGTATTGTAAATCACATTATCACAGGGTTTTTATCTCGGGGTCTGATGATGCTGAGGCGCAACCACATTTTGGAACATATACAAATGAACAAATCACAATTTTTCCTGTGAGGCAGACTTTACAGTGACACAAAAACAAAATGATGCATCGCTGATGAGTCCCACATAAAAGCAATGCGTTAAGAGTATGTGAGAAATCCTCCGATGCTATATCCAGTTGACCCCACACATCAGCTCGTAGGAAAGTGTATCCGTCATTTGTTTTTCGTTTCCAGAAGAGAAACTGTAGGACAGAAAAGCCTCAACGCAGTGTGGAGTACTAATAATGTCAGGCCCACAAATACGAAACAATAGACAAACAAAATATTTAGTTTTACGAACATGTTCACACGTGATACTTCTCAGGTTATAGTCAGTCGTGAGGCACTCTTATTGGACAGGCAGTTTATTTACAAAGAGCAGACCCATACACAAATAAAAATTAAAGGAATGATGGAAAATGTCCAAAGAGTGATGCATGGTTGATGGGGAATTTGTATCCAGCAGATCTCGACAATCAAAGCATCGTTTCCCTCAGTCTTTAATTGCTACTGGATTAGGGCATCAACAAAAAAAAGTACTTAGAAACATACAATCACCAACGGTCATCACCATTTTACTTTATAAAAATATCACCATGGTGATCCACAGATTCTGACCGTGGACAGAGAGACGTATTTACAGTAATCCACACAAAAGGGGAAGTCCCAAAAGGCAACACTTTAGCAATTCTTGCATTAAAGGTCTCTAAATTGACACCTACATTTTTTTAAATTTGTCCGGTAAAGAATTATAGCAATAGAGGATTGTGCAATTTGTGATGCACAATAAAACATATCTGGGACTCTGTCTGATATGTTGAAAATGTTTGAGTTAAGATAACACATCTCTATAGTGCTGCCATAATGATGATTTACTACATAAGAATTCTGATTCAGTAATGTTTTGCACATTTTAATAAACCTAAAATGTGGGAACATACACACAATTTGGCATGAGCATGACGAAAACAGAAATGATGACGTCATGAGAAGAGATATTGTTAAATATGTTTACAGTGGACAACTATTAATTCCCATAAACATTATCAATAAGTATAAATTGAACACAGAATTATTTTTCCCAATTATTATCTGTTTGCAACGTCATAAGAAATAAACAAATAATAACACAATAATACCCCAAAATGAAGTGCTGCTGCTATACTTTAAAGACACAAAACTAAATATGACCAGTATGCATGTTGCATAGATGTCACAATCACACATATACAATAGTTAATGAACCAAGACAGCACAACATTGTCCTTGCTGGAATGTTAGAATGACAGATGCAAGGCAGAAGAGGGGCGGGTTGAAGTGAAAAACAAGTTAGAAGCTTAAAGTTGGGTCAAAGTTATTGTTTTTTTATTTAAGGTAGAGAGTTTTCATTCATGTAAGAATTCTTGCAAATCTTTAAGCAATCTTTTAGTTGTAAAACAAACAAACATGATTGTATGTCAAGAGGCCAAATGTCTCATGACTGCGTCACCAACGCGTTTCAAATTGTCACCAACCAGTGGTTCTGTATAGCGAGAGGGGTCTGCAAATACTGACGTGGTGTTAGGCAGCCAGTGTTAATAGAAGAGCAGAGCGACCAACCAGCTGATCAGAATGTGTGGCAGGTTGAGGAGGTTTAGTCAAAACAGAAAAGGGTCAGGTGACGGCGAGTGAGACGTGCTCTCTGCACCAGGAGGAGATCTCACCTCATAGTTCGTCAGCAGTACAGCCAAAGTGGACAGACTGACACTTAGTATCTAGAATGAGACTGCCAGTGCTGAGGGAGCAGGGAGGAAAAGAGGAGAGGATGCACTTGAGATCAGTACATAGAGAAGAGACAACGTACATCCATATATTCACTGTTCACACAGAAACACGTGGCACACTGTAATACTGATTTGATTTTACGTAAAAAACAATGCACAGACTGGCAAATGTGCAGTTACACAAAAGGTGTGACCGACGGATAGAACATATTACATTAATATGACAAGGGTAGGAGATGACGCACCACACTGTGAATGATGTACTGCAAGACCAAAGTTAATGAAGTATGGGAATCCGAGATGAAAAATTATCACAGAGTGAGGTGAGGAAAAGTGTCCTTGCTTTCTATTTTTAGCAGAAACATCATCATGTGGCTTGCTCTTAGTGATGAAAGATGAGGCGGAGGGCGCCCTCTGCTGGTGAACCATGGATGACGATAGGATGGCAGCCAGATGGGAGTGGATCAGGACAGAACACTGGTGTTCTGTGAATCCACGTCTTGCATGCTCATGACATCTGTACTTACTCCGCTCTCGTATATCGGGTTGTCGAAAGCCGACTCCTCTGTCATGTTGTCATACGGTGGCGAGGACGTTGGCATTCTGATGGTCTTCCCTTGGAGTCTAAGTTAAGAGTAGAGAAACAGGCAACATCCTGTGAAGGCTCATTTGATTTCAAATGAAATAAAACTGGGTTTTTGTTTTAAAGTCACGACTTACTTTGCAAAGTAGACATAAATCCCCAGAACAACCACCAAAATGATTGCGGTCGGAATAAAAACTGCAAGGGCAATATTGGTTCCCTCCATGCTATAATCCATATTTACAACTAGAAGTGGGAAAAAAACAACAGGTATTATTTCTGTGGAATACACAATGTTTGTACCAAATGTGAAGCAATTCCCTCTCAGTGTTTGTGAGATATCGCTTGAGAATGGGACGAGATGTGAGGTCACAGTGACCTCGACTGGAGAATCTGAACACATAATGCCTCCGGCCATGCTGGCATGCATAGAAACCAGCATAATAATACTGCAATGTTCCAAAACATGACTCACCATCTAGCCTGCGTTCGTTCTCATATTGGGTTGAGGATGCTAAAAAAAAAAACACAATTGCAGTTCAGTCAATATTTGCACCATGAGCACAGTGCATAATGTTACTGACATACAAAGTAAATCCTTGCATTCATTCATCAGCAACACAAATCAATAGCACTTGAGCTTCAAAATGTGACAAAAAAAAAAAGGTTTGCTACACAGAGTGCATGGTTTACCTCTGCAGGCAGGTGGAGTGCTATTCCACTGGGACGGGTGTCCGGGGATGCAGTAGATGGTGGCGTCACCGTGCAGCTCGTAGCCTGAGTGGCAGGAGAAGCTGAGCACCTCTCTGGCTTGGTAAAAGGCCTTTTCAGAGCTCTGCACACTGGTGGAGGCAGCACCGGGGTTCCTGCATGGCTCGTACTTTTCAGCTGAGAGGCGGGAATATCTCACGTCACAAAAATATTGCAATGCATCTTTTTCCAACTGTAGAAACACTGACACTAAATATTAAACACATATAAAAAGGCAACATGCACATCAACAGAGATAAGGAAGGCAAGATTGACAATTTATTTCGTTGAACTTTTAAAAAGACCTTTGGCAAAGAATACACAACTCATTATAGGTGGATTAGTTGGGATTTGTCACCAAAGAAACAGGAGGAGCAGAACATTAACAACATGTTTAAATCCTATATTCAAAGCACTCAAACAGTGTGAGTGTTAAGTGCGTTTGCCTCCATGCCTCTGTGTGTTTTTGGCTGATTAGACTTACGGGTACACTTGGGCGGCCTCTCGTTCCACTTGGGTGCGGCTGAATCTCGGTTGTAGCAGGTGAGGAGGCTGCTGCCAGACAGGATGTAGCCTTTATTACAGATAAACTGTACCGTCGATCCAACGATGAAACGGTTGCCTGAGATCACCTTGTGACTGTGCTCCACATTTCCTGGGTCCTGGCACGTCAAAACTGATGCGTCGCAAAAATAAATGATTAATATTTGTTATCATTGGTGGTGGTGGTAGTAGTAGTAGTAGTAGTAGTAGTAGTAGTAGTAGTAGTAGTAGTAGTAGTAGTAGTAGTAGAAGTGTCTCTTTAAGCTCTGAACGGCTTGAGAGGAAAATATGGTGCACATTTGCAAAAGCAGTTCTGAAGGACGGAGGTGTTTGTCCACAGGGTTCTTCAGATTCATAATCGATCCCTGATTATTTCTTGGGTTGCCAGTTATCTTCCTGAGCTATTGTTACAAAAGATGTTGGTTTTCGGTTTGCATGTTTGTATTCATTGTGGGACACAACCCTCCCTCTACTTTGGTTTTTAAGTATCATGTTACACATCACAGCAGGAAACGACCGTGTCCTTATTTGATCATGAGGGCAGATCGATCGTTCACAACTTTTTTTAAGTTACCAAACCTTATCCATACAAGACAAGATTTGATCACTTGGTGTTTCAGTAAAAATCATGAACCACATGCCATCTCCATCAGTCACCAGATCCCAACCCAAGGGAGCACTCAAGGAGACTAGTCTGGGCTTCAGTGATCTAGGTCCCTTTAGGACAATTCCTCAAGTAGTGTTCAGGGAACCAGTTCATCAGTGATTGCTGATGGTGCCTTTTCTGGTGCAATTCCCAAATCTCCAATAACTAATCTGTTGAGTGAACTGGCCATGGTTTACATAGTTGTTCTTATTGATCACGTATGTGGTGAGGGTATCTCAATTACCCAGCAGATGTTAAATGACAGCTATGAACCAATATGCTGTGTTAAAAGCAAAGCAAACATCATGGGAATATGATGAGAAGCAGAGCACTAGAAGGGCAAATAAAAAGACCAGGGAGGGATCAAATACTGCTTATTAATTTAGTTAGAAACAGGGTGAACTGAAGGTGTTCACCCTCTAGAAACAACACAGAGTGACAGGAGTTGGGTGTGGCAGCCTTTGAAAACCGTGTCCAACCCATCTGAGACTAATCTGTCTTAACAATGAACCTGCCAGGAGAGCAGCTGCTGTCTACTCAAGAGGACTGACTGACGAGGCAATCTCGATTGACAAACAAAAACACGTTCTGAACTTGTAACAAAGGTTTTAACAAAGGGTAATTTGCTGAACTCATCAGCAGGATATATTCAGTGGAAATTCAATATATTCAATACATTAAAGAAAACATTGATGAGAGAATGGACTTCAGTGCTTAACTGCCATCATTATTTTTCTCCAACCAATCTCTCATTGGACTCAAAAATAAATGCACATGAACATGTGACACACGTAACTTCAGTAACTAAACATCACTCTGGGGACACAAACGGTCTCCTGGATGAAAGTCCTATTTGTTTGATTTATTCCCATCATTGTCCCTTCGTGTCCACTGTAAATAGTCTTTTTCAATATTTATACTATGTTCGTGGTCCCGGCATGTCATTTAACACATGACCACCAGGTGGTGGCACGTCATTTAACAATCTGTAAATAAATATAAAAGAATGTCTAATAGTTTTAGACATTTGTTTTAGACAGGAAGCTTTTTGCAGGCAAAAATGATCAGATCTCTGAATTAAAATATCTGTACATATATTAATATTTTTCAGGTTGCGATGCGTGCATTGTTTTATATTGCTTGGTATTTGTGTGAAGATTGAGACCCAAAGTAAGCATGAAGGATTGCACGCATTTGTAAATCTTATTTTTCAGTTGTAACATTTGATACACAGTTGTGACCATTTTGAGAGCAACTTCAGATTTCTAGATGTCAGCGTGACGTGTAGACTAAACCAATACAATTTGAGTTGCACATATTCTAGTCTGCTCGCTAAGACAAAGTGTTCTGAGAGAAAGCTTTATGAGTGCCGATGTCTTCCTCTCACTCGCTGAACAAATGGAGAAAACACCAGGATTTGTGTCCCTTCCTCTCACCTTCCTGACATTTCGGCACATCGCCGCTCCAAGTGAGATCCCACTGGCACATGAGGATCTCAGAGCCCACCAGCTCAAATCCAGGGTAGCACTGGTAGGTGATGACGGTGCCGTGGATGAGGTCGGGGTGAGACGTGCTCTTCCAGCCGTTGGTGATCTCTGGCAGCTCCGAGCAGGTGTCGTTCCTCGGCACCTCTGTTGACGTTGGAGCAGTTGTGTTGGTAGAAGATAGCAGAGATAGAATGGGGAAAATTACAGACATCCTACCTATTTATGCAGATACATTGAGAAAAGACCATGGTATTGGGTAGGCAGAAATTCTTGGTACATTTTCTTGTGTAATGTTCATTCTGTATTTGGTATTTGTTAAGGACACAAAGTGACATTCCTTGAAGAAATCCTTGCATTGATATATAATAACCTCCTCGGCAGGGATTGAATACGACTGCAAAATTGTCAGTTCTGTGCGCACTAAACAGCAGCAGTTTGGGAGGATGATGTAAATAGAGGCTTGTGATGTTTGCTGGGAGGAACACAGCATGCGGTTTGGCAGCAGTCAATCTGCGCCTCCCTAACTGCGGCGTACTGGGCCAAGAACACAAAGCACTGGGCAAAAACAGCTGATGTTGAAGTGCACCCTATTATTTTGTGTCTGTGTTTGTTGTTATCTCATCCTCTGCACCTGGGATAAGCCAGAAGACAGACAGAGGCACATCAAGAGAAAGAGGCAAAGAGACAGAGAAACAAATAGACTTTTTTTGTAATTGGTAACCTGTTGGTTATAGGAACGCGTACACTTTACATTCCACGCTTGTTACAATCTTTTTTATTTTCTTGTTTGTCCTGCAGTGACAATTTTACACAAAGATTAATTCCAACAGAAAGCCATGTACTGCAGGTAACCAGAGGACAAAACAATGCCGGGTCAAATCTTAGCTGACCAAATAAATAAACAGTCTTACCAAAGAAGTGGACCACAAAGCCGTTGTTGTATCCGTAGATGTTGGTGGCAGGATCGGACTGAAATTGAATCGTGACATCAGCCATGGAGGTGTAGAGCTTAAAGTGTGGCCGTGTGCCACTGTATTGGCCCAGGATGTTAGCCGTCAGGTCATCGCCATCATAGAAGGTCAGCAGATCATTCTTACCAACGTGGAGACTAGAAGAGACATAACAAAGTGGTTCAATTTCTTCCTAGTTATATAGATGAAGGTTTTCACACACAACGCCCCATGTCCGTGGTTGTGTGGCATGTTTGCTGTGCATTTTTCCACAAAGCATTAAACAGTTAAGTGACTGCTCTCTTCTTCAGCTGATGAAAGCATTGCTGATGGCATAAGGCGACTGCGTCAGCAGTACTTGGAAAATATTAATTCTGTTTATATTGGATGGATCTGATGTGAAGTAAACACTCAATTATTCATGATGTACGTCTCTCCGTCCCCCACATCGGTCTCATGAATATGTACTAAATTGCATATCTGCAAATATATGAGCATAATAAAATATTATCCTTTTGCTTACAAAAAAAAAGAGATGCAATGCATGACAACCAGGATTATAGAAACATAATGAGGACTAAAGGCCTTGGATAAGTAAATAATCCAAAAAAACTATCTCAACATCTAAATGTTAGCTATAATTCACATGTAAAATTGAATATGAGGCAGCTGAGCCACAGTTGGACAGAATCTCTGCTGTCATTAACTTAAGAATGCATTAACCTTTTCCCTTTGGAGACTCGGATGTCCTTGCGCCTTTTATGGAACATCAGCAAAGCCTGACATTTATTCACACACACAGGGGATGGAGAATGTGTAATTCCCTGCTGATATAATAAGCAGGGGGAACTAGTTGCTCTTTATGTGTCTTAAGGCAGGAGTCAAATCAGCAGTGCAGATCGGCTGTAGGGTTGTTTTGTGTTACATTCCCAAGCTGTGTTTAACAGAACTTAACAGTATTAATGGCACAGTGCCATTCTTCATGCACGTCATAGGTAGAAGCCATGCTTTTGTAGCCATGAATCACCCGCCCACTGCATGAGCTCTCCAGCAAGCAATCAAACTGTTTTCAGGAAAGCGGCGTTTTCCCAAAAATCGTAACCGATAACAATCCCCGCAGCTTTTCTCACTTCCTTCGCACAATGTTGCATGAATGCAAATTGCAATGCCTAAAAATCATATTGCCAGCTCCACTGTGATCACACCTTGTTCTCAAATCATGTGTCATTGTCTCTTACCCTGTCTTTATCTCTCTTTATCGTTGATTTACTTTAACTCAAAAAATACGAGCTGGAAGTTGATGTACTTTAGGTCAATTTTAAAGTCAAAATATTTGCTTCATAAATAAATGTGTTTTAAGAAACCTTTTTTAATCTCAGATGGCAGAACTGCATGGATATGTACTTCTAGCAAGCTTGCAGGTGAAAAGCATAGGTTGTGTGCATTGTGCTGATGCTGAAATGGAAAAGCCAAAACTGGATTTCAGCTTCTCCTGACAGACACACACAATAGATGCCAGCTGCATGAATAGCGGTGAAATGAGGTTCTGAGTGACAAGCTACTCCCCCTGGTTAGTTGGACAGCTATGGGGACAATTTACACCTCCATGTTCTCCAACAATCAGCGGCTGTGGTGAAAGTGACAGGAATGACAATGCCAGTGTCCATTTCCAAACCGCCATCAGCACAATTCGTGTTTTTGGAAATGCGCATTTAGAAATGACATACATGTGCAAAAATGCTGTTTTCACACTCCTCCCTTCTTTGTTATACATTTGTAACATCTTTTTTCGAGGCATACTCTACGGATGAGATGCAGCCTGCACACACTTAATGACTGCATGGAATTATCAGGAGTAGTGGTGCCACGATTAAAAAAAGAAACAACCATGGGTGTAGTCCACAGCGCAACGCCACCGCCAAATTGTTTGCATCTTTTTCGATCTCCACATCTCACACTTCACTTCTATTCATGCTCTATCGTCCACCTGCTCATGTTAACAAGGCTCTCCTCCTTATCATTGCACTGTATTTCACCGTATCTCCCAAAAGGTGTCCCTGCATTTACACTACCCTAGAAGGAGGGATGTGGAACTGTCGGTTGGCAATCTCAAACCGTGCGATAACGTCCAGTCTGCATTTCATCCAACTCAACACACAGTTACAGCCCCCGCTGCTCCATTTTGCTGTAATGTACATGTTTAGTCATTTACAGAGAGTTTTCACATGGATCTATTTGTACTGTAATGCACTCTACTTTCCCTCAAAGGTGTATATTATCAACACCACCACCCGTATTCTGCTGCTAGTTTCTATAATCTGGTATGGTGATGGAGCGCAATAGCATTGCTGCTGATATTCCTCATTTCCTTACAACTGTGTACCACAAACATGTTTTTGCATTTGATGAAATCTGATTACAAGACAGATCTCCTGAGGCAAACATCTGCAGAAGTTATTTCAACACAAAACCCAGTCGCTCTAACTCAAATGCAATGCTGATGTCAACCTTGGTTTTGAATTTTCCCACTGTCTGCTTGAGTTGCTTTCGAAATGCTGGCGACAACACAAAAGAGTGCCGAAATCCCTTCAGTCCAGCACTCTGTGGTGAGTCACGACAAGCTCTTTCAGCGGCCTTCTCTGCAGCAACCTGGCAATCACTCCACCCAAATGTCATCCCACCTGGCTCCTCTAAAGGTTTTCCCTACAGACAGGGATGTAGTCATGCCCTGATGCTGTGTTGCAAACTGATAACTAATCTTCTAAAGGAAAAAGTTTTACTCCTTCTCTTATATTTTCCTTAGTTCATATTTGCCATCCATTTTAAAGTAACTGCACTTTTTGCTGCATTACTTTTTCTGTATGCTTTATTGTTTTTATTCTTGAAGACAAAGACATTGAAGTTCAGCTTTGACAGTCACTTTACTGCTGTATGTTGCTATAAATAAGAGCAGAAAATAAGCAACCAGTCAGGCGAGTAGAATACATATGGGCACAACCAGGGTAGGAAATCAATTCTGCAGATGAGGGGGATGACAGCTGCGTTTTGTACAAGCCTCCAGGCATTCTGTCACCTTCCCTGACCTGTCGAGTCTGAAGACTGAGTCTGAAGTTTATCTGGACACTGGTTCTTCAACCATGGCCCTGCTGACACCTACTACGATCTTCATTATTAACATTATTAATCATATTACCGATACCATGAATGCACAGTCCTGATTTTGTCTCTTCCCCGGAGTCCTTGTGCTTCCTCTCCTCACAGGTTTCCATGGAGCATGGTTTCATCTGGACCCTGGTCCTTCCTCCTACCATGGCCCTGCTGACTCCAACTGCTAATATCACTTTTATTATTACTCGCATTACTATTTCATACTACCGATACCATTAATGCACATTATTGACCTGCTTCTTCACCAGAGTCTCTGTGCTTTCTCGCCTCACAGGTTCCTGTGTATCCGGGTTTACCTGGACCAGGTGTTGCCTCCTGTCGTGGTTGTGTCATACGTTGAATGTGCTGTAATTACATTGAATGTGTTGTAATTCACTCTCCTGTTCTACACATGACATCATTGCACTTCTGTCCATCCTGGGAGAGGGATCCCTCCTCTATTGCTCTCCCACAGGTTTCTTCCTCTTTCCTCCCCGTTAAAGGGGTTTTTTGGGGAGTTTTTCCTGTTCTGATGTGAGGGTTCCGGGACAAGAGGATGTCAAATGTGTACATATTGTAAAGCCCTCTGAGGCAAATTTGTAATTTGTGATTTTGGGTGTACAAAAATGAATTGAATTGAATTGAAGAACCCGACAAACATCCAGTAACTCTAACGGAATGGAAATTGCTTTCTACTTCCATTGCTGCACGTATTTGACATTTGATTTGTTCTGCTCAGCAAAAAAAAAAAAGGTTATGGTATAAAATGAAAATGACCATTAACATCCCGGGCACCTACCCAGACACAAGTATACTTGCAATTGGCATGTAATGCTTAGAATCTCCACAAGAGGACTCTATAAACCCAGTATGTCCCGTTTAAAATGTCTCTGATCCTGCTCCGTAAACTGACAAAAACATTACAGCTGTAAAACAGACGTTACTCACTGTGTTGAAACACAGTTCTAGAAACAATGTCCTCTGAATTCTAAAATCCACATGTGAATCATTTTTACCTTGTTGTGTTCCACAGGTGGGGATATCAGCTGCAACCTCTTGTCTCCGGCTCTTGCTCGAGCCATGCTCCGTGGTAATTAGCAAAGAGCCAGCCCTCCTGTTTGGCCTAAATTAATTAATCAGTCCTCATTATGCACACTGCTCCACTGTAATTGCCAGCACAGCGATGAATGATAATACAGAAAACATTCCCATTAATGTGGAAAGGTGTGTGCCCACCCTTATAATGAGACGGCTCTCATCCACAAGAGCCTTTTGTCACTTACACACACAGTGCATGCACAAAAACGCACGTAGTTGACCTAGCCTTTGAGAATGCAATTCTCAAGATGAGCGGATCGGACATGAGGGTAATGGGAGGGTCTGTGAGGATCAGACAGCTGTGGGTTCCTACTGCCATGAAGGCCAGGCATGACCAACCTTGAGATAAATTAAAGCTGACCACAGCAGCATTCATTTCCAGCGAGCGGCCTCGTGTGGCTCGGATTAAAACAAATATTGGACTGGTGCAATCCAAGAAGAGATCTCTCTCAATGAAAATCAGTTTACCTCAAATCAAACTGGTTTACTTCTGCATTGGGGGGGGGGGGGGGGGGGGGAGAATCCCTCTGATATTTAATTTTAACCCTTGGTGCACTGGTTGACTTTCAGACAATAATCATGAGTGTTGATCTCTAACTAAAGAACAGGTAGGCAAAGCAGGGTGACATAAACTTCCTGTGTGGTATTTCGACATTGTGTATTATTGGATATCCTCTAACGCTATTATTCCCTTTTTGATCTGTGGATCATATTTGACTGATGGCTCATATCTCTGTTCCTGAAAGCCGAGAGATAATGTTTGAGGCTTTATGTGGATTGTAACCATGCAGCAGCATACCACCTGAGCCTTTACAAAAACCATCATCCACACTTCCTCTGCTGACTCTGACTGAATATTGGCACGCAAAACAAAATTATGATCTGTTGTCAAATGATGCATTTAATGTTATCCCAATGTCTATTTGCTGAAATGATCAGATCAGACATTTTACCACTGGTACATCGCAGGCTGATACTTGCATGAGTCAAGAAAGCAACATTTAAGTGCAATAATGGTTACGGGCTGTGACCGCTTCATTTGATCACTGGGGGAAGGGCAGTTTCTGCCCAAATTGTTACCCGATTTTGAAGTGAACAGGGAATACTTGCTCTTTTCCAGTGTCTTAACAATTCATAAATGGTTTGTAGAATTCTTCAAAAAAAAGTCCACTGCCGCCAAAACAGACTGTTTCTCCACCAAACGTGTCTGTCTGAAGCAGGTCTGCAATATGATTGCACGTGACTTTTTCATATTAGCTTATTTTTATATATTAATCTTTTTTTTTAAATAAAAAAACGCACATTGCTCTTGTCCATAAACACGATATGTGTAGTAAATATATAGCAGGTTTTTTTTACTGCCCAAAGTAATTAGGAAATACAAAAAACTAAATATCATTTATATTTTCACTATTCAATTTTGTTTTTCTAGGTGGTCTACCACTGTGGTGGATTGCTTGCACAGCGTGCATACCCCATATCTGGATTAAATAATTTAAATAATTCATTCATTCATTATTAATTACACCTTGCAATTTCATCAGCTGTTCAGAAAATACTAAGAATTAATGGCTAGTATGGAAAGCCTAAAAAATTGAAGGCTGTTGTAGTTCTTGTGCTTCCTACAGGATGCATGTTCGTGGAAATATTGTTGGGATCACAAGGAAGGCAAACGGATAAATGCATATTAGATAAGACAAAGATGCAGATTCTCATGCTCACACTTGGATAGTTTTTTAAAGAAACATTTAGAGTAAGATGAAGAAAAGAGAGGAATGTGATCATTTTACACTTCATTTAACAGCAATAACTTGTATTAGGTGTGTTTGGACGGGGCACCCATGTCCCCTCAGAGTGATGGGTGAAGCAGAAACGAGTGTGCCTGTGTCTATTTTAACGCCTGTGTGCATGCGTTGAATTGCAGTTAGGAAGGCTGTACTGTATAAGTGGCTCAGAGTAGTTCACTGCCAGAGCATATTCATTTCAAAGCCAACTCTGAGAGACACACCAGGGAAGTGGGAGCAGGGAGGCTTACTGGCTAATCTGGTCAGAGAGCGAGCTGGAAGCAACACAGAATTCTTAATGTAGCGGATGAAGAAGAAAAAAAAAAAATCTAATTTGTGACTGCAACCACAGAAACACTTTCCACATGTGCGTGTCGTAGTGTGTCTGTCTGAGTGAGATAATAGAGGAGAATGAAGCTTTGAGTGCGTGCGTTTATGTCCCTGAGATGGAGTGTTTGACATCTCGCGGACAATCTGACCTCCTCCTCTGACCTCCCTGTCTGATTTCTAGTCTTACACCTGAGTGCAGTCTCTTACACTTGGATGTCAAGCATGATCCTCTTGTCCTCTTCCACATGGATACCCCAGATGCAGTCCTGCCCCTTGTCGTAGGCCTCAGGCCAATTAGGAGACAGCACCACACCAGCAGAGTCTGTGATCTCCCCGCTGCACACAGCTGCAATGCACAAACATCTCAGGTTGACACTGAGAAACAAATGTTTGCATTGTAACAGATTTCTAGACACAGAAAATGTTGATTGCAATCAAACAAACTAAATATATAATCACGCAACATGTCATGTGCAAGTAACACGGTGACCGAAAAACTACAAGTTGATGCATGAACTGCTGTGTGAAAGAATGGAAACGTGGTCTTAATGCTGAATAAAGCACATCTGAAATGGAGTGTACGGCCTCCTTGACGTGAACCTTGTGAAACCGCATACTACCACTAAAGTGCTTGATGGCCATGACCCACAGGAGCAGAAATTAAATTTCCTCACATCTAGCTTTACAGGCGAGCTTTTTCAATTTCCCTGTGTGACAGAAGGACCATGCAGGCAACAAAGAGCGAGAGTAAGGTGTGTGTGTGTGTGTGTGTGAGCGATGGGAAGGGCTCAGGGGTAGCTATTATGGTGCAGTGTGGTCGTGTTCATCTTAGGTCAACTA
This sequence comes from Melanostigma gelatinosum, assembly GCF_949748355.1. Classification (NCBI taxonomy): domain Eukaryota; kingdom Metazoa; phylum Chordata; class Actinopteri; order Perciformes; family Zoarcidae; genus Melanostigma; species Melanostigma gelatinosum. The sequence continues at coordinate 15,930,373 of NC_136647.1, forward strand.
TTGTATGCCTTTTTAATCTTAAGCACAGTCTGCCCTGCAAGCACACATGAAAGTAAATCAATGATATCATTTCAAAAGGAAATGTATCATGGATCAGAGGAAAGCAGCTTCGGAAGACACGGTTAACTGCCAGGGGTCTTTTTAATATTTGGATAAAAAGGACTTCACTAACTCCTGCAATGATCAAGCAGACAAGGAAAGCCTTGGGTCCTCAGGTCAGTCACATCTATCTGCCTCTTAAATTCTGCTGCAGTGGAAGCACATTATTTCTGAATAGATTTCACATCGCGCAATTACTCCAGCGGATGAGGTCTGTTGACTCACCCCTGCAAGCCGGCTCGGTCTCGTTCCACTGTGGGTTTTGTGCGTCCACGCACTCGATCACTACGGAGCCTTGCTCCAGCGTGTAGCCGGGGTCACACGAGAAGTCAACCACCGCACCCACGCTGTAGGTGGAGTCACCGCCGCTGAAGTTGCCATTCTTGACAAAGGGCTCATAGCACATGCCTTTGGCAAAAGCTGCGGACACACAAAAAAGCACACGGCATTGGACACAAGTGACAAGGTTCCGATTTTCTATTAGGAAGCTCTGCAAGCTGCATGATCAAACCTGCCTTCGTATCTGATTGCTGCACCGGTGGAGGTCATTGTCCCATCTGTGGTGAACTCTATGAACAGGTAACGTCCAGTACTGAGCACACCCTCATTGGGCAAATACTCAACCTCATAGGAGTCGTACACAGGGGGAGAGTCTATGTTGTTGCCATTCTTAATCAGCAGCCTACAAGAAAACACACACACACACACACACACACGAGGATGAGAGTTTAAAATAGACGCAAGTGAGCCTTGAAAGGTAAGAGAAGCATTAAAAACGAAGTTCCAAGCTATCCGGGAGCTGCTCGCTGTTCCAGTTGTGGCTATAATAACTTTGTGATAACATTCTCCACCACTCGGTAATGAGGTGAATGGCCATGTGTGACGATAGCCATGTGGATCAGTAGTCGCTGGAGAAAAATGTAATGCAATTGCTGTTTCCCACCACTCACTACCCTCTGCAGTCCCTCCAATTCCTCCGCTTGATAGAACACTGTTAAAGGATTATAATGATAAAAGGTCCCTTCAAATTCATCTGTCACTCCCTAAAGATTTTGGTTATTTATAGCCTCTATCCACAGGCATACTGTTATTGACAAAATTAGTTTGAAGCTCGGTGCCATTACCTGAAGACATACACAACATTCACTTTGTACACAATCTCTCAAACGTGCTATTGATTTTTTTTTTTTTTTTTTTTTTGCAGTGTGCATACGCCACCTGTCATCATCCTCTGCCAGAGCCACCTTCTCAAAGTGAATGTGGAGCCGGTGGCCTTCAGGGGCCTCCAGGACCCAGTGGCACGTCAAATTGTTGCTGTAGTTTCCAGGGAAACCAGGAGAGACGATACGACCATAGGTGGCATTTTTTATCATTCCACCACAGGATGCTGCATGAGAAGACAGTGAGAGAAAAGAGGAAGGAGACAAAGAGTTGGAGGGTAGGACTATATGAGAAAGGTAATGACACCAATCATGGTAGGAGGGGGGGTTTGCAGTAAAGTCCCTGTCTGAGCGTAGATTGCGTCAATATCCAGTGGATTGTGGCCAGACTACACTAGGGGGCTCACCTGGGTCTAAGAGTGTGTGATGGACATATGGATGTAAAGAAAGGAGGAAACACACTATCGGTCCAGAGCAGCTGCAGGCAGGCACAGAGAAAGGTTGGAACTGGCAGATGAGCCTCTACCAGCAGGAGAAGGACAGTCATGCAGCGCAGATCTAATTAAGGCAGCCGGGTCCAATGGCCTTGTTTTTGCCCAGTCTCCAAAGAATAGCTCCCCGCGCTGCTAATCACATGCACACACACTCATTTGGTCTCGGAGAGTAACTAACCGACTCGATGGGAGACAACCTGGTGAAGGCTCCCGTTAATCAAAATCACCTGAGAGGAAAGCTAAGGAGAGGAATGCTTACAATATACCTCACATTTTTAAGTTTAATTGCATTTGCATATTTTAAATGTAGAAACTGCTTCGGTTGGATTCTGAAAAATTTGGATTTATCGTCTTAGAAAACATTTGGATAAATGCATTTGCAAATGCAAGTTATTATTTTTGCCTAATTACATTGTGGACTTGTTTTTTTAGTTGCAGTTTAGTGAGGGGCTACCTCGATGCCCTGAACTGCTTCTAGTGTTAATGAGCTACTTCTTGTCTGGGAAAAAAAACCTGTGTTTCTTACCCACACATCGGGGCTCCTTTCCGCTCCAGTAAGGCGTGGTTGCATTGCGACAGGTGAGCATTTTGGGACCTTGTAGCTTGTAGCCAGTGAAACAGCGAAAGTCGGCTTCTCCGCCGGGGTGGAGGTGCGTCACGGAAACTTCTCCGCCAGCAGGCTCTTTGGGGAATGCACAGCTCAGCACAAAGGCTGGAGAGGAAAGAAAGTCCAACATGAAAAGAGTGCAAAGGACACAGTTTAATAATAAATGCACTGAGTAAATGTTTTCGTGTTATTTTTGGCATCGCTGTGGCCTGTAATTAACATCCTCGAAACGGAAATGCATTGTTTGATGAGCGCTATTTGAATGAATATTCAGTGACTTACTATGGCGGAGGATAGATATGCTAATCTGGTTCTGCCAGTGTTGTGGTTTGTCCGATGTGTAACTAGTTATGCACAAGACCTCACAGAGAAGAGAGTCCACTAACTAGTTTTTGTTAAAATTTCCAAGTTCTGGAAGTGGAAATAACTTCATGTATGATCTGATGATGAAACACTTCATCCAGAGACCTGCTTGGTCTGACATTTCTCCCACATTTTTAATATTCTACCAGCGTCCCCGAGGCCTGAGGGAGATTTTCAATGTAAAAAATGACATTGTGTTTCATTCTGCACAAAACTCCAATTCTGGCCAAAACAAACGGCCAACAATGTTAACTGTCTCCACAACATAATCCTCTGTGTCCTGCATTGTGTACTGTATAACCCCTGCTGTTGTGTTGCATTGTTGTGCACGTTGTCTTCCCTCCAAAACACCACTGAGCACCCATACGCATTTAGATATAAATGGGGGAAAAGACAAATAGTTTTTCCATTCCAATAAGCATAGAGCGTGTCTCTCTCTCTCACTCGCTCTCACCCACACACACGCACACACACACACACACACACACACACACACACACACACACACACACACACACACAGACCAACCATCAACTTTGTCTATAAACACCCCCGGCTCTAAATGAATTGCAGTTTACCAGTTCATGCAGTATGCAAATGTGCAGAGATGTTTGCACCACGACTGTAATTAACATCACCGTGTGGCACGGTGTAGGGCCACTGCAAATACTTTGACAAATGGAAATGCTCCTCATCAGTTGAACATCATTGGGCCGTAATGTGATCGCGGGAGGAGGAATTGCCTCCGCGGTGATTGTCAAAGAGTCGTGATTCCAGCGGGGTAAGATCAATGTTCCTGGTCGTGCTTTGCATTGTTGTCCTGTCCTTGTTTTTGAATAAATGGTGTAGGGTGGGATGGAGTTCGTATGGATAATGGAGTGAGCTAACCAAGTCTGTAATGGAAGCTATTAAACAGCCTTCTCTTCCTGTCTAACGGCAGCACTGTTCTACCTCATTAGTGTAGGTACTTTAATGACCAGACTAAAACTTTTAAACTTCTACCGATGTGTGAAGAACAAAACACGCAAACTAATTGGACCCGCTTTGGCTTGTGCTACAATCGCAGTGTGATTGTGCACCGGCAAAATTACAGAAAGCGGTTAAAAGCCGCAACTTTACTCAAACTTTGCAAGATGCAATGTTGTGTTGCAGCTTAATGGAGGATATGCAACGCATTTAATAGGAGCTAATACTGGAAGGAGAAAACAATAAGCAAAAGGGCATTGCGAAAGACCCGTCTGCGCTGAAAATGTACTTGCAGTCTTAAAAGCAATTATGATTATAATCGGGCACGGGCTACGTAGTGTAAACACCTTAATCTACTTATGTTAATATGATTAATGTTTGTTGTTTACAGAATGAAGACATGGACTACAGCAATTTACAGCTTAATAGTTGAAGGGTTGTTTGGGGTAAGCCTGTCTATAGAAATTTAGTTTAGGTGTTACCTGTTTCTGTTTACATCCAGCTGTTGTTTTACTTGATTGAACATCACAGAACTATATCACTGCAATCGACAGTGGCATGAATCAAAGAAGTAGAAATGGCAACATCCTATTACTGTTCTGTTGACGAAGGAAATCAAACGTGAATGTGAAGGGCTTTTCATTCATTGTCATTCAAAGATGTCCAAAAAACAACAACTCCTTTAGTGATGTTTCTAGCGTTACCTTGATGCTCCACTGGGTATTCAATCATGTTATTCTATCAATCTTTGAACTTCAACTCAAGGGAAAACAGCCCTAAATGCATAATGGCCATAAAGGCTTGCAAAGCTGCCCCCCATCTACTGTGTTTTTAAATCTACCGACTACCGCTTATTCTTTCACACAAGCCACTGCTTTCCACCATAATGAAACAGGCCTTTCTTTTGCAGTGAATCAGTGAGCCACAGGGACGAGGTACACTGCCCTCGGGTCATCCATTCAATTCATAGTTTATCACTAGCTCCAATGAACCTAGTTATTGCCATTATCATAGCAGCATTTACATCCCTATTGAGCATGCGGCGGGAGAGCCGGAGGCAAAAAAAATGTGGAGCCAATTCCTGAAGTATTAAAATCCGTGCAGCCCCCATTCCAGGATATGTGGTGCTGGGCCATAAAGTCTGATTGTTTTGCCATTATAAATAATAGATCCACGGTGCAGACAGCCAGGTAGATTAGCTGATGGTACTGTAGGGCCACGGGAAACAGATGCGTCTTTAGTTATTGTTTCCTTGTCGAGGGGAGGAAATGGTCACAATGGTGATATGCATGTAAACCTTTCAGTTTCACTGTGTGGACTAGCAATTCTCCTCAAATTTCAGCTTTTGCAAAGAGAGTATGTTTTCTGAATCACAGGAACTGTTTTAAAAGCCAGTATTTGCGACTATAAAATGAAAAACTCTTCAACTGCGTTCCCATGTTTCTCTCAAAATGACACGGTTTTAGATGAAGGAAGGCATCACAGGTAAAAAGTAAGGAGACATCACTGACAAACGTCTGACAAACATCTTTTATAAGTGATATGTATTGGTACTTGCCACAACAGCAAAGCTGATATTGTTTTCCCCGGCTTGTTTCCGCACATCTAGCTTTACAGGAGAGCTTTTTCAATTTCCTTTTGTGACAGAAGGACCATGCAGGCAACAAAGAGGTGTGTGTGTGTGTGTGTGTGTGTGTGTGTGTGTGTGTGTGTGTGTGTGTGTGTGTATGTGTGTGTGTGATCATGGTAAAAATGTGGTCCCAGAGACACCTACTGTAGCTTCACGGGTGTGTAGTTGAGATTAAAATGAAATGTCAAGTTCGAAGATGGGTGTGGTCAGAGCAAGGGCACCGGAAGTAGTGGGGAAGGGGCCATTGGCCGCCTCACTTTATTCCCCTGGTCTGATTTGTCGTCGAAGCTGGTTTGATCCCATCGCTGGATGGTCTCTACTTTAATATTGTTTTAAAGTAGGTGTCCATGAAAGAATAAGAACGAGGAAAAAACTAACTTAAAGCCTCTGGGATTTAAATGGCACAGTTTGGAGTTAGGAAGTAGTTTTTTATGTGTAGCTTGTCATAACCAATGCATAATCATCAGGCATCTGAACATGAGTTAAATGTGTGTGTGTTTTTTCCCTTTTTTATATTTTTGTCATTTCTCAGTGCTTATTCACAAGAGTTCAAGAGGAACACATCCTGTCGTGCGTTCTTTCTTTCTCCCCCTCTTATCTGTGCATGAGCGATGGATTTGTCCTGGCTTCTTTTGAATATAAAGTATTTCTGTTGAGATTGCTTCCTGCCCTTTCTCACCTTTCAGAAATTCAAGTATTTTTTTTGTCAACAAATATGGAACCCTGAATCTGTACTTCAGATTCAATAATTGGTTACGGTTTCTTCAGCCCTCCGTCGAACGTTGCACAGGAAATCATTTAAAGGAAGTAAACACTTGGTGCGACTCCTGCATTCACTCACACACTCCTCCCATTAATGAGCCTTATTCTGCTGCATGAACAATTTTCATTTGCCAATCGGGAATGCTGCTCCTCAACCAATAATGGACAAATATGGTTGACTCGGGCACAATGGATGAGGTGAGGAAGCCAGTGAAACTCAGTTATCCACCGCATTTGGGCAGACAAATAAAATGCATTTCAATTTGGGCCTAATAATGTTGTATTTCACGTGTCCCCTGAATCCCCGAAGGTAAAGAGCTGGAATGACATAAAACTTGGCAAGGTGAGGCCAGGAGATAATGAAACAGGGTGACAGAAAACCAAACACAAACAATGAATGCAGTGTCGATTGTTATATTTAATGACGGTGTATTTGGAGAATATTATCCTCAATGTGTTACATCAACATTTCGAGAGTAAAATGTTTCCGAGGAGAGAAAATCCTGTGCTGATGAGTTGTCATCTCTAGTTAGTTGTTGTTGTTTTTATGTCGCAGTCCTGCAATTAGCAGGTGACTTGTGGGAGAGTGTGACTCACTGTATCTAAGCCTCATGTCCTGGCTGTGCCCCAAGGCATTACCCTTTACAGAAAGATCGATAGTGTTGTCTCTGGGAAAGTGATTCAGTTGTAGAAAGCCAGACCACAGTTCTGCCGTGATATGGTCTATTGGTATTTATGTGGTTGGGTTAAAAACTCGATTTTAATGGTCATTTACTCAATAAAGACTTTTAAAGAGATATAACTTTGGACCAGAGGCATCTCATCAATGCTACTGAGAAGTTGTTGGCAAATTGGTGGATCACTGCCAGTGGTAAGGCAAGGCAAGTTCATTTGTCTAGCACATTTCAACAACAAGGTAATTCAAAGTGCTTCACATGAATCCATTAAAAGCATAAAGGCAAAAGTAAAGGAGAATTAAAACATACATTGAAACAATAATCGATGTCTCCCTGAGACATTACGCTGCACGCAATCAACCATACACTGCCGCAATTCTGCAATTACTCGCACACAAACCACGTCTGGAAAAGATCTCTGCCGATCTGCGTTTTATAGTGTACGCCTTGCACAAACTCGGTCCCGGAGGAAATGGCGACATATTGTGCAGTCTTTTTAAAACCATTAAAAGCATCAAAACATAAGGCAAAAGAAAAGGAGATTTAACAGCAATTAAGAACAGTGTAAGAAATAAAATACAGTAGTAAAATGCAGAAATGCAGGAAATTGATTAATATATTAATTGAATGTGGTTCAATTAAAGGCAGCAGCAAACAGAAAAGTCTTCAATCTTGATTTAAATGAGCTGAGGGTCTCAGCAGACCTGCAGCTTTCTGGGACTTTGTTCCAGATATGTGGAGCAGAAAAACTGAACGCTGCTTCTCCATGTTTAGTTCTGACTCTGGGAACAGAAAGTAGACCGGTCCCAGACGACCTGAGGGGTCGGGATGGTTCATAAGGTAGCAGCAGATCAGAGATGTATTTTGGCCCTAAACCATTCAGTGCTTTGTAAACCAACAGCAGGATTTTAAAGTCAATTCTTTGTTGGACAGGAAGCCAGTGCAAAGACAACAGAACTGGAGTGATGTGTTCCACCCTCCTGGTCTTAGTGAGGACTCGAGCTGCAGCGTTCTGAATCAGCTGCAGCTTTCTGACAGACTTCTTACAGAGACCTGTAAACACACCGTTACAGTAGTCCAGTCTGCTGAAGATAAATGCATGGACAAGTTTTGGTAGAAGTCTTCTGGCCGATAATTCCTGTAAAGCATTGGCAATGCCATCGATTATGATCTACTAAAATCCTGAATTGACAATTCAAGCGCCCCTGTAGATGTCCGGAGGTCAAATATGGTGGCAATCATTTCAAAAACTAAAAAACAAAGATGTTGTGGTTAATGAATTTAATTTGCATATGCAGAGTTAATGTGTTGGTATCCACAATGCTCATGCGTAAAAAAACAAACCTTTTTTTAAATGAATGACTGGATTACTTGAACCATTTTATGTAAAAAATAAAAAATATAGCATTTACTGGTAGAATTCTTCTTTTTGCCAAAGAATACTTTTGCATGCCAGCACTGTAATTAACCCATCGTTATGCTTTTGCAAGAATGGTAGTGATTTCTTTTCCATGTTCTGAATTTATTTAGTGTGCACATTCGGGTGCTAGCGCTTTAGGAAGAAGTATCGTGTATGTAACATTTTTTAAATTGCAATTCATTTTTACTACAAATGTAGTAAGAATGTAATTTGTCTAATGCAGTGCAAGAATATAATTTCCTGCAAAAAAAAACCCGGAATCTGTTCCATGTATATGTGTGTGTATTAAGGGAAAAGATAAATATGAAGATGTTCTACTCATGTCCCACACCCCTACGTCCCACTATGCATCTCAATGGTAAAACACGCCTATAATCATGTTCCAAGTGTCAGGCTCACTGCTGATGTTATAGAGGCATCCATCAGTCTGTCATCGCAGGCAGAGCCAGCGCTGTAGCAGATATTAATTACCCTGAGTCGAGATCCGTCTCTCCACAGTTCTGTCTCCTTCTTCACGCTTGTCCAATCACATTTCTCACAGCCCATTATAAAGGACAAGGTGAAACTCTGCTAATCAAGGAGAGGAACACAAATTGAAATATCTTTTCCCCCTCCAATATGTCTCCTCTTCTTCTAGAAATCGGATCACGGCATTTTTTCTCATCAGAGTAACTAAATTTGTCCCATCGAAATTCCAAAGCAAATAGGTTTATTGGTGGAAGATAACCGCCACACATCTGACTGCAGGGTTTTTATATGCCACTATTGCAACAATTACAATACAGAAATATGTCTGGGAGAAAGTGTTTTATAAGGTCATAAGAATTGATATCATTAGGTGCAGAGGAATACAGTCGCGCCAGACACAACAGGATCTATCTGAAATTATTTAGAGGTGCTGTGTTAAGTTGACTTCATGCGTCCTTCCAGGACTAGTGAACCTCTTTCTATCAATTGATTAATTGACTTATTTGTTTATTTTTCTCTCCTTCTCTTCCTGGACATACCTGCATAGTCTACACTTAAAATACTCCCACAAACAAAAACAACTACAAATCTGTACGATATTCTGTTTCACGCGTCGTATGTCATGCCTGTATATTTCCTGTTGCACTTTTGTCTAAATAATATGTCACCTGACAAAATGTAAAGGTTTATGTTAAGATGAAGCTCTTTTTGTATCAAAGTTAAGTTATTTTGAAACAAAATATTGAGAGAAGTATGTTGGTGCCCGAAGCCAGACATCCCCTGCGAGAATTGATCCTTTCAAAGTCCAATAATTTAATGAAACGCAAGCTTCATTTCTTGATATGGTCAATTGGTGTAGGTTTACATGTACACTATCGTCCATGTACGAGTTTTATCCCAGTTGAAATCACAGAGGGGTTATGATATAGAACACAATTCAATTAAATTGCAAGAAAATAGAACAGCAAATTAGTTGCATGCAATACATTTAGTACAGCAATTTAGACATGTTTGACATGTGCATCTTCTAATTAGTTTTGTAACTCTGCGTTTCACCTGCTGAGATTGCTGTGTTTTTAATGGAGTGTGTTTTTGAGGCAAACATTTTGAAATCATATGCAATACTTTGACTATATTGATCATAAAAAAGAAAATAAATCTCCACTCAGGTCGTCCTCAGTTTCACTTAAATGCAATCCAGGGTATAGATGGTTACAGCTTTGATCATTATATATTTTTATTTAACTGATTAACAAACACATGACTGGTGTGGACGGCACACAATATCCTGGAAAATATTGCACCACAATACTGTATAGGACTTATACTGAAATTCAACTGTTTGTCACAATCTGTCCCCATCAATGCAGAACCCTGTATGATCTGCGCTGACCCCTCGCTGTCATCATTCAGCCTGACCACACACCGCAATATTCACACATCAAACAGCGACGGGCTGATTTATCTCACGTCAGCGCCGCCGTTTTGATGGGCGCTTTCATTTTCCAGCCAGCTGATGAAAGTGCCACAGTAATGTGGTGGAATGAATGTTTTGTCCACCAGCTTCCACCATCAACTCAAATCGATGGGGCATGTAATTGCTGGCCACTTTGTGTGATTGCTAAGATAAACAGACGTTGTTGCGGACATGGAAGATCAATGTCACGCACAAAATAAGCGAGAGAAAGGGAGGAATTTATGGGCCATCATATTCACCGACAACATACAATAACTATCTGCTGACAGGTTTTGCGGCCGACGTAACCCTCTTATGTAGTTACTATTTGATCACATTTAATAATTCATTCTGCATAGAGACAGGGCGCAATTAAGTCCCGCCTACACCGGAGGACAACAATTCATCACTCTCCATTGACTTTGTAATGCGTGAAAGTGCTAGCAAACGCATTCAAGCTGCTCTGTGGTGGGAGACACTACCGACAGGGTAAAGAAACCCAAACTAAGTTAGAAGCTGCCGAACCAAAAGACGGCGGATACAGGCAGGAAGAATGGGGAAACTGAGGGGATCCACCTGTACAGCAAGCATTTTGTCCAAATGTCAGTTTTAGGGTAACTATATTTCTGCAAGTTGAGCTGAAACTAGTTCGACAGCATGCATCATGTGGTATAATGTGGATAAATCAGAAATCTATGCAGTACGCAAGTGCCTTAGCTAACTACAGTAGCTTGCTGATGGCTAACTTCATCATTTTAATCATCATTTTAGGTCAACTGCACACCTGGTATAAGGTGCTAAAACAATCCTTTTGCATGATGAAATCCAAAGTTTTTTTACTAGCTACAGGCAGCTTTCAGCCCTTGGTAGCAAATTGTGGCGCTGATTGTTTTTCCCTCCGGTGGATGTGGTTTTTAGAGTGACGCTCTGTCTCTCTGGTTTTAATCTCTGCAAAGGCCAATGAAATGAAATGCTCACAAAACTATTGAATGTGTTAATTCCAATGGCAAGCTATCCTCCCTCATGCCATATAATTCTGACTGATAAGTATTGGAAAAGCCAGTACACGTCCATGGGTCATTGATCAAAAGTGGTACGAGCAAATGCAACAAGTACTGCGAAATAATACTGACTGAGAGCTGTTTTCCCAATATGTCACCAACATAGTTAATGTGAACCCATTTGTGAGCAGGGCTAAGCTGATCAGTATGTAGTTGGACACAGTTTGAATAAAGTGACAACATAGCTATGGTACTGGCTCACCTTGGTAATGCAGCAGGAGAAAGCCGGAGTTGTGCTGTTGGTCACTCCGAAACCGGATGGAGATCTGATTGCTCCAGCTGCGCAGTACGAGGCCCCTCATTAAGACTGACTCATTGGCAAGGATGAAGGGTTCCCGGCCACCCGTGTCCTCCACTGTCACCTGCTCCCCCTCCAACGCACTCACATTTAGCACCTAAAAATAAAAAAAAGAGACCATAACAAATGATTACACACCGGCCTTCATTGCTGCACATCTGTGCATCTCACTGCAAAGGGTCTTTGTGGAGTAACACACGGCACAGTGCATTGTATTTGAAGCACATTTATTTCCATCCACTCTGGAAAAAAAAACAATCGATTCATAAACTTTTAACTCCAACACAGAAAATCAAATTGCATGCTAAGTGTTGACTTATGAGGTCTCAGTTCACACCAGATGGGATCTTAATTCAGCATCCCCCGCTGTTGTGTTTCCATTTAAAGCCAAGTTTAGTCTAATGATGTTTCTCTGAAAAATGGGTCACCTGCTGTGTTACTTTGCTCAGTTGTCGACAAACACAGTCGCACAGGGGTCTGTTTTGATTTAGTCATTTCTTCGTCAACCTGCGCCCGGGTTGTAGACACCTTTTTTTTGAGTAATTCTTGAATCTGTCTGGGTCATTCCACTCATGGTTTGTTGCGTGATTGACTCATCCTCTTTCAGTGTCTGCCTTGTGCCTGTAAGCCACTCCGACAGCCGTGCTTTATGTCTTCAACGGGTTTGAACAGCATCTGCAGCTAAATCTGGTGAAGGAACCTCGGGAGGATTGCGTGTAGTTAAACTGTCTGGATAATGAAGCACTGACACATTTTTGGAGCAACATCTTGATTCATTCCCCAGCAGAACTATAAAAGAGGCATGCTAATCCAACAGCAGGTCATGGTCATTATTCCGTAAGATAAAAAGAAAAAAAAAACTTTCACTTGTGTTTGCAGAAGAGGGATTACTGACTTCACCTACTTCCAAGGTGCATGGGGAAAGCAAAAAGTCTTCATTTCTTTTTGCATATCGGTTTTAACAGACTTATTAAAGCCAATTCAGGTTTGAATCAATTTAAGTCAAGTTCAAATCATTTGAAATTCTTCATCCAAGCTTATTCAATTCAGCTAAATGTTTTGTGCATTGGCCGGTACTGATAAAAAAGAGGAGATAAAAAAAATATGAATCCAAAATATCACTGCTCAGAGCCCAATTTTAAACCGTGTCGCAACAAGATCCAAAAATGACAAGTCCACCATAAACGCTAATTCAACCATCTACTTCAAGCTCTAAGTGAGAATCACAACATGTTTCGAACGCGAAAGCTGTCATGGGTAGTGGGCTCAGGTCTGCCATGAGGCAGAAAAAAGGTTGCCCTCCATAGGCCGATGTCCCTGAGGTAATATGTGTGCAGCAGTGTTAGTGCAACAGCCTGGAAAAGCTGAGACAGTGGTCAGGATGAGCACGTCGCACGACGGCGGCAGCGAAATGAATTTGGCCAGGTTGGCTAACTGTCACTCAGTCGAAGTAGAGCTGACAATGAGCGCAGAGAGGCTAATGGACACTGTGAGAGTGAGCTTAGAGGTGACTCCTTCATGAACGATCCATGAGGTCAGCCGCTTTGATTGATTTGATTTTTATCACAACCAGAATTAAACACTCTGGAGGTTTTCAGACCAACTGAAAACACGGAGCGCAAACACTAGATCAAAATAACAGATACGTGTGTGTGTGTGTGTGTGTGTGTGTGTGTGTGTGTGTGTGTGTGTGTGTGTGTGTGTGTGTGTGTGTGTGTGGGGGGGGGGGGGTGTGTGTGTGTGTGTGTGCGTGTGTGACAGAATCACGTCTGTATGTTTTTAATATAAAAATCGTTGCAGGAGCTTTAAAGAGTCGTGTCAGAGTGAGTAATAAAGGAATGCCACATGAATTTAGAATCCCTGTTTCTCAAGGGCAACGGCAATGACGAAGCCTTTGGCTCAGTTCTGTTTTCCCCCACTTCTGTCTTTGTGTCTCTGAGTTGATATGGAGAGCTTGGATGTTGGGAAAATGAGGTTACTTCAGCTACTTGCTCATTTTATAATTTCATAGTTCACCCCACAGTACAATACATTCTCTTTCAATTTAACATGTATACTCTTTTATATTCAAGGAATGAGATGATGGCAAAGATAATTTTGCCAACTACGCGTTGAACTTGATTGACAAATTCAGACAACAAATAAAATGATATCCGTGATTGATTGTTTGCATTGCAGTCTTGTAGAATATAGCTAAAAGGAAAAGGTTGTACTTTGTTACTTTAAGCAAGAATGAATATTTGTTTTCTTCTAGTCAAGTTGTATTTAAAAGTTAAAAGATTAGAGCCTATTATTTCTTTAATCTCTGAAATTCATCCTCATTTTTGTATTCAGAAATGTAGTTTCCGTGGCCTCTGCCATTGTGTAAAGCTGGTGACACAATGAGAGATGGCTGATAGTCCACCATGGTTCATAAATATTTCAGTCAAGCATCTCTCAAAAAAAGAAGAAAGAAATCGGGCTGGAAATCAAATGTCCCTCTTGTTGTAGCCCTCTGTGAAAATGGTGTAAAACCCTCTTATCCCCCCCCCCCCCCCCCCTGCCCGCCTGCCTGCCGCCGATCAAAGTCTAGAATCAATCTTGTTGCCTTCCTTAATGATATCAAAGGCTGGATATCCAAACATTTCACAAAATGTAATTGTTATAAAATGTAATGACAACAAGTCTGAGCTAATTAGACAAGCAATATCTACCTGTCATACCAACTACAAACTGAGCTGCCTGTCAAAACATGTTGAGCAGATTGCTAAAAAATAGTGTTATTTTTGCCCAATCACGATTTTTTATTTTTTTAAATGACTGTCTCCTGAGAAAAAGTTGTAAATGTTTTACTGCCTGAACTGCTGTCATGTATTTTATGTTGGTATCTGTCAGAGCTTCCTCCACTGACGCATTGCTTATATTATAACTGCCATCAAAACGTACAACCATATCACTCCTCCAAGAGCCAACTCATGTTTGCTCTCTGTTCTGCATTGATTGTCGATTGTACTGCTGAGTTTGAAAGTATTAAATTGATTTGCTCCGCATACACACAGTCTGTGATTCCCTGACTCCTTGCATGCCTTGGTGTCGCGTTCGATCAATGGATGGGATTCCCAGCCTCAGCGAGTAATCAAGGATGAGGCCTTTGCAGATAATGTCCCGGGACATTGGAACACCCATTGAGATTAGAAAGGATACATCTTAATTACAACTTACTCACTTTGTCCTATCATGACAAAGACTGAATATTTAATCTTACATCTGATGGTGTCTGAGTCCCCTTAATCATTATTATTACAGTAGATGACAGGTTTTATTTTGTCTATCTTTGTTTTCATTTAAATTCAATTTCATTAAAAATGTTCTCTTTTTTGGATCCTCCTTTCTTTCTTTGTTTTCAATGAAGAGGACGTTTTATGTTTTTTTTCAAGTAGTTGCACTCTTAGTGATTTAAAATACTTTTTTGACAATTTTGTTGTTGTTGGTATTAATTGTTTGTTTGTGCGTACACTGATATTGCAAGAACTTAAAATGATATCCAGTGAGGTCAAACAGATTGTAGGTCCGTGACCTCCTGGTATACATACACCAGGGATGCTCAAGAAGGACAGGTGAGCAGATAGTGAACAGGGAGCAGTTGGACTGATGGCCCCAGAGGGCCCTATCATCTGTCATCCACCCTGGGACCTGTCAGTGCAGCCAGCAACAGCTGTCCTGCCTCAATTATGAATCATTGGCCATGTCAAGAGACATCACACTACCTTATCTTCACCAGCGCTAGAGCCAAATGCCCGGGGGGACTTCTTTCTCACTGTCTCACTCTTTGTGTGTGTGTGTGTGTGTGTGTGTGTGTGTGTGTGTGTGTGCGTAGACACACGTGCATGCATGTTCCTCTGGACTGTAATGAGAACAGGCTTATTGTAACCCCTAGTTGGAATCTCTGCCTCAGCAGACACATTTGTGGGACCGGGGATTTGGCTGACCAAGCACACTTCTGCACCAGCAACATTATCAGAGGAGGCCATCTAAACAGTGTGCTGCTCCATTTTGAGGATTGTGTTGAGAGAATAGAGGATGTCTGTTTTTTTATTGTTTTTTTTAATCCAGGTTATTAAAGGAAAGCTCTTAACAATGCATCGAATGTAAGACTGTCCTCCGAGTGCTCTTTCAAATCTCAGTCGTTCACCCTCCAGCGTTTCTTTTCTCCCTCCAACTGTTCCAGTGAAATATTTCCTGAGTCAAATCAAAATGAAAGGACTAGAGGAGAGAGGGTCATCTCTCTCCTGTAGCTACTGTCTTTTCAATCACACCACTGTAATGAACAGACCACCTTGCACGGCCACAACTGCACTCAGAATGCAACAGATCTCCAAAATAAAGGTTTCAAAGGAGCACAACATTAGCTTGAGTCGATACCTCGATCTCGGTGTTTTCACCATCATCTTTGTCGAACACGATGAGCTTCCAGGGTGCTGCAGTGTTAAACTATGTGAGTGAGCAGAGGCGAAGATGCATCTTATCACATCCAAACAGAAAGAAGGCTGGCATAGTTTTTAATCTGTTACTATAGAGTCATTGCTGGTATCTAACACTCCACATAAGAGATAAACTAACAAGACTGGCTGGGAACCTGGTAGCCTATATGGACTGTGTGGCCAAATTGTTAAGAGGATAATCTTTGGTGCTGCATCTAAAATGTGAATTCGTGGAAACTTGACGTTCATCTGCAATTTTCTTTCGTGGTCCCAATAATCCTGCAGTGGGCTGCCGTATGAGCACAGGACAGAGCAGCATCCAGACCTTATAACAAAGACGATGCATCAAACCCTTCAAATATAGAATTTTGCAGCAACAACAACCTTGTGTGTATTGAGGAAGTGGATCAGAAAACTGATCGTGTGCGAACCTGCGTTCAGCGGAAACACTGGTAATTGCTTTTAAGTAAATTTGGAGAAATAATGGGGAAACACCAAAGCTGTAACAGCCAATGGTGTAACTGCATCACTCAGTAACTTCATCACTCACACGGGGACTCAGTGACAGACTTTAATGTTTACAGGGCTGGCCTTGCTTTGCTGCGGCTCAGCCAAAAAAATCTGTATCATGCAATTAAGGAGTTACTGTCTAAAAGAAAACAAGAAAATAAAGGGCACGAAAAGTTCTCTTGGTGCTTTTGAAATAAGAAGAAGAAAGAAGAAGAAGAAACATTCCTTTATTAGTCCCACAGTGGGGAAATTATTCTCTGCATTTGACCCATCCCTGTGTATATAGGGAGCAGTGGGCTGCCAAACAAATTGGCCTTTTTACAGATGGCATGTAATCTTTGTTCACTCTTTTATTAATTCATTCGTAAGCACACATATGAGTTAACTGTCCACAGAGGCGGGTTCTCACTGATAATTTAATGTTGAAAACATCTGGTGCTACTCCGCAATGAACATTTATACCGACTCACAGGAGCCATTGCTGATGCAGAAATGAGCAGTATGTAATCAAAACTATCTCCCTATACATGGAAATTAAATGACCCTGCTGCTGGGGGCAATAAATCAACAGCCATTGGACTTACCAGCTGCAGTGTCATCATTACTACGGCTGATGCAGGGGAGCACACTGGTAGACTACCTCATCGCCCCGCATCTAAGGCTCACATTTGAATAATCTTAGTACACCACCAGTTGGTGTTTTTGTGTATCTTCTGATGAATTAATACAAAAAAACAACTCCTCCAGCGTTCATTATATGGAAAACGTTATCTTAATTGAACATTCACCTCTATATAAACAACAGCCAAGGCCATTTCCTGTTTGCCCCGCTGTCTAAAACAATGGATCCTTAGCAATCAGCGAAAGCTCAATATTAATGAGAATGTGACAAAGCTGGTGGTTGACTACAATACTAGCTTGCTCATTGTCACTTATGTCACATTTGGCAACCCAGTCGCCAGAAAAAACCTGCAAACCACGACCCATCGGAATCAAACACTGACAGCTGCTGACACCGTGTTGTGTAGTTCTGCGTAGTAGTTCTGTTTATACTGTCGGCTTAGAGGACACATTGCACATGCGCAGCACGTTACTGCTTGCAGCGTAGTGGCCACTGGGGCAAGTCTGCAGGGTCAAAACAAATTGGCGGTAGACAGACGTCTGCACCGAGCCTACAGTGTGCGTACACCCTCTGATGAAATGTATGCAATGCTGACCCTGGTGGCCGTGGAAAGTATAACTTTCATTTTCACTGGAAATGTATTGTGACGTCAAAAACAATCATCTGGGAGAAAATGTATTCCCTTGAAATGTATTGGCATTGCAGTCTCATTATAAGGCATTAACATATAACAATTAATTGACTGAGATCCTGTAACGCCTCCACCATATAGTGACCGTCCTCTCAAATATTAGCATGTTCCCTCGAGAAGCTGACAGTAGACGTGAAGCCCCTCAGCATTAGAAACACGCTCATAAGATGAGACTCTTGCTCTCTGATAAATCAGCCTCACGGGCCTTAACATCTCCGTTTACTTGCTGCAGTGTGCATTTTTGTTGCATAGATTTAAATTCATGCATCGCTAATTACCCTACATATTTTCAAGCGTGCTTTATCATGACACTGAGAGATTTGGAGAGAACGTAGTTTTCTGGCCGACAGAGTTTTCTCTCTTTTGACAGCTAGCTGGGTGGAGGAGCAATTAGTGTCACCTGAAAGGATTCCTCCCGGGATGACTAGGCCCCATGAAAACTCATCTCAGAAAACTAGCCTTCTTTATGTCCTCCTTTACTCCCCCAAGGCACAACATGATGACGGCTTCCCTCTGCCTCATCTCAAGTTGATTAAAGGCGGCGAGTCCGTCTTGGCCTCCATTACTCAGTCAGGCTCAGTTTCTCTGCGACACATCTGCCACGTGTTGCGTCGTTTGTGCTGCTGGGGAGTCAGAGAATGGCCAAAACGTGTGCGTTAATACAACGTTTAAGATGCGAGGAGGGAGGATTACAGGCATCATAGGGCTATTTTAATGAAGGGGAAACGTTTTTTGACAAAAGTGTCAAGACTTGCCCTCGGTGGAAATCCCATAACACTATCTTGTGGCCCTTTCATTTGATGAGAGCACTGGTGGTCACTAGACACCAACAAAACAAATGTAATCCCCCCCCCCCACCCCCACCCCACACACACACACACACATCAGACTCTGCCAGGGTCAATGCCATGAGCATTTTCTTCTTTTGTAAGAAATACTGGAATTAAAATGGGACTGCCAGGATCAATACAGCAATTCACCCAGCACAGAAAGGAGGCTGTGTGTCAAGTATTTCTGCTGCTTATTAACATGGCTATTGATTGGAGTCAGAGGAGCGTGGTCACAGAAGCAGCATCAAATACCAATCGTTAACCCTGAAGTCGGCGTTGGCTATAAACACTTGGCATGCGCGGTAACATCTCAATCCTTGAAGGGACATTTCACTGGCGATCCACCTCGACCGTGCGTTATCCCCTCCTCAGATGTAACTCATAGCACATGCAGCCTTGAGCTCATTAGATGTTCGGTTCTTACGTTTTTATTTTGACTCGCTTGGAAACTTCTGAAACAATATTTACTCACTTGAGGATGACAAACTTGGAAGCTATAATTTTCCACACTGAGACTGGAGGCATTTGTTTGATATTTATAAGCTTCAATTAAAGAAACAAACGAAGAAAACATTGTGTTCTCTTACACTTGATGGTCACTTGCTGTTTAAACAAACATAATCAAGACGCTTAAATAAAAGGTATTGATCTGAAAAATAATCACATCGCAAGTCAAGCTAGAGCGGTTTAAATTCGTTGCGGTGTCCTGTTTAATTCATCCCCATGGTTCACCACCAGAGCTGAAACTGATTGAGACGGAGTAGAGGAACTGGACAGATAGAAAGACTGATAAATGCGAGCAGGGTGGAAATGGAAAAAAAGGGTGAAAGAATTGGGAGAGGGGTGGAGAAGAGCGAAAAAAATGAGATATTCAGTGTTGACCTCAAAATCCTCCCTCACCACCTTTTTTGAATGATGCTCCTTTTAAACCTGTGAGAAAATGGAAACACTCCCCCAATCAGCCTTTGTGGCAACAGGAGAAATTGGCCATGTCTGCGCTCGTAAACCCCTGAAATGTATCAACCACTCGCAGTCCTCCCCAACATAATACATTTTCCCTTCAGCGAGAGTGCAGGGATGGTGGCCACCATGAAACCGAGCTGGGACAACCTGTGCAGAACCTCAGGTGGTAACTCCTTGAGACCCAGGCAGGTAGATCAGTGAGCAGAGGAGACGGAGGAATCTGAGTGGGACAGATGGCCTGGAAAGAGCTGATAGCTAGCCAACCCGTCGGATTTACTTGATCAAATGAAAGAAGCTCCAAAACTAATTTTAAGTACTTTAATACCACAGCCCAGTTCTGGAAAACCTCCATCTGTCCTCTACTAAAATCTTATTGCAAAGTGACTGCGTAGATGGATATAGAGGACAGGAATAAGATGTGCTTAAGATATCGACATTTCACTGGCAAAGAAAATTAATAAATAAACTATTTTCACATGTGTGACACGGCTCTTTTGATCTGTCCATGAAATAAAAAAAGGTCAAGTTGGTCGAGACACTTCATATACTCAAGTGGGTGGTAGATTGATTCTTTACATTTTATTATTTATATTTATATTAAAAACCTCCCGACAGTATAAGGGCAAAACTGAGCCCATATTGCAGTTACCCGCTCTGTTTCAGCGTTATTCATCTTTGCTCAATTTGATATCATAGCTCGGAATGTCAGACAAAAAATCCATGTCTTAACAATTAACATTATATAATTTGCACCCCACACACCCTGCACATTTTTGACATTAACTTTATGAATGTGCAATGCACACTAAAGTGCAATGCCTTTTTAAAAAAATAATAATTTGTATTTTACTTTATCTCCGGGGCTGAAAGTTGGTGTTGCATCAGCCTCCTAATATTTGTGCAGTTATTCTGCAAATAAATTGTAATGTGTCCAGAATCACCAGATGGAGCAATGCATTATCTGCTGTTAGCTGTGGCAGAGGGGTTGTAGAGTCAGGCTGAGGGCAGTAAATTCTCCTGATACATTTTTCATCCTCCCTCTCATGCGAGATGCCAGACTGCTGAAAGGAGTATTGACAAAGCACCGAAAAGGTCTCATCTTGCTTATTTATTCCCCACCAATGTGATTCCTGATGGAAATCAGAGGGTTCTCTGAGTGCCTATATTATATTTTACTGAACCATACATCAATATAAATATTTATCACACAGTCACCTCATCATGTCCTTCAGAGTTTCCCTCCAACAAACTCCCTTCCTTTGCCCTTGCAAACTGCTGGTACGTCTGCTATAATGACTCCCGTCCACAGCAGAGGCAGGCAGCCAAAACAAGAATGTGCACCTCAACCAAAATATCCCTCCTAAGTCTCCTAATGCATAGTGCTCGACATGTTAAATGGTATCAGAACCAAAGCAAATTCTAAGACGTATGTTTCTGTTTCTACGGAATCTATTGCCAAAAATCAGCAAACTGGCTATGATCCCACCAGAGAATTGGCAGAGGAGAGTCTGTGATCCCTCCAGAGATCGACGTACAAGCTCATCAGAAAAGTGGAAGCAATCAGTTTATTTGCTTCAACAACAGTTCATTTCTTCTCTCTTTTCTTATTGGATAGTATGATTTTAAAGGATTAGTGTCTGAAATGACATGCATGAAACACAACTGGAAGTATAGGACTCTCACAGTGAAGGGACAGAGCAGTGGTCGAAGCTGTTTCATTCATCTATTTGGCATGTGTTCTGCTGTTTGCCATTCCCAAAAGAAATATTGCATTGCATGCTGCTCAGTCAATCTGTTGTTAGTCTCATTATATTTACAATTGCGACACTGCAGTCGCGTGTCTATACACACAATTTTAAAAAGATGTCACTTTTTCTTGCTCGTGCAATAATCAATATTGCAAAGTCAAAAATAAAAATAAAATCCTGTTTAATCGGTGTATATCTACATACGTGTGTGTGCACCTATGTCGGATCAGTCCTATATCAAACAGGCCAATCCAATGAGACAACAGCTACATGAGTGCCCATCTCTTTTTGCAGCAGGTGAGTGTGGAGATTCTGAACTGTTGATAACTAAAAGTCATCCCTGTGTAAAAACTGTCCTGCTTGCATAACATTTTCTGTGCACGCTGCTCCTCTGCAAGTCAAATTTCTGATCTCCTCTATTCCTTTAAAAACCTTGGGACCTGGATAGCCTCCAGGCAGAGAAGCTTCACTCAATGCTGATGAGACGGTATGACACATACTTAAATTTCTCCTTTTCCATCTTCATTCGCCAGGAAGGAACAAAGAGACCACGGCTCGTCATTCTCATCAGTCGTGCCAAGCAGTTGTGTGAGTGTAGTTTGCCGTTAGATCACTATCAGTTCAGCTGTAGGAGGGAGGGAGACTGTGGCCCCCATGGTGGTACTGAAACAAATGGCTCCCTGCCGTTTGTTGCTCCAATAGATGTGTGTGGATAAAATGTCTATAAGTTCCCTTCCCTTGCTGTTTTGATTCACTGGAGAGGATGTGGAAGTCGAGATCTGACATATCAAATGTGGTGAAATGCAAGTGTGTGTGCATGAACATGTGCAGGTAAGTGTGCACGTACCTATGTGGTTCAAGATTTACTTGCCTTACCCAGAGGAAGCTTTCAGAGAAAAACCAATACAAACACATATACTCTGTCAAGACTTATCTTAGCCCTCCAGAGGCAGCAAGACAAAGCTCACACATTTGAAAGTCCCCGGTGGTAAATGAGGCGGTTGAGAAATTGCAAATGCCAGAGAACGCAAGCACTGACAGTTAATTTTTATAACCTTTTTGTGAAAAGACTTACCAAGCAAGCATTTCAACCTGAGAC
Organism: Melanostigma gelatinosum; assembly: GCF_949748355.1. Classification (NCBI taxonomy): domain Eukaryota; kingdom Metazoa; phylum Chordata; class Actinopteri; order Perciformes; family Zoarcidae; genus Melanostigma; species Melanostigma gelatinosum. The sequence continues at coordinate 15,952,757 of NC_136647.1, forward strand.
AGACCCAATCATTTGTGCCCCCATCTACCCACTCACCCCAGCAATTTGTTACCTGTCTATCTCCGTCAACCCACACAAGACCAGCGGATACTGTAACAGCTAGGACACTAAACCAAAATGCTCTTGACTGTTTGAACAAAACCTTTTCTTATTTTACTTTCAGACACCTGATTCTGCAGTTCCTCTCAGCTCTGAGTTTATAGCATCTTTCAGCTCATTGTTTTCTTCTTTTATGGTCTGCAACGTTACTGTTTTGGTCAAGTATCACTGCTCTTACTATTTTTTTTGTTTGTGAAAAATATTTGACAAACCAACTGTATGCTAACTGCCCTGCATGAAATGGAAACTAGCAAATAGCTAGTGAACATATCGGAGCAAGAGTCCGGTTATTCCTTACTGGTGGAGACTAAAACCAGTGGAAAGGAGAGTAACTAGTTAGTTTTACAGTGCCTAAAACATTCTATTAAGTTGGTTTAAAGATGCAATTTAGAACTTTATCAGAAGTTGAATGGATAGTTTTAAAATTGCTCATCAGGGACAACATCACAGTGAGCCATTTGCACTGACCTGAACCTCAATGCCATATCCTAGGTAGACCGTAACCAGGTAGTTACACTCCGCTCCAGACTCAAGCTGCTGCAGGATTTCGATGTTGCCCTCAGGGTCAGTGAAATTCAGGCTGCATGGCTCTGTGGGAGACAGTAAAAAGACAAGTGATTCCCTTTTTCCCGGAGCACTGATCTCTCTGACAGCACACCTGTGTCACTGTGGCCACATAACCCTTTAACTATCTCTGCAGATTTCCTCCCCGACACTATTCAGCTGTGCCGTCAGCACTCTGTGGCCAGTGGAAAGGACAGGCAGGACACATCAGGGGAAAATCAGATTGATTCTGACACATGAGCGATTCTGTTATCCCCACTGGAGAGATGAATAGTGGTGTGCAGCATGCGAAATGAACACTGGCGATGTTGATGACCTGATGCTTAATTGTATTGCCTTCTGGGACGGATGAGGTTAATCTTTGGGGGGGGGGGGGGGGAAAGTACCCTCAATTTAGAATTTCCATCAGGGCAAAAGTTATTTGGATGTGGCTGCTGTTAATTTAAGTCGTTTTGAATGTCATCTTTGAAAGTCAAAGGGACCATGCCTACCTATTGTTTGGATGGTGGTGATGGTGGTGATTACGGTTGTGGACGTCGTGTTGGCATCTTCCTCTCGGGAAGGTTGGGGGAGGGGATGATCGGGGCTGGTTTTCTTTTTCAGTGCCTTTTCCCTCGCTTCTCCTTCCTCCATCCGCATTGAGGAGGGGGCCAGGGTCGCTTCTATTGGAGGCGCACTCCAAATTTGAGGCAGAATTCTCTGCGATGATAAAGACGCCACTGGGTTTTCGCTGACTGAGCCTCTATCATTTGGTGTCACTTGAGTGGTGAGGGAGTCTGTTGTTGGCTCGACCTTGTCCGCCCCCCTTGTCTTAGAGGGCTTCTTTTGAGGGACAGACATGGGCGGCCTTGGTGTTGTGGGAGAAAATGTGGTCAGTGGGGAGGTGGCAGCCACAGTGGCAGTGGTGGCAATGTCTGAAAAGGCTGGGGCATCCTCGTGGGGCACCAGCTGAGTGACAGGGTCCCTTGCATCTGAGGCGGACACAGAGCCATCCCTTTTAAAAAAGTGTTGGTCGCCCTGGAAATCCCTTGAAAGTAGGTGCTCATGAAGCAGCAGGCCCTTGAGGACAGGCCGGTGGTTGGGGATGTTCATTGGTGAGACGGTGGTGACGGAGTGGACTTCGCTCTCCGTGTCCTGTGTTGACGAGTCCTTGTCTGGGTCCAGTGTCCTCTTACTGATGCCGTTGTTTTCCTTTGGCGCTAAGAGTAAAAGGAAAAAAAGAGAATATGGTTGTATTAAATACAATATTCCAGGCCAGTGAGCTACAAAAGCAACATACAGTGCACAAGAGCAGTACATCTTTTTGACAGTTTCATTATAGAATCATCAAGACTGCCAGCCTATAATCTACCAAAATCATTCCTAATGAGGTGAGAGGCTGTCCTCTTGTATAATTCTTCCACACACACATTTTATTGCGATTTAAATCAGTTCATTATCCAGTGTGCTTGTGTGTGTGTCTTTGGGGGGAGGGGCAGCAGCACAGTAATCCCTTTTACTATCCTTTACAGAAGCTTAAGTAATAGCACACCCGTCCAATGGGTTGACATATGTAGGTCACTCCAAGTAAGGTACAGCATGCATGATATGATTGTACAGTGTCCTATGTAAGAACACATACGCCGTATTTTCAAGTGCATCTTCAGTGTTGAAAAATCTTTTTGTGCTTGACATGCCACATTTCATTAAAGAACGTTCTCTAATTCAGATTTTAAGATGCGGACAATGAATACTGACAGTGGTGAGTAGGGGCTCGCAGAAAGCCAGTTTATAATCAAAGGCAAATTCCACAATCACACCCCGCAGGCGGTGGAATCGCAGAGCGGAGAGACACTAAGCAGAAATAGTCTGGTTGCTTGTACGACAAAAAGATTTTAAAAAGCACATATTTTTCTAAGGCATTCTTCTGTAGTCTAGTACTGTACTCTTATTCTCTTCCTTTTTTCCAACCTCACACTCACACACCACTCAAACAGAGCAGGCATTGTTAAAAGTTCCACAGAATAAAAAAAACACAAACTAAAAATACAGGCGACATTATTGCGAGTCACAGATGACATTTTGCCGGCACATGTTGCCATTCTGACAATGACTGAATTTCAGTTAAAGAAGCGCAACACATTTAGAGGTTATCGAAATAATCACCAACCACAGATGGATGCATGCATTTGATAATTGTTTGATCTGTGGCCCGTTCCAGGCATGGGCAATGTCCCAAGTATCCTCTTGTCACACCAAAATTAAAGTGTTTTATTTTGTCCTTGTCAATTCAACCAATCATAAAAATGCCATTGTCTGATTGGTTGGTTTGGCCCTATAAAACGCGGAGACGCAACGAGAGAGCATGTCACTTTGCTGATCAGCTCTCCATACGCGTCGGCTGCCAGCCAAATAGCTGAGTGCCAGGGGCGCAGTGCTATCGGTAATCGGAGCGCACGACGTGTGCTCATGGTTAAGTTGTGGCTCATTCATAGGATTATGTAACCACTGTTCGGTACCAAATTTACATACATTAATCAACTATAACTCGCCAAGAGATCAACCTACTGGCTACTCTACAGAATGTGGAAAGATATGCGATTACTACAGCCAACCTGTACTCTTTGGGGGATGGCTTTAGATCAAAACATAAGAGTGTGCATTTTTCCTTACAGATTGCACACTGAGTCCAAACTTGCCATATCTACTCCATTATCTGCTACATTTCCTCACATCAGTTGTTTGTACAAATGAATGGATGGTTCCCACCACTGCAAATCCTCCAGGCAGTGTAAACATCAGAACGACAAATGTCTTAGTTTTCCTTAGTGGCTTTGACAGGACAGCATTCCTGAAATGATCAAATGTTCTCCAGCTGGCTGCTAGTTACACATGCTTAAGATTTAGATTTGTTTTCATTGTTTTGAAATGTTCATGCTGACTGGCTCTTTGTAAGGTGTGTGTGTTTCTATCTTGGGAAGACCGATGTAGGAATACAGCAATCAACATCTTTTTAGGACGGTGAGAGGAGCTGACTAAAAATACCACACCCGACTGTGAATTCTTTCTTTCACGCTGGCATTTTTCTCCTTCTCCATCTAATTTCATCCACACACAAAACAATACCATGGGTTTTTTCTTTTGCATGATGTAAGAATGATATCAAAACAAGGCTGTGGAAGTTCATATATATAGTCCTCCTATGTGTACATGAAACAATGACATCTGCTTTGACACCTTAATCAGCTTGAATGGTTTAGGGCCAAAATACATCTCTGATCTGCTGCTACCTTATGAACCATCCCGACCCCTCAGGTCGTCTGGGACCGGTCTACTTTCTGTTCCCAGAGTCAGAACTAAACATGGAGAAGCAGCGTTCAGTTGTTCTGCTCCACATATCTGGAACAAAGTCCCAGAAAGCTGCAGGTCTGCTGAGACCCTCAGCTCATTTAAATCAAGATTGAAGACTTTTCTGTTTGCTGCTGCCTTTAATTGAACCACATTCAATTAATATATTAATCAATTTCCTGCATTTCTGCATTTTACTACTGCATTTTATTTCTTGCACTGTTTTTTAATGTTTTAATGAATGTTCTTAATTGTTTTTAAATCTCCTTTTCTTTTGCCTTATGTTTTGATGCTTTTAATGGTTTTATGTGAAGCACTTTGAATTACCTTGTTGTTGAAATGTGCTATACAAATAAACTTGCCTTGCCTTGCCTTGAATCCGTTTGTCTAAATGAGGCAAAAAAAAGCTGCCGGCACACTTTTCATGCTCGTAGATGAAAGGATGCTGTTGACACAGGCAGCAAAAGCGTGGGCTATCGTCATGGTGAGCATTTCTATCAGCTACGACGCTCCGAGAGGATGAATGTTGCACATCAAAACAAAGTTGAATGGTTATACGATGTTTGTGCACATTTCAGATGGCAAGTAAAATACAGCGGCATGTGACGGGTGAAAGAATGTAATGTATTCTTTAATGCTTTCCATGGTGAGTTTCACATCCAGTCAATCGTCTATTCTTGTTTGTGATCAGTTCTTAACATCTTAGATTGTAAAGCTTGCATGTTCTCCAATTGACAGGCTCATTTGGGTTTATTGATCACCAGCGCCAGTTGCTTTTCAGGCAAACTTTCACTAAAACCGACTCGTTTGTATTGATTCTATTGGAGCCCTCATTACGGGAAACATACATTTACATTTTTAAATGGTGCCGGAATTAATATTAAAAAAATTAAGTGCGCCAGGCTCTGCTTTGCTCATAACAAAAGTAGTTGTAAGCCACTGTAACATTTTGCTGATGCAGAGCAGTTTTATCACAATCCAGCACACTAATAAAAGTTTGATCGGGCTATTCAAGAGGAAGAGTAAACAATTGTGTTACAAAGCCTCTCCCAGGCTGACAGAATTGACAGAATGGTTTTACATTATACTGGCAGACGCGACAACACAACATTTATCTTTCTTGGTGACAGAAGCAATTCAAAGACCTTTTGATGTTCTAAGATGGAGGAGGAACATTTCCTTGTAGCCTTATTCTGTCACTACAAGAGCAGCAAAAGCTGCTTTATAAAGGCAAACTAAGCATATTTGACATGTCTCACAACCGGCGAGAATAAACAGTGTAAAGGGGGGTATTCATCAATGATTGAAGTTTATAAGGCTGCCCCCGCTCCTCATAGTTGCAAAGTAGAGAGGAATCTGAAAAATACTGTATCGTGAAGCTGGGGAGTTGTGCTTTTGACAAGATCATTGTTATTGATGCACCGAACTGGCAACTGGCCTACCTTATCTTTGTCTCTCGCTCTCTCGGTCTCTCTCTCTCTCGGTCTCTCTCTCTCTCTGTCTCTATCTGTGCTGTAGTCAGCTGTTGACCATCCAGTTGCCTCCCTTCAGTCAGAATATTGAGTGGAAGTGGAGAGTGAGAACAGAGAACTGGGTTGAATCAGAGTTTCTCATCCACGGATCAATACGGGATCAATGTGTACAGGTTGGAGACCTCACTGTGGTGATTACAGAGGAGCCAGTGCTGCTACCAAACTCTTCTCATTGCTGAGCCTTAATTGGCTGTTTACAGTTGAGGTTTCACAGAATAGAGCAGAAGACTGAATTATAAATGTAATTTGAGTATGTAAATCAATAAACACAACAGGAAAGTTACACAGTCTTTTTTATGTTGCATTCATTAGTTGCAAATAAAAAGGTGGTTTTGTCATATTTACACACATAGGGTAGTCTTTGATAACCTTTTTAATCTTTTCTGTAAATTATGTGAAATGTTTTACATCTGAGCTGCTGACAAACCTGCCGGATGCACGATAGGATAAAGGATAAATGTTACAACATAAGCATGCCATCTTAAAATGCAAGTAGACTGGGAAAACGCATAGCACAGTTGTAGAGCATGCCAATCACATTTCAAAATGTAAATTTGCACAAGATAAGGAGACTAAAGACAACATTTTAGAAAGCATTTACAGAACATAGCCTCTTGCCAGGGACTGCACCGGGAGTGGCAGCACCCCCTGGTGGAATCTGATTGGCCAACTCCGGTCCCTCCCCTACTCGATTCTGAGCATGACAATCAGTCGATCAATCAAACCCCATTTGTATCGCACCTTTTGTTCAGGTCTGTGCAATTCAAAGATATTGGTGACGCTACAAATGGAAACGGTGAACAACATTTTGAAACAGGCAGGGAATTAACTTTTCATTACCTAAACACTTGACTTTGACAAACCAAACAAGTAAAATAACTGTTTATTAATGGAGACTGACAATATATTCACCAGGAATGCTCTGCCTCCTTTTCAATACAGGCTGCAGAACAGCTAGTGGGCCAGGTTAATTTTGTTTTACAGTGGAGTTAATTCGTACCTTCAAGATAAGTCCGCTGGCACAAGCATGCACAAACTCAACTTTACGTTCTCAAACCTTTGGGTAGCAATAAACTATAATGTAATGCAAACACTGAAATTATACGTATTTGTTATCCAACCTTGTATTACTGTTGTTGGGGTCTGACCATATGGCTTCAACATGTGCTGTAGAACAAAGAGCCAGGTCTTCCCTTTTGCAAGCAAAGGTTTCATCCTGATTGTGGTTTGATGAGCACCAAACCTCCTCTGAAGGAATTTCACATTAGGGTGTGAGTTTCCTCCCCCCCAAAAACTATGCGTTCCTGAAGTCACCTGAAAGCACCGCTGCAATCTCATTGGCCGAGAGCCAAGACACCCCAGGACCCCTGTAGTTCAGACACTGTTCTACAAAACTACGTGCAGCCGAATTCACCAAACTGTCTATTTTATCTTTGTTCGCATCCACGAAGCGAACCCGTTTAATCCTGCAGAAGTGAAGAAGCACGACGCCTTCAGAAAGAGAGAGAGAGATTCCACTCTCCACTCTCACCCAAGCGCCTCGTCTGCTCCGGCCATAAGGACGCGAAAGTCCCTTCTCCAGACGACAGCGATTCTCTCCCCCCGAGAGAAAACACGGCTTCCGCAGCCGTGCTGCCCGAGCCCACTGAAGCGCAGAAGACTCCCCTCAATCACCACGATTGCATCGTACCGTAAGGCAAAATAGATTCTGGGCAGAGTTAGAGAGAGTTTAATTTGTGTTTATTTTATCTTGTTTGTGTGCTTAAAGTACTGTTCATTTTTATAACGAGGTGTATGCTTAATAATCACAGACACTAACGATCGCCGAGATCGTAGGGGTTGTGTAGAAGTAGCGTGTATTCCATGCTACTGTGATCTGTGTTGAGCGAGCCGCCGAGTGAGATCGAAGCTGCTTCTCATCAGTTCGTAATCACTTGTTTTATTTCATTTTGCTTTGCTCCTTTCCCTTTTACTAACTCACACACACACATATAGCTTTGAGCTAATCTAGCTACGTGCTGAACAGCTACCAGCACATGTAGACACCGGGTCTCCCGTTAGCTATCCGCCATTTTGGGTCTCGCGCATGAGAGACCCACCACGTCCCAGCTACGTCACACGTCACTGAGCTGTTCCCTCGCTCCCCGCCCCCCTTTTCACTCACACACACACACACGCACACACACACATACACACACACACACACACACACACACACTCCCCCCCCCTCTTTTCAATAGTCTGTTGATTTTAGATAGCGTGCTCATGAATGTATAGTTGTTGTTAGTTTAGATATTAGTTGACTAGATCATTAGTATTAGAACTTAATAAACTGTTATATTTTAAAGAGCAGCTGTCTGTGATTACTTTGTGCATGCGTATTGTGATAATAACTGTATATGTGGTCTGTGCTCGAACTTAACCCTTCACTTTCACTCTGAATGTGTAATAGTACTCAGACTACTGACATTGTGAGTGAACACTAATTATGAGACTTAGTTTTATCGTTTGGTTATTGGTCCCTGTTCGCAGGGTGGTGCCCCGTTATTATTAACAATCATTAATAATTGTTACGGACATTAATAATTCTATTAATGTCCAGAATTTAGTTTCTTAGAAACTGATAACCCAAACACGCTCCTTTACGTTCCCAACACTGTCAAATTGACTAAAAAAAAAACTTTTGCCAGATGCTGATTCTCTCCGGATCTGGCTACGGTGGAAATTTGAAACACAGGCAGGTCCTGTTCTCACCCTTTTCCATCCATACTTAGAAAATCACACCCTGTACAGCCAGCCAATTTAAATGTACTGTGCTTGAAGGACTCCAATCAAGTATAGAGGTACTGTAATATGCTGGCAAAACCAGGCCACTGTCAGAACAAAGTGATCTTGATGGGCTCTGTCAGGTCCACAGAATGTGTATCATGTTTAAACCTTCACACACCAGCAAGTTGGATCAAGTCACAGGCAGCGATTACAATCACGAAGAGACGCTAACGTGTGTGAAAGTTGTGCTTTGCTCTACCACTAGTGGTCAATAATGTGTTGCTGTGGGCTGAGTGCAAGTGACAGCAGACATAGCATGGTGTGAAATATAATATAGCGCTTACCTCAGTTAAACTTAATTTACTGCAGATCCAACAGCTAAAAGTAGATGCACACTCCAGAGGTTATGCGTGTAACTGCATTACACCTCACCACACTGAAGCTGGCTAATTACTGTAGGGCTAATTCATAAATTAATGGTGGTAATTACCATGACAGAATGAGATTACTGTTATCTTATTCTGAGCAGTGTCACAAATACAATAAAATACCATTTATTGTCTTGGGGGAAATATGTTTCTTCTGTGTGCACATTAAGTAGAGCACATTTAGGACATGTCAGGGTCTCGGAGAATAAACGCTCACCAGAAGAATTTGATGCTGCTGCCCTTAAGCCCCATAACTTGTAACGTCACACCAACCCTGTTTTAAGGCTAGAGCTAAATACGAAGCCGTTATTACAGGATTATTTTGTTAATGATGCAGACAAATCTGACTTGACAATTTAAAAGTACCAAAACAAACCTGAACAAATGGTTCAGTAAAACTAGTATCTGTGTCCTGAGGTCAAGCGAGTTGAGTTATAGAGTGAAAGAAATTTCACAATGTGTACTTCCTATCTCTGGCAAGCCATATACTTTATCTGCCACATTAATGTTTGAAAAGGTGTAGTCCAACTCTAAACCCTGAAAAGACATCTTGCTGGATGCAGAATGAGAATAACCAGGATGTTATGCCATCATCTGTTACACTGCTGTTACACATTTTTTATTTCCAATCTTTGTTCTTCATGTTGCGGTTTTCCTTGCTTTCATCATACACCTTTTTATTTTATTCTGAATTGCGTGTGGTACCGACCCTTTTTAATGTCTTCAATTGTCTTGTGTTTTTATTCTGCCTTGCTGCAAAGTAAAAATCCTATAAATGAACTGAATGTCTCAACCGGGCTGCTCATTTTTTTTTTTTCTCGACATAATAAAAACATTCTAGAAGACAAATGTGGTTTGCATAAAATGATGACGCATGTTTCCAGCCCTATATTTATCATCTCTGCTGACTAGATTATAACAAAGAGCATCCTGAATATGCATTAGTGGAGATACAAGCTCACGCTTTGACCTGATGGAACCATGGCAACCTCACATCGGACACTGACAAAGATGACAAAGTGAGCAATCATAAGGGACTCCTCCTCAAGATGGCAACACATAGCCTCCTCTCCTCAGTTGCATATCAATGGAGTCATCAGTAAACACTCAGTGCATGGAGAGAGCACTAATAAGATGGGACAAGCCACACTTGAGGCAGGCTGCTGATTGACATCAATCTCCTTATATCCAGGGGCTTTATTTCCTTATTATTACAGAGAGCCACTAGACAAGCAAATCAATAAGCAGCTTCCGCTGGGCTCAGATACGAGGCCTTCAGATCACTCTACATGACTCCTTTTTAGGCTTCCCAGTGGAGCTTTGAGCTCATGAATTCATTCGAACATAAGGTGAATGTTTCCCAGTCGTGGCATTTGGTGCAGTATGTGCAGCTTCTGCACGTGTTTGCATGAAGCCATAAGGATAGACTACAGGAAATAATGGGGTGAAACTGATAAATTGATTCCATTAGTTAACCTAATGCATTTAATTTAATTTGGTGTGTGGGATGAAAGGATGTTGAGCGACATGCGCTGGCCTGTGCCTTCCTGAGACCTTTTCCACCCGATTCCTAAGGGAGTGCAGGTAACTGCCTCCTGATGGGATAGGGTCCAGTCTCGGGGGAAAGGTTTCAAACCCTAATCGCGTTTTTTTTAGCCCGCGCCTTCGGACTACCACATCTATATTCACTCTAATTGTTATATGTCTTAGGCCAGACCTGTCGTGGGAGGTAGAATAAATGGGAGAAGTATAGGATAGGTGGGGTGGGGAAATAAGGTCATGACACCATTGTGTCTCCATCTTTGACAGCGTTGTGGACGATTCAAAGATGACAATGGAGACTAAGTGGGCTACGATTGAGGGAGAGGTACGGGACCTATCAGAGATCGGGATACGGGTGCGGCTGGAGGAGGATGCCCCAGGGGGAACTCAGGGGGAGGGCTCGACCCCGAGGGAACCATCAGCCTCGAGGGTAGTGTGGGGAGCACGGGCAGGGAGGAGGAGAGGGGGTGAGAGAGGCCGAACCTTGGGAGCGGGTAGGGGCACCACATCCAGGGGAGGGCGCTTTAGATCCCCACTTGAAGGAGGGAAGGGTGGGCTTGAGACATCCAGGTATCAGGTGGACTATGACAACAGAAGGCCTACAGGACTGCAGAGAGGGAGGTATCGAGGGAGGGCATGGGGGAACCAGAGAGGGTCAGACAGGGCTCGGTCCCGCGGAGGGCCTAGCGGACCCAGATGGGGAGGACCCACCCGATCCAGATCCCCACGGGGGAGAATGGGGCGCAGCCCGGGGACACTACTGGGGGCAGCTGGCAACGATGAGGGACCAGACGGAGTTCCAGTGGACGGAGAGAAGTCGGCGGACCTCGGACCGTAAGGTCAGGAGGGGGATTGGAGGACAACTACAGGCCAGTTATACCGGGGGGAAGGGGGTCATCCGGGGACGGGGGAACAGAGCGATCAGGGCGATTGGAACCCGTAGCAAGAAGAGGGGGGTTGGGGGACCTGGTGGCATATTCCGATAGTTCGGAGGACCAGGGGGAGATTGAGCAGCAGGAAGACGACCCGAGTGAGATGGGGCAAGGAGGTCAATCCCACACTACTTCCCTACCTCAGGCTCAACTGGGGCGGGCGTTCCATAACCATGGTAGTGGTAGGGGGAGGGGGTGCTGGAGTCTGACACCCAGAAGATCCAAATTGCTGATTGGGGATTCCAATGTGGCTCACCTACCAATTACTGAGGATACTAGGGTGCAGGTTGATTGCTATCCGGAGGCAAGCATAGTGAAGGCCATTGAACTGATTAGGACTAGGACTAGGACTCCAGTTTCCCAGGGGGTTTTGAAGGTGATTATGTCCTTCGGGAGGGTGGAGGGGGCTTTAGTCCAGGAGATTCCGGTAGATCAGAGGGTCCGGGATTTGGTGGACGCAGGAGAGGAGGTATTTCCAGAGGCAGAGATCTGGGTCCCTAAAATAAATGCGGTGCCAGGTTTAGTGGGGAAGGAGAGGCAGAGGATTATGGACCTGAATAGGGTAATGGGAGAACTCCCGTTCCACATCCCCCGGCTGGAGGAGGAGGCCTTCAGGATAGAGAGAGACAATATACACGGCACACGGGGAAGAAGATGTGGGAAAACTGGATTCAGTTTTTGGGGATTGGCAACCCTGGACCAATAAATCCTCTGGGTAAGGATCGGGGGGTGGTGAATTTGTCTTCCACTTTCGTTTTGAGTGCAGCACATAAGCAAGTATTAAAGAAAGGGCTGACATTTGTCCCGACATCAGGGACTATTGGGAAACCGGAAAACCGGGCAGAAATAAGACAAAGATAAGGGGAGGATTTGGCAGCTTATCATCGACAATTGGGGATCTCTGGCTTTTTTGGAGGGATATCCTCGGGAGAACAGGTGCCGTGTGTCCCTGGGTCTACATGGGAACCATCCCTGTCCTCTATTCCAGTGGAGCTTAGGAACTTATTTAAAGCGGATAGGGAGTTATTGGGGGAGGTGGGGGTTATGGAGGAAATGGCCAATCTTACATCACAAGAGCGGATAGCAGTAAGAGAACTGCAGGGGGATACCTCAGTGGTCATTAAGCTGGCTGATAAAGGGGGAGCAGTGGTGATTATGGACCGGGACCAATACATCCAGGAAGCAGAGAGGCAGCTGGGGGATGCCGGGTACTATCGGATGTTGGAGGACCCAATGTACCTGAGGACGGCGGATTTGATTTCAACCAAATTGGATGAAATGTTGGCTAGGGGGGCGATTTCCAAAAAACAGCATGAGTATCTGGTAGAAGTCGGGCCTAAAATTCGCCCGTTTTATCTGTTACCGAAAATTCACAAGCCTCTAGAGACGTGGCCGGTCTGGGGGAGAATGCCACCAGGTAGACCAATAGTGTCGGACTGCGGGAGTGAGAGCTACCTGGTGGCGGAGTTTTTGGACTATTATTTGAGACCGTTGGCGAGAACACACAGGTCCTACTTGAGAGACACGGAGGACTTTTTAGGGAAAATCCGGACCATGGTAATCCCCGAACCATGCCTCTTGCTTTCATTAAATGTGGAGAGTTTGTACACCAACATTGATATGCTCAGGGGGGTGGGGGCAGTTCAGAAGGCCTTGCGGAGGTACTCTGTTCAATCTCACCCGGATGAGGACATCCTGAGATTACTGTACATCAGCATGACTCGGAACGACTTCCAGTTTAATGGCCAACATTACTTACAAGTGAAAGGGACGGCGATGGGGAAGAAGTTTGCCCCTGCGTATGCGGCCATTTACATGACTAATTGGGAGGAGACCGTACTGCAGAAATGCAAAAAGACCCCATCGCGGTATTTGAGGTATCTGGATGACATTTGGGGGGTTTGGCCACACTCGGAGGCAGAGTTTGCGGAGTATATCGGGGTGAACGGGAAATGTATGGGGAACAGGGGGTAGTAGGGGGACGTCCTGCCAGAGGTGGGAGGAAGCAGATGATCCCGTTAATAACCCGATATTCCTCTGTGTCGGCACAGGCAGTGAGGAGAACTAAGAGCAACTTTGCGGGAGCGGTGGCGGGAACAGGCATGGAAAGATACATGGAGGTCGTGGCGGCCTACAGGAGGAATCCGAACCTTAAAGATATCTTGGTGCGAGTCAAACTGCCAACGGTGGGGACAAGGGGGACAGGGGATGGATGATCCTATGAGATGGCTGTCTTGGCTAACATAAAGGGCATAAGACAACAGAGTGTTTTGTGGTTTGTTGGATCCACAGGGTGGGGGATTTTTTTCTTGCATTAACACACGGTTAATGAAGCAGAATAAGCGAAATATCTATAAATTAATTGGGAGTAAACATTAATGAATTAATCGAAAAAATGGGTTAATAGTTAAATTATAAAAATAATAAAATGATATACAAATATATATAAAAATATATAAAGAAAAGTGACAAGTGCATAGACATGTAAATAAATTATATATTTTTTAAAAGGTAGCAGGAAGAAAATGAAGAGAGAACTAGCTGGAAGAATAAGCCTTTCAAAAAAAAAAAGGTCACAAATCACATTTCCAGTCGAAACACCTTGAATAGTCCAGCCATGAACTGTGGCGAGATTCAAATTTCTGAGCATCAAATTAAGCTTTTACTGTCTGCCTGGTTTTTGAGTCGTGAGGATAACAGAATATTGAAATGAGACACACTCTTATCCTCCATCTGCCCTTTGACTTCATTGAGCGGAACCATAACTTTTACCTTTCATTTATTATGGCCTTTCTGTGCGCCGGTTCATTGAGCATTGTCCTTCAGACAGGCTTTAAACAAACTGTGTCGTAATGGTGCTCGGAAGCTCGTAAGACCCGACCTTTTAAGCTCGAGCAGAACAAAAACAGAGCTACCCAGCCGTGCTGCTTGCATGAAATCTACTGTAAAGCACTAAAGCTGCAGGGGGTAAATGGGCCAGCCTTAAACAAATCTGAACTCTATGGTGAAGGGTTGAATGTGGTTTAGTTGGCAATCATTTGATTGATAATCTATCAGTTTGTTAGCTTCATCAATTTGCATTTTCCAAGCCTTTATTTCGTCTTCTTCTGGGCTTTCTTTCATTTTCAGTTTTAACAATGTGTTTATTTATTTTTTTACCAGAGAACTAAGAAATGAATGTACAAATGTCTGGTATTAAAATCCCATAATTTTCCGTAATCATGGCAGAATCAGTTTTATATAGAAGCCGGATGTATTTTAATTTACCAATGTGTCGCATCCTGGAAAATAGTGGGAGGAGTGTCTCTTTTCACACTTCATTTCCTCCCATTAGAGTCATTTATCTTTTCATTTTCTTCTCATTTACGCCATGCTGGAGTCAATTAAGAATAGAGCTGTGGGTGAAACAAGACATACAACTTTCAAATATGTAGTGGATTACTATATTGTGAACAAAATGTCTTTTTAACAGTGGTTGGGAAGTGGCAGCACCCTGTATTACTTTTAGCATTGCAATTATGTAACATAAGTATAGAGAGGAACATTATGCAATGTACACATATGTTCATATTCTCTGAGAGTGCAGGTTGTACATCTGGCTCTCCTCCTGACAACACAGGCATTAGTGGTGAATTTAAAAGCTACTTGATTGATGTCACGTCCTCCATCCCTCTTCAAGTCAATCCCTAGCCCCATAACAATTCAATCAGCCCCAGGATAATACTACTAAACCACCACGCTGGCGGTTTCCAACCTTATCTGTGTACTATAGTCATAGATTGGCATGCCTATCTGCGCCATTACACCTGTCATTACTCAATCCTGTAGGGATCGAGGCTCCTGTAATAACACCGAATCAAGAAAAGAGTAATATCAGCCTCAAGAACTCTCTCATCTCACAAAAAGACCATCTGAAACTAGGGAAATTGAAGTGCAAGTAAGATGCATCAGAGGCCTTTGTGTTTGTTTTTTCTATCTTTTGCTTTTAGCAACTTGTACAGAGCTCCTGTGTTCAGGCTGATGAAGCCAACCAGAAAGGAACTGTAAGTGGTTTGTATGTTGGGATCTGGTTATTAGCAAATAGGGAAATGAAATTATTGATAGTAATACAATTATGATCAATAATTTCAATTATTATTTTATTTACTTAACAATACTGATTAAAACCAATAATATGAATCAATAAAAATCTACACCAACTACAGCATTCTACATAAAAGCAACAAACAATCGTGTGTGTGTGTGTGTGTGGAAAAACAATTGGTGGTAGACAAAGGAGCGAGAGGGGGAACAAGATGGCGGACGTAGCCACTTGAGTGATTATGCTCCAAAAATGGCAGCGGGAACGCGATTATTTAACAGGGTGTGTGGGTCAGTTTGGAAAGAAGGAGGAATTTAATACAAGGCAAATCCTTACCGGTGAAGTACGGTAACTGTAGCTTGATCACACAGAAGCCCAACTGGCAAACTGAGGCCGACATTTGTGGCACTGGACCTTTAACTTATAAAGCACAGTTTACGGACCTCACTCGCGGTGACGGATTTAAATACAGCAAAGCACAGCAGTGTGGAACAACCCTTTCACAGCAGCAACAAGCACAACTTCCAACAAAACAAGGTTACAAACACACTGTGACCTATTTCTGCTCAAGCCACTTAAATGAGATCACTTTGTAGCAGTTAGTGTGTTTCTTCGAATTTCGTTCTCTATTCGGGAAACAGAGCTTCACTGGTTCCGCGAGCTACGAAACAAACAAAGCCTCCGTATGACAGCGGGGATTAATTCTTCGGAAGTTAGGCGGGATTTCGCCCTTCGACCGGCAAATGTCGACTTGAATCGGTAGAGAGCGGGGCGTAGAAGTTATCCTTCTCTTCCTCTGAAGAATACGGGGATTCCGTGAATCTTTCTTCTGCAGGTTAAACCAAATCTTACACATAGGGGAGATTTTGATGCCTGATGGGGGATGGCGTGGTGTAACCCAAATCAGGCTGTTGAAATGCCATGTAGGCCATGTCTTTGTTTCAACCACATAGTGAAGTCCCAACATGTGCAAGAATGGCAGCATTTGCTCAAGGCCATAAAGATGAGGTTAAAAGTGGGTGAGGTGGGCTCGCTTGGCACCCCGCCATTTCCACTGCTGTCTTTGATGGCTTTCATTGCAGCAGAATGGAAGACAAAGAGAGAAAGTGCGAGAGAAACATTTCTCATTGAATGAGAGTACAGAGAGATCTATGTTTTCATCAGTTTAAAAAGAATTACCGATAGGTATATAATATAAAACTGTTTGTAGAATAAATCCAACATCGGGCCTGCAGCCTACTTCACTCAGGCACAATTACCCAAATAGTTTCCTCACCCGAGCACTCATGCAAACTAGTAATCTGTTGACTCGGTCTCATACTCTGTGGGAGTCTTCTCCTGCAGAGTCACCTTCCTTTGAAACAGGCCTGCTGGCATTCGCAGCAAGACATTCTCTGTGTCTATTTAAGCTCAGACTTAATATTCAGCATAGTTTACACTGTGCCTTACAGTAGTTCTCACCTGACCAGCGGCTCCATTTGTCTCCCCCCCTTTATTGTGTGACATTCAGTACAGTACCACTCCTGTGATGTGTGCTGCCTGGTGCATTCACACGCATACATTACACGCACAGCTGGATAGCACACGCTTTACATGCTTGCACATGCTTGTGGGACACAAATCTGCGGTTCCCCTGCACACACAGCCTAATTCACGTTCAGCGTACTGATTCTCATTGCTCAACAACATAGTCCTTTGTCCGTGGCAACCCCAAAAGTGGACAAAGCAAGCATTAAATATGCATGGTGTGTGATATTTGGGGTGGATATTGAGGACGGTGCGTTATGCTACTTTTTGCGAACAATCAGGCTGAACGTTAGCCCTGATATCTCACACTGTGGTTTCAGTTTTCTGATATCTTGGCCAGAAAGGTGATGAATGCAATAGCCCTGGAAGGCAGAGCAGAAGCGATCGCATTCAAGTGTGAGCCTTGACCTTTATGCATTTACTGGATTGGTTGGAAGGAGGTGGACGAGCAGACTCTCGGACAAAAATCACTCTGGCGCTTGCATCTCCCACAATCTGAGCACAAGTATTTTCTGTGCACTCAGCTGGAGCAAGCAAGCAAAATAAAGTGGTCCAGGGGACTAGAAGGCAGACGCTGCGTTTGAAATTGTTGTACGTTTGTGACACGTGACGATTGAATTTCTTGTATGTAAAAAGACAGACACGCAGCTTGATAGAAAGACCCACCGTAAGGTTCCCATTCTTTGAAGACGATGTGCAATCTAAACGTGACGCACATGCCGGAAGATTGCATTTAAGTGGGGTGACAATATTCTTGTTTCGATCGGGACTACTGCCTTATTTCTTACAGTAGAGCTTTTTATTTCATATTTTGTATCGACATATCTGTTTTCTACAGGGCAGTTTTCATGAACTTCTTCCACTTTATTATGTATTATTTTAGTTGGCGTGGGGGGGGGGGGCGGGGGGTATAATACCAATAGTTTTCTTTTCTTTATTTTATTCAAAAATGTGTCGCGTTCATGTAACATGCAAAATGTTGTATATTTGGAGTTGCACACGTGTCCATAAAAAGAGATGACAACAAAAAACATGTTTTGACTTTAATTTTTTTTTTAAAGTATGCTCTTTGTAGGAAGTTTACTTTCATCATTAAGGACATCATTACCATTTGGTGGAGGCTCATAATTAAGGGTCAATAATAATAAGCAATAATTGCATTATTTTTCTTTCTGGGTGGGACCATTCAAGGGTTTCAAAGCAATCTTGAATCAAGAAACGGACTATAAAACACAAACCAATCGGCTAAATGCTGAAGGGAGTGATGAGAGAGAGCGAGAGAGCGAGAGAGAAAGATGTCTTCGAGCACAGGCAGTTAATATGCCGGCTGCATGTAATGTTGAAATTAGTTTTATGTGTTTTGGCAGGGGGATGCCAGAGAGCAAAGCCAGGTGAGGGCCTGTGAGTACACAAGTCTGAAAACATAAATGTTGTAAACCAATACACAAGCTGTCTATAGGGAGGTGAGGGGAAACAATACTAACACTGACAGTGATGGATGATGCTGCTTCCTGTAGATGGCTGATAGATGCAGGGCCCTTTAGAGCCGAGAAGCATTGTGTTCTTCTAAAAGGGACATTCCATGCGTCTTTCAGCTAAAACTTGCATTTGTCAGGAGAAAGTGTACAATTTCAAAATAGAAATCTTGTGCAAAGATTTTCCCTAACATATAGCTAAACCTTGTGTTTAGAATGTGGGAAATGTTACATCGAGGTAAGGTGCTAGAGCAGGGGTATTCAATTAAAATTCAGCGAAGTCCATTTAGAGAGAGAATTTTCATAAGCAAAGGTCCGGAACATCACAATAATGTCTAACTCGCTGATGATTTAGTGCCATATACAGTATATTGGAGTAGGCAACAGCAGCATCATCTCTATGTAGTCAGCAACTGTAAGGAAAGTTCAATTGAATAACATCTCAACAATATGTATTGTCAGATTTCAAATTGAACTGGATTCATTATAAATAATACATACTCTAACAATAAATACATGTTCTTCTCTTATTCCAAGTAAAATAAGGACTGGATTGAAAAAATAAAATGCATAACAGAAAGCTTTTGAAAAATGTGACTCTTAAAATAAAGTACTTCATTTTAGAAAAATTTAAATGTATTTGTATGTGCTTTAAATGTATTTATTCAGGTGTGAAAAAAACCCAAGATATCCATAGTTTTCCCATCTTCTCATAAGAGAAATGTGTGTGCAGGGACTTTATCTGTGGTTATTAAAACCACTTGTTTCAGCTATATTCTCTCTCCATTAATGTGTTAGGATCCTGATCATATTGGGCTCTTCGATTGCATGTATATATATATATATATATATATATATATGCTCAAAGGTCCAGGGTCCGGAGACAACAGCATCTGGGTCCGGACCCAGACTGCGGTCCGCCTACTAGGGACCCCTGTCCTAGAGGAAAAAATAACACGGGAAATTGTCATCGGTCAGAGGCAGATTGAAAACAGAAAACACAGAAACGGAGGTTATACTGTCACGACAAGTTTTTGTCATGTTTTTGTCACTAAATGGATTGTATAGTTTTATCCACATTTCTCAAGTAATTGTATAACATTTGTACATTGTTTGTAAGATGTGAACTCCATATGTCCTTGCTAAGCTGACACCATGAAGGCTACCGTCACTGTGCTGTAGCTCAGGATTTCTGTATCCCATGTGACACGATAGTCATTCTGTACATACACACATAATCACGAGTCAAGGACAGGTGAAATATGAACACCTGATGTATATAAAATAACACTACTGAATGGAAATTGCCTCATATTTGAAGCAATTTCAAGGTAAGTCACTGTGGTACATTTTTGGTGAAAATAAATTGATTGTATTGGTCATATTGACTTATAATACTCTAAGTAATTACTGTTTTATTAAGGCAATCATCTACTTAACAGTGGGAGGTTGTTGTTGTTGTTTGCCACAGAATAGTTCTTCCAATAGTTGCTTTACATAAATGCAAATCACAGCCTCTTGTAGCTTATTGCTTTAATAAACTGTGACTGAGGGCAGTGTACTCAAGCATGATTGAGAGACTGCAAATACTCTGCTCTGATCTTATTTAAACTTATCCTGGTGGAGGAGCAGGTTATTATGAGGGGCTGTAAATTACCACACCAGGTAATTGGAGAGCATCAGTGGTGCCAATAAAGTCGAAGCACTTGCAGATGGTAAAAACAAAAACCCAGATGATGAACAGCTCTCTTGGAAAGCAGCTGTTATTCTTTGGAAAGAAACTTTACATTAGGAGAGTGAGTCCATGTGTAAAAATCCCGAAAACACCCATCTCGGCACTAAAGTTACAAAGTTGTTTTTCATTGGTGCCTGTGTAATGAAAAGAGTCATCACAGTTTATAAACTTTTTTTTTTTTTTTCTGCGCTTTTATAGCTTCACCAAAATTGGATTTCAAGCCTGGCTACCCTAAGAGGATCTACAAACACATGTGGTGCAAGAGCAAATCTGTGTGGAAGAGCACAGGGTAAAAAAAATATAATAAAAGGGTGAAAATTAAAGTGGTTTAGCCTGAATGGATTTGAGGGGCTGGAAAATACATTTTAGTGCCCAGTCATTCATCCTTCTCACACTACTGTTTAATATACATTTTTCATGGTTTGTCTGCTCCAGCTCAGCAGAAATCTCCAGGCATTCATCAGCAGGTGTTTCACTCTCACCTTGCAGCTAAACTGTTGGGTGGCATTAAATTGTTGCACATATGATAAAGTCTAAGATTATAAATATGTTTGACTGTATGTGTGTTGACCCAAGTAAGAATAGCCAATGCTTATGCTAGTGCTAATGGGGATCCGAATAAAGAAAAACTCAAAACTAAAACCCAACATCCAGCAAATGTAATTTTACGTCAACTGAAAAATAAGAAATGATAAAAGCCGATTACGCTAAATAGGTTATAGCAAGCCGTCTTAGAAGGAGAGAAGCATTCTCTCATACTCTGCTATTTTGTACTGCATGCTCCGCTTTCAGCCCTGTTGAGAATCTGGCGTGGCTCCACGAGGCCTTTAAAGACAGCAGGTGGTCACAACGCCCACGCCAGCGCGAACCCAATATGCCATTGCGCACTTGTAAGAGACATACATCAAAGCTGATACTCGCGTCTGCAGGCGTTTGTTTATTCTGTAGCTACGTAGCAAGATAGGAGATGAACAGACCTTGATTTTAGCATGCTGGAAACATAAGCTCTCTCCATCTATGATCACACAAAAGCCATATACTGTACTTTGAACTCCCGCACCTTGATCATCCGTGTTGTGTTATTGTGATGCTGCAAAATCAAACTTGTCAGCTACAAAACCGCACCGTGTAAAAATAGGGTCTGATTTGACAAAAGAAATATTATGAGTCACTATGTATTCTCTTTGGTTGCAGCAGTAAGCAGTAAGTCAGATGGATACCATCTTTTCCTTAGTATTGGTGACGGTAGCTGCTGATGTTTGGCTGGTTTTGCTTTTGTTCACTTGCTTCCACTGTGTGACGCTCCACCGTAGTGACACCATGGTGAATTGTCGACTCATCAACCGATATCCTTTGAGATTGTGAAGAACTCCGCCCTGTTTTGAGCTCTGATGGATTTGACTGCAGCATTCCCTTGGAAGTTCGTGGCCATATGACAAGAATGCGGAATTCATCTCAAGCCTTTCTGTTCACATTTGAAGTTCAACAGAAAAGTTTAGACAGTAGCAAGGGAAAAAAAATGTTGATAGGACTTCACGTCCATCTGTAACAGTGAGAAACCTTATCAGCGCTCATCAGTGTCCGGCAGGTTTTACAAACACGACCCAAAAAACTTCTCTCTTATCTCGTTCCAAAGTGATGTGGACTGACAGTAGCGGTATCATTCATGACGCAGGGTGAATAATTCAATGTATTTTTAAAAAGGACAAAAGACTTGGAGTGAATGACAACTTGTCAGCGGGAGATAAACTGAGTGAATGCATAACAGACGAATAACATTAAAGTGTGCCAGCAGACAGTAGGTAACCCAGTGCCATCCACTTTTCTGCAGCGCCCTTTCATATGTGTTTACCCTTCCACTTTTGCTCTCACAAATATTTCTTCCCTGTACATCTTTCGGTATGTCAGAGCACATGCCGTGGCAGGGATTTCTAGTTCAGAAGGGGTCACGGGGAGAGAGGTGGAACGATGTTTAGTGGTGACTAACATTGGCTGCTAATGCCCTTGGCCATTATGTGACTCACTTTAGCTCCCGTCAAAGTGAACTCTGTCTCTGACTAAGTGTGTCCAACGCAGCAGCCATGGACAAGACAGGAGGGAAAAGGGTGCAGAGCGTAACTAAGGGAGCGGCCAGGAGGCTGGTTCTGCTCTGATTTGACAGTTTATGGTCAGTGCATTTATCACAAATGTCATCCTTCATCACTGCTGAGCTGCACCACATAGCCCGCGTTATGATACACACAGGAAAGGTCTGGATAAAGGTGTTCAGTTTGATGCTTTGTTTAAAACCAAATATTATCAAATACTCACTCCATCTCCAGCTCTTTCCATTTCACTATTATATCTTCTGCAAGAGAATTATTATGTACGAGCTGGGGTTTTTTTATTGTTGTTTCCAACCGTCATTTTTGTTTTCTTCCAGTCGTTTTGACTTCAGGCGCAGCTTAACTGGAACTCTTTGACTGCGTGCATATTCACTGAGTGTACGGCCATATGTTAATCCCTGACCTCAGGATTTAAAAATCCTTATTTTCATTATTGGACTTAGATGTTTTGTTAATCCCCAAACAGATTAAGTTGGGTATTTCTGTAATCAGATATTGTATGTCTTAAATCCACAGCCTTTCACATAGAGTGCACTACAGCCCAGGGCCACATGTTATTAAAATCAAAGTGATCTCCGGCATGATATGAACCACATTAGTACATGGGGTCCTAATTAAGTGTGAGGAGTCGTCTCAACAGCCTGGGTTATGAAAGAGCCATTATCGTGTGGCTCAAATCATCTTTCTTTGAATTCCTGATTGGATTCCACTGCGGCAGCACTTTTCGTAATGGATACATAACATTTTAGAACCAACCCCTTCAATTAGCAGTGATACCACTCACTGCTTTGTTTATCATTTTTGGAGTGTGAGATATTTAGTCTGAAATTTGCTCCCACATTCAATTCAACTCCTGCTTTTACCTTGATCATATCTATTTAAGATCTCCCTGCACACCAAGCATTTCTTCAATAAAAAACTATTAGGGCCAGTCTTGAGGGGGGGGGGGGGAAAGGAGGAGGAAGATTTCTGTTTTTATAATGCATTTTGAAAATATGGACAAAATGTTGAGAAATGTAGGTACGCGCTAAGGACAGTAGTTTGATTATTCTCGACATTTCATCTCTAGTCTCAAAATGGTATTTCAACTTTAATCCAATGCAAAATAAATTAAAAATAATCTTCCTCCATTCATTCTTTTTTTTTTCTGGCCCTAATACTCTTTTGTATTATTCTAACATATAGTACCTCATTTATAATGCATGTATTGAATGTTAAATTAGGGAAATGTATCCCTGAGTGTATTTTTGATATGGCCATTCATGGGCCTTGAAATCCATGACACTAAAATGTGGCATGAGTTACGTATTTTCCTGCTTGAGTACTGCACTTACAATTACCAAAGAGTGGGGCAATAAATGCTTACTGTCCAAAGCAAATCTGGTGAATGTGTACATTTGCTGCTTAATCTGGGCAGAAAACGGTCGTCACAGTGCTGAAAGGTTAAGCGGTCTGCAGAACCATGGAAAATACAACCCCCGGTCTAATCCCTTAAATCTTGGCAGATCTACCAGCACAGGGGGAAAAAACACTGCAGCCAGCATTACTGGAAACGGATAGTATGTGATACGCATTGTCCCATTGTTAAACGTTTGATCAGCTCAGCCTCCTGTGAAAATTGCAATCCCATTGGTCACCTGCTATTTGTCCCATCTTTGGCAGAGATAAATTAAATGGACACATAATTGCAACTGCCATTTAAATCATCCTATTGTCCCATATTTAACTGTTCTGGAGATAAGGAAACATTGCGAGTGTCTTTTATGGAATTCTTCAATTCATTTCAGTGTTTGCAAAGTTGAGAGTCTAGTGTTTTATATTTTATGACAAGTGACTTTGCAGTCACGTATAAAGTCAGTCTACAAAACGGCTTGATGTCTGAGTGGCACCAGTAGCCTGTCACTTGAATACTTAAATGAGTGAGAGTCACTGTTTAGAGCTTGTTACACCATCACTTGTCATCACTACAAAGTCAGCCAGCACCCTCACCCAGCTCCAGCTACCTGTCTGCTCCGTCCCGGAGGGAAGTGAATAAGCAAGCGGCCCGACACATCAGCGTGTCAGTGCTGCGAGCGGTGCCAACCACAAGGTTAAAAGGACTGCAACCTTTTATGTACGGCTGTTCACAGAGAGGCTATGCTAATTCTGATCTTAACTGAGTCTGAAAGAGGGTTTTTATTTTCATTTTGTAGCAACATATCATCATAGTTACATTGCTTCTCCTGGGGAATAGGAAAACAAATCTGATATTAGGAGCCGACGTAGAGCCTGCCACCTTGTCAACCTTATTTCAGTAGTCTGGACCCAAAACACAAACACACATTCCTTTGCCCCGAAGGCAATCATTTCTGGTCGGTGGTTGTTGTTTTTCAAAGGAAATTAAAACTGAGCATGCAAATCTACCACATTGACTGGAAGGATGATGAATCGTAATGCAATATTAATGAGAAAAGGTCTGCAAGTGTTTAAAGAATAAAAGTTAAGTTAAATAAAACTATCTACTATCTACTATCTACTAAGCTCCCATATTCATTCGTCAATATATTCTTCAATCTGTAGTTCTCAAGTTGAAGAAAGGCTGCTGCACTTAAACATTTGAGATATTTTCTCTTTTGAAAATGTTTCTTGTTAAAAGCAGTTTTTTTCCCCATTGGGATTAATTAAACCTCCAGTGGAGCTGGTCTTGGAGTATTTGCTTGCTGATTTTAAGATTCGCTGTGGCACTTGCCCAAGCCAGACAACCAGCCAATCACTGCACTACACTGTAGTTTCCTGAGTCGATGCTCTCTGCCGAGTCGTATCCATCAAGCTTAGCGTCAATAGTGCTGATGGCCGACTCCCTGGATCGAGGTCTGTGGATGAGAGTGTGACAAAGTGCCAGACTGGCAATCAGCTACTTGTGATAAGGTTTGCCCAAGGAACAAACGCTCTGATTATTTAACATACAATAAATGCTACGAATGCCTTATGCTGCTTAGTATTATTTAAAAATTTAAGATCAGTATTTTATTTATTTTGCTCTGCACCACCAACAAATATATGACATAAATAAAATTACTTTAAATAAATGAGTTGTTCAGTGGGCTACCAGCAGTTAAATACAACCAAATACTATATAATTGTAATTCCTATTTGTAAAACTGGGCCGTCAGTAAATCTCATTTCAGCTCTTTTACATGCTGCATTGAGATACAGCCACAGCCATGACCTGCCACCTGGCCTGTGAAGTGCTCCTCTTATCAGCTGGGAATTTATGTCGGCACATGTAGTGCAATAGCTACATTCACAGATAAAACCATCCATCTCCCGCTGCCTGATGGCGGAGGACAGAGAGCTTCGGTCATGTTGCTGTTATAGTGAAGAGATAACTGATGAAGCGATGACCCCACGACGTCATGGAGATTGGCACAGGCAGAGTTTTATGGCGCAGAAAAGGTCACCGAAGCCATAAAACAAAATCAGGATCGGACTGAGCGGGCAAGGTTGTTGATTAAAACTCCAGGATTTTGCTCATAACTCCGTGGAGAACTTATAAATGAGACACGGGCTCATTGACCAATCGCACCATCAGTATAACTCAGACACAAAAGGGGTAGTTCAGTAAGGCGATAAAGCAGATAAACAGCTGACATTTGAGGCAACAAGTGTCAAAAATAGAGCAAGAAAAAATACAACAGACAGGAGCCATGGCGCCATTTCATACCCTCTGAAATAGGGTCGGTTGCACAGCTTGCGAAACAGGGCAGATTACCGTCATCAAAGATCTTTCAAAGTGCAGACTGCTGAGCTTCACTGAGTTGGCAGCATTGCCGTCTGACCGATTAAGATAAGAAACTGATTGATTTACAGTATTTTCACATCTGTTATTTTATTGAATGTTGTCATTCTCAAGACCTCGAGAAAACCAGTCAGGGTCACATGTTCAAGCATCTTCTCTTTAGTTATGGATGTGTAACTAATGGCAAATGTCTTTCCAGATAGCACATTATCCCCATTCACAAGTGTAGAGCAGCATATGGATTTAATTCAGCAAACTGAGAAGTGGGAAACAGCAGAGGAAGTACTTACAGTGCTGTACTGTAATGCGTGTGTGTGTGTGTGTGTGTGTGTGTGTGTGTGTGTGTGTGTGTGTGTGTGTGTGTGTGTGTGTGCGTGTGTGAATATAAATTACAGAGGAAACTAGAAAGGTGCCCACAGTAGAATACAGACGCGCACCAGGTGTGTCTGCAACAACCAAGGACCAAGTCTATCAGACATGTTTTTCAATCTATTCAGATGTCTGCACCTGCTCTGCGCAGACACGTGTCTTAGCGGGCGTAACCGCGACTTTAAGCATTTCTTTCGGCTCCAAGTCTATTGATTTGACAATACGTATGTAAACGCAAGGTCGATGCCCAATAAAAACACACAGAATAACGGTGTCTCTGACAGCAGAGCAGTGACTGAGTGGCGGCCATGCAGTCAGCCGTGTGTCGTTCTGTAAGCTGTTAGCTAATAGCCAAACACACCGTCCAAAACAATAAAAGTGTGCAAACTGTTATCCCCAGGACAAACAGCTGATGCTTTTCCCCCATTGTGTGCTTGCGGCCCTTATCGGCCAGGAGCCGTTGAAGAGTAATGAGTAAGCAGTCAATCAATGGCAGTATCAAACAATAAAATAAAAGCAATAAAAGGTGTTTTGACAATGGATGCATCACTGCAACCAAGAGAGCATGCAGCCATATATGAGCACCTTTATGCAGCAGGATGCAAGATTAGCCGTGGACAGACAAAGAGGTGCACACTCACTCACTGGCGCACACGCCAGCAATCGCGTGATTCCCCTGGATGAGGTGAGAATAAAAGTCAAGGTCCCGCTTCAATTCTTTGTTATATGTCCAGCCTGAGTGTTGAACGTCTAGTTTAAGTGTCTTTGCCAGATAAAGACACACGTTTCCCTGAGATGACCATGATGATGGATTGATGAACACCATCCATAGATCATGCAAGTCTCTCTCCAGCACACTGAAGTCCAAATGAAAGGAGTCACAAGTTTGGTAGTGAAAATGATGAATTATAAAGCTGTTTGTCAGCCATTGCGAACAAGACATTTGCATTGATTTTACATGGTGCTGATGCTGCAAAGAGATGCACAATGGCATTTCATTCCATTTGTGATTGAGTGCATTTGTCAGGCTATGAGCTGGAGTGTCATAAAATACATGTTTATATAGAGCAAGACAGCCAGTCTCAGACAGACGTAGTTTGTAAGATCAGTTCTAGACAGCAGCAGCAGATGGCCGTGTGACTCAATCAAAAGAGAGCAATCGTCAACAAATCTGGATTAGATTAAGAAATGATTCACTAAATAAACAGATGAACCAACATCGAACAACAATCATAATTTGTAAACTGTGGTGGAATTGATTTAAAAAAAAGAATCATCGTAAAATAAAGAGTCAGTTGACTTTCTGTCTTAACTTGTAATGTTAATAATTTAAATATATCTTACATGACCATCAGTTATTCTCTGTCACATGTTTTGCTTTCAGTAAGCACAAAACATATATAAATCTGATATATATATATATATATATATATTCATCTCTGAGATGAGATTTAAAGCCACAGAAGTAGATGAATATCATCGGTTTTATTTTTCAAGAAGGGCCTTTATTCTTCCCCTCTTATCATCCACTTAAGCGCAAAGGAGCACTGTTATCAGGCCTGAAATGTATTGTAATTGATTAAAACTATTGAGAGGGACAAAAGGACAATGAGAGTTAGTGAGACAGACAGTGAGCGATGTTTGGAGGAGATGATGGCAGGAGAAACCCTGTCCATCCAGCAGAATTTTAATTACTGCAGGCAGCAGCACTTCTCGCAGACTAATCTCCTCCACAGTAGGATTGATAGGCATTACTGATGCTGACAAAGTGATCGCTCCGGGAGAGATAAAACATTACAAAATAAAGCACGAAGATGGATATGAATAACACTTCCTCCTCAAGGCAAGGTTGTTCAAATGTTTGTTTCACCAAACTCAATTGCTTATTAACAGATCGCTGTAGATTATTACCTTTGGCCTTAATAAGGGTGTGTGGTTGAAAAGGCTTAATAAAACAATTAAAATAAATTTAAGGGGGAAAAAGTATTACGTTGACCTAATTCTTAAGCTCTTTTGTTCTAAATAAACTTGAAGAAAAGTCTTTCAGTGGAATTTAAGCATCACAAGTGTGACTTTCCTCAGCAGCAAAGGTTAATGCCATTTTTTTTAGCCGACATGAAGCAGCGGTGATGTTTTCTACACTAGCTGTGATTTCTAACTCTTGCAGTAAGGACATGCCCCTCGCCCCTCCTTTTCATTCCTCTCTCCCCCTCCTGACATTTCTATTATTGAGAAACAGCAACTCCAGGATAGCATGCTACTACTGCCGCAACATATCCGCTCCAACTTAATCCCCCTGGCATTTCACTAGCCTGCTCTCCTTCCACACACACGCCAAACTATTTAATATTTAATTCACTTTAGATGGGATTACCACGCTACGGGTTAGTTGAAAAATTTGGCAGGGGGGTGGCCTTATCAATGGTTATGATGCGTGGCAATTTCTTCTCTTATTTCCCTTTGGCTATGAAATGGAACGTTGGTTGATTGTGCTTGTTGAGGGCGAACAGGGATTGATGAGAGGTCTGCCTCTAGAGAGAGAGTTCCTAATGAACAAATAAATCAAACATCTCTTCGAGATTGAGCCGGCGTCTCACCGCCTGGATCGCAAAGTCACACCACATAGGACTTGCGAAAGAAGATGATCAAGGGCACTAATTGAATTGCAGTATACACACGTACGGTGCAGAATGCCCCACCCCCAAACAACCGGAGATATCACCAGTGGGTATTGCCTTTTAATTTCACAGCCTCAAGTCAATTTCACAGCCTGCAATCTCCATATGTTAATCTACAGATATGAAATTTCGGTTATTTGTGACAGTCCTTCGGCCACATGCTCAACTGCTCACACACGCACGCCCGCACGCCACAAACCAGACACGCATTCCCAGACTCGGTCATAGCCAGAATGAACACACATACACCCACAAGACATCTTGCATAAATTCAGTGCACATTCCTTCAGCTGCTGTGGGAAATTGCTGGCTGATATTAAAAAGAGGGAGTTTCAAAAAGACGGCGCTGATGACTTTGGATAGACATTCATTTTCAAAAACGTTTCCATGAGCGGCAAAAGGATATTGTGACTTTGTGTTGAGCAATTACGTGGGATTGTTTAACTGCCAAATTGATAGAGCTGAGCACATAACTTCTAGTATTTTCCTTTTAAAGGAGAGCTGATGGGTTGAAGCAGAACTCCCAAGGTATGATTAACGCTTCAAGTAAAGCTTCCCATACATGGTTGAGATGTTGCCTTTAATTTGAGACACTTCGACTTGCTGATGTATACAGGGAGTCTCAATGCCAATCTCGCAGACGGGGGAGGATGGGGATCATTTCTGGAAAAATCTGGATACCTTCATGTGTGATCAAAATAAAAGCAAGGGCCCATCTGGAGGCTTGTCGGTCTAAGAATAGAAGCAAAAACCTCAGCATACAAATCTTGTGAACTAAACGCAGTTATGGAAATCTATTAGAAGTGGTTTCAAAGCATTCCACAGATAACCATCCCACTGTATCTACCACTGTGGTACTTGCAGCAGACCTGATACTCTCCAGCAAAACAGATTAAGGGAAAGTCATGTTCTTCACACTCAAAGCCCCGCGTTATTTCCTCTAAAACCTCACTCCAGGTTGTTGCATTGTACCGCTTTGCATCTGTCTGAGCACTTTTCTCAAAATTAAATGGAATGACATAGGCGCTGTGGTTTACTTAATAGAAAAACAGAATGATACACCGCTTGAGTTACAGCACTAGTGACTAGATATAGAATGAATCTTGACTTGATTGGATTTAGTTTCACACAGCAAGCCAAAGAGGTTTGTGTTTACGTCGCCTCACACTTCAGCCCCCTAATCCCAAAGTTTTCAAGTGGGACAAATTGAGAAATGTGTGCAAAGTGAACCGATAGTCTTCACCTATGTGCTTTAAGGTTCAAAAGGTACCAGGTCTTACTCATTCCCCCAATCTTACATCTTACGATGTAAATTTGCCCGATGGAAGCTCTCTGGTTGCAGCAATGTGCAACGTGGAGAGACTGATTCTTGGCCATGGAAAGTTGATGAGGTAATAGGCCTGTTGGGTTTTCCTTCAGCGGAGAGTTCTTTTGAGATTGTTTCCTGCCATTTTGTACATGGGTCAGAAAACATCACAACAAGTCTTGTGTGGAATTAGGAAACTGTAGGAGAGGGATTTAGATGTGTCGCCTATCAGCCTATGCGATTATTAAGACACTGCATGAGAGCTCAGCACACCAGCATGAAGAATGAGATGTGTAATGTAGAGATGTGGACTCAGTACGACAACACAAAATGTGGGCAAGCCCACTGGCTTCCTTCCCGAGCTTACATATGATAAGCTGCAACTATCGTGCCTTGAGCCGCCAAGTTGGTGTGTAAGACAGCCTCATCTGGCCAGGGCAGTGGGCTATGGCATTTCAACCCCCCCCCCCCCTACCAAGAGGATCCTTCTTCTATCTTCTCCCTCCAGAGCTCCCGTGGCCTCTGAGAGCACCATAGCATGCAGCAGTCAGCTGAGCCTGATTGAATTAACTGGAACAAAATGGATTCCACTTACTCAACCTGCCGGACAGATGAACGCATCACTGACAGACTTTGAGTCCAGGCAATGCCAGAGTGTTGTACGATGTAGGGATGCAGGGACTCGGTCAGCCATTAGGATAAACACATTCTCAGCGCAACACCAAATACAAATGGAACGACTGTAAAAGATAGACTCAACCTTGCAATGAGGCTCTGTTTCTGCACTGTGTTAAAGGCAGGGGTTGGTTGTTTGACGTAAATTAATTAGTTTTCTAGCAATGGGGCAGCAGTGGTAGCCCAGGGTTAAAGAAGCATTCTTGTGATTGGGGGGGGGGGGGGTTGCTTGGAAAGTCTGAGCTGTGAAAATTAATTAAAAGCACTTTCCCGTGTTTGCAACAGGCAAGCCCTCAAGTATGAGTCAACACAATTTCATGAATTGCATATAAGCCTCCTTTCCCTTCAACTTTTGCCCGAAGGATCGAAATGAATGTGAGCTTTAAGTCAACACACCTGGTGAAATAAAAATGTGAACTTCCTGTGGAATCTACAACAACATCAACCATTAGCGTGATAAATATGATGTTGGGGTGCCGTGAGGAGAGGTGCGCCATCATCAAAATACTCAAGAGCACTAATGGATGTTTAGACCATATTGTTGTTCCATTTGTTGCACTCTAGGCCACAGGGCAAAATGTACATAGAGTTTCAGTTTTGCTTGAAGCCAGAATTTCCAGTTGTCTCCACTTTTCCAGTTTCCTGGTTGTGCTACAACATATGCCTATGCAGATAATAATACCTATTTGATCAAACATTGTGGGATGTCTGCACGAGAGGCTTCATTTGTTACAGTACGTGTGTGCAAATAAACAAAGAAATCTACAGAATGGAGGAACAGTGGATTTATTCTTGCTTTGAACCCTTTAGAGGGCCCTATAGCACGCTCTGGTTGAGAATCATTGAACTATAAAAGCCCCGGCTGTATGTCACCAGACACACCAATCACATTCTCTCCATTTAATTGAGTGTTGCTGTCTCCACGATGAGACATCCAGAGAAGAAACCAACATTTGGAACAACCCTGGACGATGGGCGTGGGTTCAGCCTCAGGGATTGATTCATTGATTTTCCTCAGCCCTTAGGCCAGCTTTGAGAGCCACTAGGTTCCAAGGGCTCTCATTACCGACACGTACATGTAAAGCTGTTCACTTCTGCCTGAAGCCGTCTGAAGAAGAACCCGAAATTGATCGCTGCAGTGAGGATGATGGATAACCTTGTCGGGGATACAGATGGCTCCTGCAGGGGGTCCGGCTTCCCTTTGGGATGAATCAGCTGGGCTGAAGACCACATGTTGACAGTCAGAGTAACATGAGGCACCACAATGCCAGCTATAACTGCTTGGAGGCCATGAACATCTCTTAGATGCTGCACTGGTACCACAGGATCAATACAGCAGCCGAGCGTAACACTAACAGCTCCAACATATGGTGTCATCCATTTGTAACTGCGCATCGTCATGTGTAATGTGAGACTCCCCTCTGGAAACTGTTATCCCAACCAAACCTTCTCCACTGTGCCATAACTATACTACTGTTATAAAATGATTTATCTGCATTCCTAAATAATTGACAACTGATTTACAAATAGTTTGATCATACAAACCATTAGAAGTAATAGTATATGAGCACACATCTGTTCGAACAAAGAATTCCAAAGGCTTATTCTACCCTCCTTCTGGAGGATTATTATTGGATGCATCAGGTCCAGCTGTTACCACGGCAAAGAGAGACCAAGCAGGGCCAAGTTATACGGATGATGACATCTATGTCATCATCTGCCCATGTCCGAGTCACACGGCCCCTATGTGAACATCGGTGTGCAGCTCAAAATGTTTGTCTGCGTGGACTATAATACGTATAGTAAGTCTGCCATGTGGGCAGAAGAAGATCACAAAATAGATGCTTGTTTGGAAGAGAGATTGCGCGAGGAGGTCCGCCGTTGCCCACATTTAAAGAAATCGTCAAACCCCTGGAAAACAACATTATGCTGCATTAACACTTATTAATGGGATGGGGAAATGCGCACGCGTGGAACACCAGACCAACGCAAACCCAGTCCGCAGCTGCCCACGGTTGCGGAGCTTGGATAGTATGTCCGGGGCTTTAGTGTGCATGCAAATAATATACTTTAAATCAAAAAAATAATGAGAAATAACCCATCATTTGGTCAAGATAGACAAACTGCTTCCACCTGCTTCCTAGGAAGAACTGATGTACTATGTCCAACCTTTGGAGTACAAATGTGATGCCACATTGTTACAGTGCAGGGCAGCCACATACATAAAGCTGAGCAAGTGCAGGTTACAGCGGTGCTACAGAATAGGAAGATGTGCGCTGTATATCACTTTGACAAAGAGAGCAGGAGGGAAGTGGGTGATTGAGTGCACTGGGAGTGTGAGTGAGAGCTCAAGGGTCACATGTCTTTGTGCCCTGCCCTTTGAATCGGCCTTGCCCTCCTGGTCATGCTGGCCCTGGCTCTCCTGTCGGTACAGGTATAGCTAATCAAAGACTGTGGCATTGGGTCCACGCAGCCAGCTCTGAATAAAACATAAAAAGTGTAATCAAGAGGGGGCATCTGTGGCTGTCTCGAGCTGCTGGTACCAACACTCCAGCTATTCACCACATGTGTACTCATACTAATGACAAGCCTGAAAGGAGGCACAGGGCAAAGTGTTTTTATTCATGACATGTCTATTAATTAGTTTGGAATAGGCGGCACCGTGTGCTCAGGAGAATTTAAATTGGCTGAAGAGGATTTGCCCTTTCCCTGTTGAGCCCCCCCCCCCCCCCCCCCCCCACCCACCCACCCTGTGTGAGTGACTCACAGAGCCTATAAATGACTGGGGGCAGCAAAGCTGAAGCGTTCGTCCTTTAACATTGTATCTAAGCGAGGTGTGTGTATAACTGAAAAAAAGAATAACCCTCCCCAAAATATGTACAATTCTTTTTTGGATTTTCCACATGATCTTGACCCTCTGAACCTAAGCAGTTTCGGGGCATTTTTCAATCCTGTCACGTCTTTCTCTCTGTAGCCTTGATTTTCACTGCAATATATATATACTGTAAGTCCTGCACCTCTATGGTAACAGTACAAGCATGGCTAGACGTAGACAGAACTCAAAAATGTGTTTTGTGCAGTATAACAGTTATCATGCCATAAAACCCCCAAAAATAAAAAATGCAAGTTGAATTTCTTTGATAATTACTTTTACACAAAGATTGCCAAAACAAGTTGCCACAAGTGCAGCGAATGTTGGAAACAAAATTGGAGGCTCCACGTGCTATATGTATATTAAGCTATTCACATTTTGACCTCTACTTACAGCCTCTCCTTTCCTGTCCTCAATGCGCTGTGTCCAGCAGCCTGCAGTTCAGTTGAAGATTTACTGAATCTTTGTCACGTGACTGTTCGTCTCAGCCAAATCAATCATGGCTTCCTAGTTGCGCTGAGTAGCGCAGAATTGAATGATTTTTACAGGACCTGTTTAGAGTAAACGGTTTATATGGGGCACAATTTTAAATGAGACATGTAGAATAAAATGTTTTTGATGAAATATCACAATTTTCGTCGGAAAAAAATCGGAAGGTTATTCCAGTTCTAACAGCTTCTGTCTATGATAAACGGTGTAGTTTTGGCGATTCTTTAATCTGGCGGGTTTTGGGGTTGAGAGGTGCAATATATGAGATTCAAAGCATTACTAAAACAGCCCACATGCTACTTGCTATGTAAAGATATAACCAGCTGGCCTGAGCTTTTAGTGCACGTTTGTGCATGTTAGCGTGGCCCACTGGCTAGCTCATGGCCACCGCTTTGTACTGCACTCACACAGCTGATAATGCCGTCCGGACCGACGGTCAGGTAAACAGCCCCAGCTCTGTCTGCACTTTTGCCGCAACTGCGATCCGCCGGCTCAGCCGTCGCCATGTTGAGAGCTGTTTAGAGACAATAAATGCTCCGAAAACAGTTTACTGCACCTTTAAAAAAGGTAGTGTAACTTAGAAATCAAATGCATTGGAAGAACCCAAATTGTGAAGGAGTGGATTAAGGAAGAAAGAAATTTAATTGTGTCCAATAAAGGTATTGTGCAAATACCTAAATAGGATTGTTTGATGGGTACGACTTTGAATGAATGAAATGTCTTCTCTCATGGCTTAATCTCTATCCTCGATGTCATCCACAGAAAAGAAGCTGTTCTCCTGCCATTAAGGCTGTACCTCAACTTCTTTCCTAACTTCTGTGACAATGCACCCTGACACAATAACATTTTGTTATCTGCTTTCACTCAAACTGCGAATCAATAGCACACCACAATTTCAAAACCACAACAATGGGACCTCATAACCGACCTGTCTCTGGCGCAGTTAACAAACAGGCGTACAGTATTGACACTTGTCAAGGCGTAATCAGTAGTGATGTTTTAGTCATGGCGAGTGATGGAACAGGAGGCAGATTGTTTGCTAATTCTCATTTCACACACTCCCAATGTGAAATCAGCCAGGCACACAGAGCAGCGGTTCCTCTACATGCACAATGGTCTGGCTCGCTGCGTAACACCAAATTATCTTTCCCCCGACTTAATTATTCATTAGGCAAACATAATTAATTTAAGAAGCTTCCCTCACTGGAAGTGTTTCAAATAAAGGCCAGAAGGACATCTTTCTGCTTTATCATTAACTGAACACAGCCAAGAAACATGCAAGGGTCTGAATGCTTTATTTATTAGAGTCGCAACTTGTGCCAATAGTTTCATTTAATTTTTTTTACAGCGCTAAAAGGTTGAGGCCTTGTGCAAAAAATACACTGCAACGTTTTTATTGGTTAAGCTGACACAGCTCGAAATACCTTCAAATATAAGCTCTTAAACTGCCCGCATTTTAATCCACATAACATGAGCGAGGAACGGCACTGCCTACTCCACTTACTTTTGATAACCATTTTCTGAAACTGTTTTCCAGTGCTTGCCTCCACACTTCATTCAGCAGGCGCAATTTTGTCTCCCGGTGTCTGACTGGGCCCCTCGGTGCTTGATGTGAGACCCAGACGGAAGGATTTTCTTCTGCGGCTCTTCTCAGCCAATCCATCTCCCCTCCTACACGTTTACCACAAAACCACCCTAATTACACACACTGAGTACACAGGCACACACGCACAAACTTTGCCCTGTCTTTCCCTTCCTTCGCTCAATCTTCCCCCGACTCCAACGGAAGCATCTCGGTCACAAGGCTTTGATCTATCTTCTGCGTGATTCTGGGCTTTCAGATCAAGGGGCGGTTTGTCTTGAAGCTCACCAAATCCTCAGACGGCCCGAGACAAAGAGCAAACATGCTGAAGTGCCTTTCCAGATCCATTTGCGTAATGGCAGAGCTGTCTGTTAGAGAGTGTGTGTGTGTGTGTGTGTGTGTGTGTGTGCGTGCGTGCGTGTGTGTGTGTGTGTGTTCGTGCATTGACCCGTTTCTGTTGTACGCCCTTGTGCCACTCCGTTCCAACAATCATTGCAGGCTTCTTTCTGCGGTAGATTATTACTATATACTCTATTTTTCTGCCTTGATGAGACGTCTAAATTGAAGAACTGAGGCTTCCCTATACCACTATTGTTCACCTCATTCCAAGTAAAGTTTCGTTGTTGAATTACTCCCTGCAAGCGAACGATCCTCACCCATATTACCATGGAAACAACAAGGTTTTCCGTTCCCCGAGGATCTATTAAAAAGCTTCTATTCTGAGGATCTATTCACAAGTCAATGAAAAGGGTGAATATGACACCTCTGTGCTTCTTCTGTCAGTGTGCTTTTGTCAATAATTTGTTCAAGGCTCTCGCCAACCCCCCCCCCCCCCACCCCCCCCCGCAATCAACCAAGAACAAAAAGGATAATATCGGGAAAAACATAAAAATAATAATAAAGAGGTGAAGAAGTGTTGTTTTTCTTTATATGCTATATAGTATATTGGACAGGCAAAGTGTTTCTTCGCAGGTTTTGTGACGATGAGGATAAAATGCCAAACAACTCAAC
The DNA here is from genome assembly GCF_949748355.1 of Melanostigma gelatinosum. Classification (NCBI taxonomy): domain Eukaryota; kingdom Metazoa; phylum Chordata; class Actinopteri; order Perciformes; family Zoarcidae; genus Melanostigma; species Melanostigma gelatinosum. The sequence continues at coordinate 15,989,633 of NC_136647.1, forward strand.
ATCAAAGATGCTCGGGCCAACCAGTTAAGGAATTACAGCTCTTTGAGATAACCGTCATTCGGTTTGATGAACTCGTGTTTGAATAGCAACAAGATACAAACTTGGTCCGTTCATATATTTCACCGTGCAAGAGAAAAAGCAATAAAGGGGCAATATAATAAAGTCAGTGGAAAAACTCGAAACAAATATTTTTCTTGTCATAAGATCATGACAACAAGTAACTTTGTCGATGCTTTAGTTTCCAACAGAATACAGTGTATTGCATTTTGCTGGTTGATGGTTATTGAGTTTCAAAACCTGTGACCATCTAACCCCTGTAGATCCTCACAGTTTGCAAGCGGTGGCATGAAGAGGAAAAAACCTTTAGAATCTGTTTGAATTTGTGCCTATAAATGTGTCCCCCGTATTTGCTTTCATAATCAGTTTGGGCATACTGGACTGTGCCCTGAAATGAAATGTGAGCTCGCAAATCCCATTGGATTATAGGGTGACAAATCCAGTTGGCTTGAAACCTCTCTTTTATCTCTACTTTCGTCTACAGTTGAGAGTAGTGAATATGAAAAAGTCCATCGTTAAGTTTATCAGAGTTAGAAATGGGGGAGAGCCCGCTCACCGATGGCAAGCGGATGTCGAGATGGAGAGCGCATGTAACAGACAATGAAAGGGTGGGCTGCAGAATAAAATTACTCCAAAACCACAGCATGACGTTTAATCCAATTTGCTCGGCAGTTGGAGCTGTGTTAAAATCACATTGTGGTTTGTCCCCTATAAAAGCCATAGGAGGGCTATATACCATCCAAATGGGCAATTCCACAACCCAAAAAGTAGAATTGCTCGACAATCTTAACAAGAGGAAGACAGATTCAAAGAGACCGAATTAGAAATCAACATGCCAGAGTAAAAACTGTCTCGACTGTGAGAAATGAAGCCTTCTTCGTTCTATATTTTTATCTTGAGATGTTAAATACTCTGGGGAAGATCATTCAAGTTATCGTTATCTGAATTTTTTTTACAGATTGGTTTTATCTGAATTTTGGAATGAGATCAGTATTAATATCTAAGACAAGATGATAGATAGAGGCTAGATTTACAACCTTGTGGTTGTATGCCTCGGTCAACCAGTCATGTTGCAGTTAGCCATCACTTAATCATTTTATTCTATTCGACGTTTGTGTGAAATTGTCATAATTAGCATTATGGCCAAAAAAGTGTGCGGCTTAGACCAACAAGTTGTTATCAGATCAACTTTGAGTGCAAGTGGACGTTTGTGCGAAATTGGAAGAAATTTCCTGAGAAATTGCGCTGGCGATAAAGGGGCCTATATGAGGTCAGTGACCCTGACCTTTGGCCACAAAAATCGAATCAGTTCATCCTTGACATTTGTGCCAAAATCATGGAAATTCCCCCCCGAGGCGTTCCTGAGAAGTTGTGTTCGTGGGAATGGAGAGACGAACAGACGTCACGGACAATCCGAAAAAATAACGCCTGCAGGCCAAGGCTGTCGACAGCACGGCGGCATAAAAATATAACAGACAGCTTAAAATCGGATAAAGCTCCCTGGAAGTCAAACTTGTATTCTCTCCATGCAACTGAAACATTAAACTAACTACAGGCTGACTTACACTACAATGTTAAGAGCTGCCTCTTCCCTCCTGTCTCTGCTTTCCCTTTCATCACTACCTCAAATGTGCATCCACATTCAGAGCGGGGCCTCCTGGAGCGGGGCCAGGGAGCGTCCCTATAGCCTCTCAGCAGAAACAGCTTTGTCAAACTCAGTTAGCCGCCTCCGAGGGGGGGGGGGGGGGGAACACCTCTTTCCACAGTAATAATCCAACTATTCACATCATGCCCTCGCCTCTGCCTCAGCCACCTCATCAATCCACACAGCAACAAAGGTAAACAGCCTCGCACCTTCCAAACAGAGGCCCGTGCTGCTTTGTTGACACAGTGTATGTGCAAAGCGCCTGCACAGTGTGAGCGACTTCGCAGGACAGACTGAGCTTCATTTACAGAAGGTAATTGCTCTGGAGCCAAGTGGTGCGCTTTTATAATGAGTTTTTTTTTTCTTTTTTTTTCCCAGTTTTGCTAGAACCTTGTCTGAATTTATTTACTCGCCAGATGAAACTGCTTTGACGGGGGCATAAAACAAGTTCAGCTAAACAACACATCACCTTCAAGCAGGACCGGTCACTGACATCGGCAGGCTATATATCGACTGTCCTCCTTATTGTGTCCGCCTAGGCATGAAATAACACTTGTCTTGTCACCATCTCTTAAGATGCGACGAAAGAAAACATTGATGAATGTTAACATTTTCCGAGGGTACGGTTTTGAGCCCTGCTGTATCGCTCTCAGGCACTCTGGATAAAAGCCTCGACCAAGTGGTGTATCTAATGTTTTCCCTAATATAAATGGAAGGGGAGAAGATTCCCCGCTACTTTGCTTTCATTCCTCTCTCCCCGTCTCTGCAACTCTGCTCTCACTGTCGCACTCTCCTTGTCAAATTGTTTATAACCTGTTAGTCGAGCCGAGGCGCAATCCTTGCCTTGAAAACACAGGATATACCCTCACAGCCGTGATCTGCATTGCTCCTCTCAATGGGAGATCTGCAACTTCGACGCCATAGTACACGTTCCTCAACCTTCCCCTGAATTCAGTGTCGAAAAAAAACGAGAAACATGTTGTTTTTTTTAAAGAAGCAATGACAAGAAAATTGGCATCACCCAGCGTGCGGAGATAATAAGAGAGAGACGCCGTGCACCGGGGAGTCTAACCCATTCATTGTTTCAACAGCTGTCCTCGCATGTTGCAAATTCAGTTTCACTCATTTTGTCTTGATGAAAAACCCAGGATGTAGCAGAACATTTCATTCACAATACAGCAATAGAAATTGAGAGAACTCAAGAAGCAAGAGTGCTTTTGAAGGAGCATGGACACCAGCATGGAAAAAAAATGCCCTTTCTTAGTATATTGTCTCTCCAAGGCTTTTCCTGATAAACATCTGGCTTTTTTTTTTTGTTCCTGCAGAACAGACTCCTCTAAAAGCAGCTCGAGATGTGTTTATGGAAAAGGGGAAAACACAGGAGGCCAGCATATAGCTCATCTGCTAATGCATTTTTTTATTTTGTTCTGGTCGTAGATTTTTATTGCATATTTGTTTTCACATTGTGATGTCGTGTTTTTGTACAGACACCATGAAGAGTAGTTTCTCCCTTGGTAGTGACTAAAGGGAATTGCGGGAACAAAATAGGAAGCTAAAATATTTCTTTCTGTAGTATTAAACCATATGGTAATACTAGGTGTGTGTGTACGTATGTGCATTGAGTTGCTCAGGCCATTTACGTCAAAAAATACAAATCGAGAGAACATTCTTTGAAACTCGTCCATTTCAAGGCAGCACGGCATGGCACAATGCCTCAGAGCTAGTTACATCTACATTCTGGTATTTATTGAGAGATGTTCTTGTTATAACATTGGCCCCCGACAGCCTATCATGTGCTTTCCTTGCTGCAGTAAAGAGACTGACCCATGATTGACCCAAAAATGTTGCGTTGACTTCAGCTGATCATAGTTTCTTCTTTTTCTTAAATAAATAAATGAATACCTCATTGGGTTAGATGATTAAAGATGGGTCCAGAGGAAGCTTAAACTGTCAGTTTACCCCACTTAAATAAATCAGGATTGTGATACGCCATTATTCGTTACATTTGACACAGAAATCAACATTAAGTCCATTGATGCGTGTTTAAAGTAATTAGCAGAGAATAGAATAATTGACGGTTCAGTTAGCAGACATTTCCACCAGAGGTTAAACTGATGTCATGGTGATGTCTGTGCCGACTGCCTTTCCTTCTTCCTCTGCTTCCGTCTCTTTCTGTGTCGATATATTCAGATTATATTATATGTTAATCATGTTATTGGAGCAGAAATCAGTTACACTTGGAGGTACTCATCTTCCTTTCAGGAGCAAAAAGCTGGTCCCTACAAGCCAAACCATTACATTCTAGAGTTGGGGAAATATGCTCATATGCTTTATGCAGTATATTTTACGAGAAGATCTATGTTTGGGTGGATTTTTAACTTCTGACGGAGCCCGGCCAGCTCTTAACCACATGCTAACATAAGCTAACTATCTCTGGGCTGCAGCTTCATAGATAGCACATAAGAGTGTTCTCAATTAAACCTCAGCAAGAAAGTGATTGTGGGAAATAAGCAGACATTCCAACTTCAAGCTGTTACTGCTAACTTTAACGATGGCTCTGTTCAAGTGTCCCAGTAAACCATGACAGTGTGACAGTGAGCCACAATGCACATTCCCAGGACCCTTAAAACTGTAGCTATGATAGAATTTAGCCATCATTCATTGTATTGTTACATGTGCTTTCCTACTGCGACATGTCAACGTCTCTGTGAAAAGAAGGCCCGTAGCCGCAGCAGTCCACCAGGCGTCGTTAGTGTGTCTCGCTGTCCTGAACACCTGTGGCTCATCTCCTTATCGGCCTTTGTGACCATCTGCCTGCATATGCACCTCATTACAACCCATTTTTTGTCAGATCGCCTTGCTGTTCCCTGTTCCCTTGTCAGTTTTTGTCTACCTGTCTGGCAGACTGGTTTTTTTTCTCCCTTCTTGCAAGTTTACAGTAAAGTTTCTGTCATATCAAGTGCCTACCTACCTCAGTCTCCTGCTTGGTGTCTGCAAAATTAGGTCCAAAAGCATGTCAACTGCTTTTTACCCTTTTCTGGAGTTGTTTTTTTTCTTGGTCGTAAATGTGAACGGTGCAAGATGCAGTTGTGATTCCACAAAGCTGCAGAGTGATGTCGCCCTCTAGGCCTGATCCTACATCTACTTACATCATTTGTACTGAATCATGAAAAGGACTCTTGTAACACCATATAAAATTACATAACATCTGGCTTCTGAGATACTACAGACGGTTCTTGTTTCTATTTCTTTAAAAAAAAAAAAGACAGCAATATTCTCCTTTTTTTTTAACGAATAATATTTATTTCAAACAAGCCACTTAACACTGTAACGTCAGCCAAGAGGTTGGTTTATTCTGCAAGGATTACACCCCTGAGGAGCTAACAAATCTATGGACAGTTAGGGTAAATAATAATCTATGACAGTAAGGATATTTTACTGTCATTCAAGATAATGTTGTACATTTAAGGGGCCAAAACTAAATCATCAAAAATAATTTATTATGAGCACATTGAGCACAACGCAATAAGATTACATATTCTACATGAGCTGGATATTATTTGGATTTTCCCCAAAAGTACCATTTATGTCAGACTGTCGATCTTAACACTTCAACGCTGTATTCTCTTCCTGAATACAGTGAATACCGTGAACATACTGTGTTAAAGGTCCAATCTTTGGCAAGGATCATCCCTACTGCCAGAATCTCCTTTCTCTGTTTGCCTTTATAATTCAGACTTAATCCATCCAAGCACAGGCTTCATAGACGGAAAGCTCCTCCCCCAAGCTGCTGAGCAACATTTAAAAACTGGCTTCTTGGGTTAATTCAAATCAAATCAAAGTCAAATGAGAATTTCGTTCCTATATTTTTGAGATTGAGAGGCTAGAATTGTCAGGATCCAGGATCCCTGTCTGACCTGTTCGGTGTTACCTCTGTTTCCCCTGATCTCCTCTCCTCATGTGTCCTGTCATTCCCCCGTTTGTTATTGTGTGCCATGTGCTCTGTGTTTGTCCTCTGCCTTCCCTCCCGACTCCGGTGGAGATTATCGGCGTGACTTTAGTTTGTTGGCCAGTTAGTCTTTGTTTTTTGTTGGTTCATTCTGTGACTGCTCCTGCACCTTTTTAAATAAAGTCTTGGCTGGAGTAAACCTGCTGTGTGCGTGCGTTTGGGTCCACTAACTACACTACCACGTAACAAGAATGATAATATATTCATACAATTTAATTATATACTCTGCCCTATGAATGTGTGGGCCGATGGGATTCAGCAAATCAGCAAAAAAACAACCAGAAGGCAACCAGGAGATGCTTCACAATGGACAATTTGCACACACACACACACACACACACACACACACACACACACACCTCTAAATACACACTGCAGACATCTTTTTCCATCCAATCATATTTTTCTCTTTTTTTTTTTAATTTTTATTTGAAACCGAAATGACAGATATAAACCACATCCATATAAATGCTATATGGACAGTAAGTAATGTTGTTTCTCAGATCTAGTGAGCTAGTTAACCATGTTCGCCATATTATATTAGCGTATTAGCATACAAATACGGACTAATTTGTTGAAATGTAAATTACAGCTGAGGCTGATGGGAATGTCAATTTGCTCATAAACCAAAGTAAAAAAAAATATTCAATATTGCCGTGACGATGGCACTCGAGGAAAAGTCAGGGCGTCACCAAAGTCATTATGATTCATCAAAAGTCAGGGCGTCACCAAAGTCATTATGATTCATCAAAAGTCAGGGCGTCACCAAAGTCATTATGATTCATCAAAAGTCAGGGCGTCACCAAAGTCATTATGATTCATCCTCTGGGGACGATGGATATCAGAACCAACATGAACAATGGTCCATACGATAGTTGAGGTCGATATTTCACTGAGAAATAAATGTAAACCTCATGACAGCACTGGTGAGAAATTCAGGGGATCACAAAAGTCAGCAGTTTTCATCCTCTGGGGCCATGAATGTCTGTACTAAATCCAATGGCAATCTATCCAATAGATGTCAGCTTGTCTTTATTACATATGTAAAGGTACTAAGCAATGAGTCATATGTTCCTGTCAATGGTATTGGCTTTTAATGCTTTTTCTTCAATAGGAAGCTATACTAAATATGTCGCTATCTTTTTCACCCACCATCGTAAAGAGATATCAGCAGCATCCAATGCATGGGCCAGCTTTTACCACGAAAAGCGATAGTCCAGCAATCAATGACATGGTCTAACAGAGCTCCAGCTGTTCCCTGCTAACTAATCCATTCTTAAGGACGGGCTTTCTCTGTAAAGGCTGCTCGCTGCTCTGACAGATGCGAACGGCCACAATGAGCTGGCTCTCCATCACCAGGAGAGAAGCGGAGGCAGAGGACCGCCTTGTAACTGACAGACAATTGCCCGACCACCCGGCAGTAGCTAGGACTGACAATGTTCGATATTTTTTGAAGATGACGGTCGATGTTCGAACCTCTGAATTATACACAAGGTCCTCTGAGACGACACTTCAATACATCTCACTACAGAGCACGAGGCTCAGGGTTACATCGCGTCCCTCTGCTCGGCGTCTGTATTGTGTGTCCTGAAGGCGTCAGCGGCGCAGAAGGCTTGGAAATGGTTGTATGCCTGTGATACTCTGCTTGGCTTTAGCCAGCGGTGCATGCACTGCAAGAATCCAATGTTTTGGGTGATCTCATGATCAGCTTGCAGTACTTACAATCAAGACAGATGTTGCGTGAGAAGCAGCTGAGCTGCAACTACACATGCAATGTGTTCCCCCGGCTTTCTGCAGACTTTCTTCGCCTATGTTTGTCTTTGACTATTTTCAATTACTCATGGAGCTACTATCCCCTTCCTTGATCTATCCACAACATTGTTATCTTTCGCTGCTACTTATAATATGTGTACTCATCCTGATGAATTCAATTACATATTTTCAGAGGAAATTACTGTGGGGGTGGCTCAGCCTGCCAGAGGTCAGCACTAACTGTGAATACTAAAACTACTCCCCCCAACACATTACACAGCCTATTACCTGCTGCTTTTCACCCAGCGCTCTGCGACCCCGCTTAAGCCTTCCCACAGCCACAGATGAAATGCCTTCTAGATGGAATGTGGCGTGGAGAAGAGGGGAAGAGAGCCGGAGCTGTCCCCAAGCCTAATCGTTTCAGAGAGCCATCCCCGCTGCAGCTGCAAAACACGCCAGTCCTTATTAGAGAGGTGTGTGCAAGGCCAGGCAGAGCGTGAGAGGTGTGGAAAGGAGGCCTGGCCTGGGGGAGGCAAACCATGCCGACTCTTTTGTCAGTGGACGACTGGTGGGATCGATAAGGCTAAAGGCAAAGTAGGTAGAAGTAACCCAGCGATGTAGTGCCTTGACAAACTGGTAGACATTGCTTCATTTAGGGTTTTTTGTTCTAGAGGGGAGCTCTTCACTTGGAATAAATTAAATGTGTATGCCCCTCCGGTTTTTTTCCAGAGTCCATTGCCCTCCCTGCTGGAAGTCCAGCCCCAGTCCTCTGCTCTGGTTGGGAGATTTCATAAGTGGAGCGGCTCCGGGTGCCTGCCTCCGATCCCGAGGAAATTCCTCTCCTTTGCCGAGGGTACATGTTGACATTTTCATTGTAAACTTGTTAACTTTAAATCTCTGAAGAGATGATTGTGTTGAGCCAAAACACAGGCCTGTTGGAGAAAACCTCTCACATAATTATCGAAACGCAACAACCGATTTCAGGTCTATCCAAACTGTCGACGTAATAAAATGGGAACTGGGTGAACTGCTTTCAAGAAGAAGAAAAAAATGAAGCTTTTTTCTTTCTCTCTGCATTGTTCTATGTTTAAATGCTGTACTGGACTATGCATTTTTTGTGACATATGTCAATATTGTACAAAAACAATCAGAGTAGCTATTCCAGAATAAGTCACCCTGAATATGATTTCTTTCTTTTTTTTGAAAAATTGGAAATTTAGTTGTCTCAAGTCGTTCCTGCTTCGTTGCACGCTTTCATAAATACTCACTCAACATTGAGTGCTATTTTGTAAGTATAACTGCATATAATATATTGTCTTACACACTGCATGCATAACAGACTCAAATTGACCTGGGATAAGACCTGGAGCAAATAAGTCGATTAAATGTACAAAAATCTAATTGCGTTGCTTAAATTGTAATACTCTTGAGGTATTTTCTCATTTATTTATAATGAAATGAAGAACTTGAACCCATTCTTGCTTTATTGGTTAATTGTCAAATAGCCAATATTGTTATTTCTTGTTACTTTTGATGGTGACCATGTTGTCAGTGTTGATGGTATTTTATTCAGAGATTTGAAAAATATAGTGTGTGCAGGAAGTGTGCGTGCGTAAATATACAGAATGCTAACAAAGCAATTATATTAGGGAAAAATGAAAAAGCCTATTTACATGTTTTCAGTGCTGGAGAACAGAATACATTTAGTTAATTAGTTCGCTTACCACAAAACAAGGACACTAATATGCCAAACGAATGCCAACCACTCATCTCTGAGTCTCCCTTAAGATAAAATGACAAGCAACATGTTAAATAAAACAGGGAGGACCTGACAAAGAAACTGATGATAAAAATACTTATTTCACTATTCATACAACATAGCTGGTTGCCCTCATTTTTAAAGCTGATGCGGCATTTTGACCACACAACAAGGATATGAGGAAAATAAATAAACCAACCACTTTACCGCTCTCCACATCGGAATTTGAATACTGAACTGCAGATTGAGCTGAAGTACAGCCTGATTTAGTGAATGCACCAGGCTTTATTTTCTATAGGGCAAAACCAGCTGTTGGAGACCCATTCCAAGAAAAGCTGTGATGATATCCAAAAAAGATCCTTGCAAAAATACTCCCTTCCTTCCACAAACAAAGCTCCACACTTTAGAGGAAGAGAATATATGAGGCAATGACTCAAATTAGAATGCATAGAACATTCTCACGGAGCGAGAGAGAGAGAGAGGCATTTGCACATGAAGAGTTGAAAATGAGTCGCATTCAGCCAAGCTGTGAGCTCCACCTAGGAGGCAGTGAAAGAGACGGAGACGGGCACAGAGAGGGGCTGAGGCAGGCAGGCGCCAAGCCTTGAAGAGGGGCATTCTGGCATAATGACTCTCATTTACCATTGACAGGCCTTGGGAAAGTTAAACTAATTATGACAGCACACAGATGCTGAATAGCCCTTGATGAAGTTAATCACTGGCAATCCAACAAACAGGTGTTGAATAATTCCAGTTACCACCCCTGGAACTATAGGATGTTGAGATTTTTCAAGCGCATCGCTCAAAGGCAGCAATCTAATCGAAAGCATTGTCGTCTTATTCGCACCATCCGAGCTCATTTCATGACCGTTTGTGAATACAAACAACATCTCCAGTGCTGGAAAACAGAAAGCTGGTGTCGTAAACCTCAAATTAACTTGATGACATTGTGGTGACAGGTGTCAAAACAAAAGCGGGTCGGCAGAAATGTTCACCCTCTAAATGACGATGGTGCCGTTTAATATGCACCTCTTCCAACAATAACCTTTAATCAAGTCCAATACAGCATCACAGTAGAGTTTTAGTCTAAAGAAGAAGAAGAGATCTCCACGTGAACTGGATGCAACGTTGCTGTTTTATACAAGCTAACTTGCCATATGTTTTAACAATGAATACCATTTATATATTAAAACTAATACAGAATTGACAATACACATTCCTTCAACAAACAGTGGCGTGCCAAAGAGTGCTCTGTCAACCAAGTTGAGATCGTAACTCATTTTAATGAGCTGCAGGATACATAAAACATCCCTTTCTCCAACTCCCCGATGGCTACAGATCATTGTTAACAGGCGGAGATAATGTGTAAGCATAAAGATAATAGGCTCAGCTGAATCTCATCACTTTGCGGAAAACTTCAAGTGCCGCACCGAGGCCAGCGAAAACTCTGCACACTGAATGGATGCATGATTATCTATTAATTATGTGTCCGTTTTTATCAGACATACTCATTTGAATAATTTTACAAAATTGAAATTATTGTTGAGCTGCTTTGTAACAAATGAATTGTAAACGAGCATATGAACCACTGTGAGAGATTTTTAACTGAACGTAGATTCAGTGGTGAGGAATGTTTCTGCACAGCATCTGGGCAGACAGACACATGGCATGTTCCTTTGAATATGTTTTGATATGATTTCTAACAGTGCTGTTAAAATAATAGCAGTTTCAGCTGATTACATGCTTTTGAATCTGAGTGAAAATTTGATTGATACCTTTTATGACAACTTAAAGCTGTTGCCTTCAGGTTGTCTATTCCAGCAAATGTCCATAACAAGTTCTGTCACTTTGTCGCTCGGAGATTCCCATGGATATAATTAAAGGCCTGTAAGCGTTCTCATGTTAAGTATTACTTGTTGCAATTTGGTAATTGCAGCGGAATACTGTTGCTGGGTGCTGTGCATGGGCAGCTCTGTTTTTTCACACGACACACAGCGCACCATTTTATTTAATTTATTAATATTCATGAATAGATATTTGTCTTTATTTTATTCATGATGTGAGACAGATTCTACCCCAGTGTACAGATGGAACACATAACTAAATTTCAGAGTGACAAACCACTTGACTGAAATGTAAGGAAATCATGCAAACTGCATACAATTCCATTCCATTTCCACAAAACATCAACAAAGGCTGGAGGAGAAAATACCTCATGAAAAGTCTGGTGCAGACTTATGGGCCGTCCATTTAATCATCTTAAAGTAAAGATGTACATAAAGCAATGAGAGACTCTGATCAGAATTCTAATGATCCTCTTTGAAACAGTTTTTATATCTCTCTGTCTCCCTGAATGACCTCTTATTAATGGGGAAACAAATTAAAGGGATAGAAGCCTTGACCAATTAATTTGAAAAGCAACATTATTTGTTACAACCATGAACTCTGTGCCTACAGACCTGTTAATCATTTTTCTTTTAATGAATGAGTGGGTAATTATTTTCTGCATGCTTGAATTTCCCTTTGTCATTTCAATGTTTTGCTTTCTATTTGATGCTTACCAAATGAAAGACATAACCGCTGCTCAAAATGTTGTTGAAGAACAGGTCACGCTTTGCAAGGAATGTTTTTATACGTAGATATATATAATATGTAAAATGTCTTCAATCCATCTGTTTTCACATTTATTACTGAATAACAGTTGGAAGCCAATACAATCTCGTATTATTTCTGCAAAACAAGAAAGAAAAATACATGATAATTTTCTTTGCAAATAGAAAGCATCAGGAGCAATGAACTAACCCAGCAGTTGGAGAAATAATCAGTCGCTTAGAATTTTGATGACCCAGACAATAAATAGTAAGCTACATTTAATACTGAAAATAGCATGTTCTCTACACAATGCTGTAAAAGTGCACACTACAGATGGGAAACTAATGTCACAGACTGCCAAAATGCTGCATGCTCTCATGACAGGGAAATGGATGGGCGTTTGTATTCCCTGCTCAGTAACCGACTGAAGCGTGTCAACAACAGGCATGTGCCACAAATGAGAGAAAATCAGACCCTCACTGCTCGTCTAAGCGTTCAAAACTTCTGACGATGTCAACATCAAAACCACAAGAATCAAAAGTTCAGATGGCCAGCCTTTGAGAATGGACTAAAGCGTGAGCATTTGCTGGCTAAGCAATGGCAAAGAATTCACTAATGGAAGCTGTTCAATTTTATTTTGCTCTCAAAACAAATAGTGCACTGTGCATTTTTCCCCTCCCTAGAGTTTTGAGCGGTGAGCGAGCGGTGCAGGTGTGTTCTTGGTATGTGTGCATTTACACAAAAAAATGCATTCATCTTCTACTTATAAGCACTCCTGTAGAGTGTGTGTTTACTCAAAGAAGTTCATCAAACATTTATACAACATGAAAAGTCTTCTGAGGGTGTTGTGCTGTACCATGAACACCTAGATTTCCAATTTGCTTGTGCAAGGTTCTGAAATTCTTTGTTGAAGCGACGCAGCACCTTTCCTCCTCTAGATATCCATCAGCAGATGTTTTGTTGATCGAGTAAAATGTTGTTTCAGGCGCTGGTCCAGGATTGGTTTTGCTTGGGCTGATATGCAATGACTGAAACAGCCCAGGCAATGTGAATTCATTTTCACAATTATTGCATTGTTTAGTTATCACTTGTCCCTAGATGTGTTCATTTACTCAACCTAAAGGACTGTGTTGCAGTATTATGAGATACTTACATTCTCTGATGATGTGTTGTGCATTTTCTGACCTGTGCATAGAGAAGGTGTTATTTTGACTATATATTCAACCTGTAATCCCGCTCAGATAAATAAGTACAGATTTAAATATTATTCTGCACATTGTATTCGTTGCTATCCTGCTGGACAAACTCTATCTGCACGCACTACCTTGCAGGTGGCTCATGTCTATGTCAAACTGCATGAGAAAGAGCTAGGTGATGTAGATCACCACACATAGGGGGGGGGGGGGAGGATGGTAAAACTGTGCAGACAAGATGATACGCAGGTAGACCGACAGCTTGCATAGTTAGAATGATAAAGAGAGGGCAGAGGCACAATAGAGAAATAATTAGGACGCCGCTTCCCACGGGCACTCAACTGTGTCAAACAGCTTGGTCAATAATCTTCAGCAATTCCTGAGGATTAGAGTCTTATTACTGAGCACCGTCTGTCACACAGACCTCGATGCCCCAAACAAGTCACTTCCTGACTGTTTACTCCGGGCTTCAACACATACATAAACATCTCACTGAGAACATTCATCACATTAGATTCAATACGGTTCAAAATAGTTTTGAGTGTGTGAACTTTTACTTGTGGCCAAACGTGTGTTTGTTTGTGTGTGCGTGTGTGTGTATGTATGTGTGTGCAGGTGCGTCGTTATAGCACTCTAAAGAGGTTCTGTAAGTTGTTGACAGTAAACCATTATGTAACTGACTGTTAAACACATATTAGCCAGTGGCAAAATGTGAGGATCTATAACTTCTAATGAGCTACACTCTGTGTGCAGTAAGGAAATACTTGGAGGCTGATTTATATATTTATATATATATATATAAATATATATATATATATTTATATATATATATATATATATATTTTTTTTTATATATATATATATTTTTCTTCTTCTTTTTTATATATATATATATATATATATATATTAAAAAAAAAATATATATATATATATATATATATTTATATATGCTGCCTGCTTCTTATTTAATATTTAAGTTATTTCTGTAGTTTAAAGAAATTCGTAGCAGCCTAAAATGTGTGCGGATAATTAATTAAACCAGCAATGCTGTGGTTTCTTGCGCTTGATGGTGAAGAATTAAACAAAGACATTTTAAATTCAATATCAAATGGCTCATCGTGCAAGCGCCTGCCACATACACACTTGTAGATCTGATCGCGGTGAACCTGGTGTCATTGCCCAGCACTCGGCTCTGCCGTCGCCTCGTATAGTTTGACAAAAGGAAGTGCACGGAACAATCCCCACAAAGTGCGTGTGAGACCCAAGTTCTTACCTTGTCCATGTATGTCGGCCACGGCGGCGGCGAGGACCAAAACCGCGAAGAGGGTCTTCAATTGACAGTCTTGTCTCATACACATGTCTACTAAAGTGGAGGTCGCTCTTCGCGTAGCTACAGAACACGTCCTTGTGTTTGGGAAAGAATACTTCCAGGGCTTAAGAAAAAAACAAGGAAAGCGAGAAATTCAAGCGTGCGCAAAACATAAACTGAGCCGCGCGATTCGCCGTGGCACTTCCGCTGTAATTCGCAGCGCGAAGACAGTCGATCAAGTGAAATGCAGAGGTCTCTTTATAATTTGGACGCTCAGTAAGCGGATTCCTGTCTCTCTCTCTGTGAGCAGTCGGCACATGGAGAGACGAGGCAGCGAGCCGAGGCTTCAGCACCGCGGACAGCTCCTAGCGTCGGCTGAGGGAACAGCCTCCTCGAAGTTAGTTGTTGGAGTTCAAATGCTGTGCTCTCTGCATGTCCTTTACATCCTCCGAGTTATTTTTAAGAGCGCAGTCATCGTTTACATATTTATTTTTAACCATTTATCTCAACTATTTCCATCAACAGTCAGAATCAGGTTCAAATCTACAGAATATTAGATTATTCGATTTTTTATTTTTTTAGGTTTACCAATCTAGTGCGGCTGGTGTGGCTCACTTATAATATGCACCAACAAACTGTGTGCTCATATGTTTTATACTGATCTATTTTTTTGTATTCTGCTTTATATCCTTTACACCACGAGACTCATTGAGACCAGCTGTTCAAGAGACACGTGCACAAGAGAAGGTATTCAGTGTGAGCATGGTCAACAATCACGGTTTTACACATTCAAAAAAACAAACATTTACAAGTAGCACTCGAAGTGCTTGAGAATAAAAACTGTATATATTTTTTCCCAAAGCTCTGTTTGAGCATATTAATAAAGTCAAAATCATAAAGCACCAGCATTACAATAAAAGTGTTTAGGCTACTGTGATGTGAGCAGATAATATGTAGATTTGGTTTTGTTGGGGGGGGGGGGGGGGGGGAGCTTAGTACATAATGTACATGTAACGCTCGTCTTTCAAGAGGACCAGCCCGGCTTTTCATAAGGTGAGTGAGTAGTTTATCATTTGTAATAAAGTGCACTGGAGGGAGGGAGAGACATGCATGTGTACAAAATCCCCATAAAAGACAGAATGCTAGATTCCAACTAGTAGAAGAAAAAGTAGAATTTTTTTTAGTAGCATTTTTTTAATATTCAGCAATTACATTTTTCCAGTCAGGAGTTCCACATCATAAAGTGAATCTGTTATCCAGCCAGACGCATACATTTTTGTAATATTTGTATTCATTTGACTGCCACTGCCCATAGATTGCATTACTTTTAAGTTCTGATCCTACATCCTCACCATTCTGCCAATGAGTCAGGACAGCAGATTCTTCTTTTTTCTTTTCTTTTTTGAGACCCATACCCAGTAAAGCAGACCCTGCTGTGCATGACTAACCCTGAGGTGAGACAGTCCTGAGGTGCTGTAAATAATCATACCATGCGCTGAGTCTCTTAAGTCACTTTTTTTATGTCCCTTTTCGAGTTTGGGTGTACGTTTCAGGGCCGTATCTATTTACCGGTGATGCCTGTCTGCCCAGTGCTTGCAGGAAAGCTCTACTTTAATGAAGAAAGTGGGGTTCCTAAAGTGGTTACTGCGGACAGAGCACAACCAGTAAATACAGTATTTGGTAAGTGTAGCGGCAAGAGGCAAAACTGTGACAAATTATTAGTATTAGTCTCGCCTGTAGGCAGACAGTTACCTAACCGAAGCAACGAGCAAGACGTCAAACTCCTACAAGCCCTGAGGGTTGCTGTTGTGTGCTTGACCTCTGACCTCCCTGTGGAGACGAAGCAAGTGAAAAGGTCGATACATTATTACGTCACTGTTCTTGTCGTTAATCAGAAGAAGGTCAGTCATTATAGATGCTCTTAGCCTGCAAACTTGTTCCTACAAACTATGCTTTAAATCATAGTATGACAAAAGTGATTATTTGGAAATAACTAGTCAAATAAGTTGTTCCGAATATGCTCTGCCCTTATGACACCAAAAAGTATTAGGCATAGTAGATACTATCGACTATCATTATACCCCCTTTAGTTATCTTGGTCATAATAGCCTGTTATATCAAGAGGCTTATTATAGCCAGTACAATAATGATTATGTGTAAGGTTCATCCAGTCACTAACTTCTACAGAAGTGATGCATGAACAGTAATGGTTGAACAGAAACAAGCAACAAAATATTATTACTTCTCCAAAATGGCTTGGAGAGTTTTCTATGCTGTTGTGATGCACCCTGTCACCCGAACAGAGGAAGATGCAGCAGGTTGACGAGCGTTTCACAACGCAGTCTGTTGTGCGAGACGAGAGCAAAACGGAATCAAAATAAAAGCAATTAGACGGCAAGAATAGAGATGGGGACGGGGGTGGGGAATAAAAGCACTAGGCGAGAGCCAGGCATCATTGACGACTCTAAAGTAGTACGTGTAAGCAGAAACAAAAAGAACAAGACCGCTTATTCTAAAAGTAAAAGGTGTGCAGCGGAGCAGCCTGTCTGAGGTCCATATGTGCAGTATCCCGTTACGATCCGTAAGTGTGATGCGTTATCGCCAATCGATGGATGAATCTTCCTTCTTTGTGTCAATCAAGACTCGGCTGCCTTTTAGAAATCGTATATATCAGAAATTGCATTGTCATTGCACACACACTGTCTTGTTGTCCTCTCCTTTTTAATTCCCTCTTTTTCATGTTGACTTTTCTTTCAGGCTCTATTTGACTTTGTCTCACTTTGCCCCCCTCTGTCTCCTCTATCACTGCGCCAACGTGTCTCTTTTTCTTCTAAATTTATCCCCAAGCACAGGGCACTCCTCGCATCACTCCCGTCTCTCCCTCTGGCCTGACTCAGAAGAGGCTTTAATAGTGCAACTTTCCCTTTAGTGAAGCTCGGTGGAGCCATAAAGCAGCCCTGAGGTCTAGTTGGCAGCCAGATGGTTCCAGCCGAGCTTTTATTCTGCTAATGGGGTAGGGGGGCAGAGCAGTTAATGAAAATCAGACCCTTGAAATGAAATGACCAATGTACCAAGGTAATGAGGCACACGTCGGCAGCAAGCCTTTACACACATTAAGGTAATCTTCGATGGCAGGATTATGTAAAAAGCATCTTATGATGACTGTTCATTAGATGGCTAAGGACTGACTGATTATTTTACGGCATGCTCAGCTAACAAACACACTCCCACTGACTCAAAGCACTGTCTGCGATATTCAGACTGACTGGGCCTGGCTAAGTGCTTCATCAAAGCAAGGCTGTGTGCCAAACGCCATCAATGAGTCCCCTGCCCACGTAGCATTACAACCTACAAATTACAGCCCACATTACAGTCACTGGCGGCAACAATATCACAGTCACAGGACTCGCAAATGCACACGGGGCTAATCACCGCGCGTTACATTCACAGTGCAGAACCGTGATCCCGTTCAGCCAGCAGTCGCAATCAGAGCGCCGCCCCAAAATCAGTTCACAGTTATTTACTGCTATTTGTCTCGTATTAGGCTGTGCCAATCAGACGTCGGCTGCTGGACGGGAGGAAAATGTGAGAGATTCAGGGTTTGAAACTGAGGGTTTATATCAGAGTTTGTTGTAGAAAATGATTTATACCTGACTCACTACTGTTAGTTGTAGCTTAGACCTTATCTGATGCAACTCAATGCAGCTTTAGTCTGGACTTTGAAATTGATTGTGTTTTTCCTTTTATTCTTCCTTTTGTTGGAGTTTTAGAAAAATATCTATTATTACTGCTGACGTTCTACCAACAGTCTTAAGTACATAATGAGAGTAAACAGCCAGGGAAGTCTGTTCATAGAAACACAGAACAGCAAAGAATCTACAATAGTATTGATTCCCTCCAAGAGTTTCATTTAACGATTGCTGCAATGTGTATTTTCAGTTTTTCAAAGCAAGTTTCTAGAACCAACACAACATTCAAAGGAACAAGTTACACATTCTTCACAACAGCAAAATGATTGTTTTCATATATTTCCACTTACACACCAAAAGCCAATTCCTTTTAAATGTTGACATTGTTGGATGGTGATTGAGTGTGATGACAAGACTTAAGTGTAATCTTTTTTTTTTTTTATAATTAGATTTTAATGACACACTCTGTGAAATCAGACAGAACGGGACAAACAGAATGGAGAGTTTAATCCATATCCCTAATGACGAGAGACAGACTAACAAAGGGTTGACTCACTCTGTTCACTCGTATGCTTCTCATCTCCGCCGGAACCGACGGTTCAACGTTAAAACATTCGGTATTCATAGTATTTACGTATATTTAATAGGCAACATTGGCAAAATGCTGATGATGCCCAATGTGGAAATTAACCAAATTCCTTACGCTCCGAGCCCTGAAGATGCTGTTTCTTACAGACCCGAGTATTGCTGGCCCAGTAATTACTGTTTACCTTCGCAAAAGATTACGGTCGATTACGGTCTTGGTCGGTGTGACCAGTGGAATCAACAAATCCATAAACATTCCTGAATATGAAAAGATTAAAAAACAAATGAACGAGATACTGTAAATAAATGTGAAGCACAATGCCATATGGACGTTAGCTGTCTGTAACTGACCAAATCAGTAATCATTTGTTTCTGTGATCGGGTTATGCTCTTTTGCCATTACTGACACTATGATGCTTCATATGTGCATGTTAATTCCGTTTGTGAGTCTGCAATACTGTTGATGCGCCTCAATTGAAGAAGGAAAATATATGTAATTGATCTTTAGACAATTTCTCGTTTCCTGATCTAACAGCCACAGAAGCCATGGATATTGTGTGTTTTCTTTAATGTATTGCTTTTTCTTGCTGTCATCTCCACTCTATGTCCTGGTCCTTGCTCCCACAATGACCCAATTTCCCGATAAATATCAAGTGTTATCTTAACTCGCCCATGCCTGCGTAGCATAAACAGTTCAGTGCCGTTCGTAGCATCGTGCTGTCTTCCTCCCTCCCCCTTTGTTGTGCGCTTCCTCCTGGTACAGCCCAGTTAATTGCACACTCCTCATTACCACGCATTGGAAAAGAGCTCCCTCTGAGCAAGTCAACTGCACAGTAGACAGTTTTTCAAAAGCTCTCTGTACGCATCCATTTTCTGCGGGAGAAAAAAGGGAACGGCGGTTGTGGGGGGTGGGGGGGGGGAATTCATGCTCCACCTGGCCTTTGACCTCAAGTTATGAATTTCACAAACTGCTTCGTGGATTTGTATCCATTGTGTACTGTGCAAGAGCGTTTGGAGACTCTCTGTAGCGGGAAACATTCCTCTTAGCTGCCCGACTTGTGCGCGAGCATGTTGTTGTGCTCGCTCTGCTCAGTCTGAGTCCCAACAGTGGGACCGGAGTGAATGTGACCTCAAAGACTGAGCAGCATCTGTTAACCCCCTGATCATTGCGTCTATCTGACGGCTAGGCTGGAGCAGCGTCTGCCCAGTCATGCGGGGGGGGGCCCTGCCAATAGAATCAGCAGTCCATGGTAATGAGCCCCAACGATTCCCAAGCTCAGTGCTGTCACTTTGACGACTCCAAAATTAACACTGCGCAAGACAATTCTCAACACCTGCTGTAATAACATTCGAGACAGAGGGAATGTGTCTACTGTAACACAGGTACGAGAAAATTAACCCCTCTTGTCAAATGTAATTAGAAGCATGGTGGCACTGGACATAGTGCAATGAATGTTTTGAATAGAATGAAATTATTGCTGCAGCGAGGAACTCTATTTTGCCCTGATAACAGTGTCATGTGTGCCTTTGCAGAGGCGAATGTGAAGATGGAGTTTTCTGTCCAGAGGTATGATGGAGTGCTCAGCTAGAAGGGTCTGTGTACTACCAAACTATTCATTTACACAGCCTTTACACACAAAGGCATGAGCAAACGCTGCATGCACACACTAACACCATGCATGTTGTTATGGCAGCAACACACACACGAAAGAAAATAAGCATTTTCTGTCACACACACACACACACATACACCTTTCATGGAGTGTGTGACATGTTGTCCCGTACTTTTACATCCACATCTGTTCACGATTTCTCCTCTTCCGCACCCCTCCCTCTCCTTGACCTTCTCTTTTCATTAGTCAGAGTGTGTCTCATGCCCCTGAGCATGCTGATAGTGCACCGCTCCAAGGCCGCATTTATCAAGATGATAAAGCACTCCCAGACAACAGTCAAGTATCTCAAGGCTAGCGGCCGCGGTACCTGACAAGTGACAACAAGGCACACACACACACACACACACACACCTCCATCCCCCCCCCCCCGGATCTCCCCCTCCCGCTGTCCCCCAGCCGTACACCATGCCTAGTTGGTCACAGGTTGTTGCCTTATGTCACACGAGCCCCTAATGAGAAGTTAAGTGCGGATGAAGGCGGGTGGCTGCACTCAGACAACAGACCTGCCTCCGTATATGCATGTGCTGCACGCACTTCACCTCCACACACACACACACACACACACACACAGCACAGCTCGCAGCACACTGACGTCCACTGCGCTGTGTGTCTGGAGTTCAGCGGCATCCCGTTAAACCATGCAGGCCCTGAGTCACAGAGATGCAAGTCTTGCCACTTTTAACGTCCGCTTTCATCTTTGCCTCGCTTTGCTCCATTCAATGGAGGCTGTTTCCCACTCTCAGCCACAAAGGTGCTGCCTGCCTTTGGGAGTGCAGGGGCTGCAGCCCGAAATCGCTGTTCAACGGTAAGACTCAAACTGACAGCTGAGATGACTGGGAAATTATGTTGTTGTCTTCAAAAGGTTTTAGCAATTGCTCTAATGGGAGGCTGTGGACAAATTTGACAGTGTTTTTTTTGTTCTTTTTCTCTCGCTACTCTTTTCTAGTCGACATTCAATTTCATTTAAACGTCATTTTTCTCGATTAAAACACATGTTCAATTCGAATTAAAAAGAATATTGTTCATGGAGAGTCATTTTTAATGAAAAGGCTCAAAAGGCAATTTTACTTTACTGCCACAGAGATTTCTTTTGTTCCTTCCAGCTTCTTGCTCTTCCTTTCTTTTGCTCGCGCTCTCTCGCTCTCTTTCTCTCTCTCTCGCTGACTCACACACACACCTACACACGCACACACACACACACACACACACATACACATGACATTGCTACAATGGTTCGTTAGTTTTAGAGTGAAAGTCACAGACTGAAATACAATTTCAGATTCAAAAGAGCATTTTGTTGAAAGGTTCTTTGTTAAACATTCAGAGCATTGATACAGCAGTAAACACCTATCTGCTAGGTAAAGATATAGAGGAGAAATGTCGACCTGAG
Source organism: Melanostigma gelatinosum (assembly GCF_949748355.1). Taxonomy (NCBI): domain Eukaryota; kingdom Metazoa; phylum Chordata; class Actinopteri; order Perciformes; family Zoarcidae; genus Melanostigma; species Melanostigma gelatinosum. The sequence continues at coordinate 16,011,286 of NC_136647.1, forward strand.
CAGAGAAGGAAACCACTCTTACTCTGTGTGCGTTTCGAATGGTACCCTTAAATAACATAGCCAAAAAAAATCTGTTGCAGCTGTAGGAAATCCCTTCTCTTGCACAATAAACAGATGCAGCATGGTTTCTATTTTCAAAATAATAGAAGTAAAATGAATGACATTTTGGCAAGAAAGAGCACACGTGTTGCACTGAAGAAGCATCCTGACATGCTAGAATTATAACTATCTACAGTCAGTGCTGTGAAAGGGAATTGCTTGAGACACGTCTTGTTGTAGTGTAGAGGCACAGTAGTGCATGCTGCTGAAGGGCGTGATGGCTGCGCGGAGGTAATAGAGGACCTCTTTGAAGTGTTTCCGAAATACCAAATGTCGAGGATAGATGGTCATTCTGATGTATTTTTCATCTTCTCCTGGAGCTGCCGGGTTAACAAACCATTTAAAAAAGTGCTGCCGTTTGATTGACGACTGTATTTTATACATTCTATATGTTTTCTTTTTAAAGGCATGACTGTATTTTATAACAGAAAAACATCTGCTAACTCGATTGCCACTTCTGAAGCCTTTGTTGATCAATGATAACTGTGGAGATTGTCCACTGTAGTCTTTTGTGTGATGGTTGAAACCTAACTTGAATTTCAATCTCTGAGATGTCTTCATTCTAACCCTGACTGTCGACTGGATCAGTCCAATAAAAGGATGCTCGAGCTCTATAAGGTCCCTTTTGAATAAGAAATAATAACAAATACCCCATAAAAGCCAAATCGCGTTACCAGTCCATGTAGGGAGGAGGTCGGATGGATGTGGGGATTCAAGCTATATTGCCTCGATAATCAATACTTGTTTTAATCCAAATCACGATTTCTTTACGAAACCTAACCAAGTTCTTTTGTTGCCTAAACCTAAGGGTTCCCCAGTGTGTTAAAATGTGACGCCAAGGGGTTCAGACCAAGCGTCCCCAAGTAACGAGTTGGGAATGAGAATAGGTTGTCCTATATACACACACACACACACACACTCTGCTTTCCAGTCCTGCCGTGCATTGCTTCTTCTCACAAGGTTGTTCAGTATTCCAGATCATATCTCTCTGTAGATGCTTAACTCTCACCTTTGTCAGTCCTGCTGCATGTGAACTGTCTGCTGAATCAAAGGCTACAAAACCTCTCAAGAGCTCCGCAGCAATAGTTAAAGGTTGCTGGTTTTAGTGTTTTCAGCTTTTACATCAGTATACACTTTCAGTTGTATCACTGGTAACACTGTATGCTTAACAATATGAACTCTCTGATAAGATCAGAAAGCGTCTCATTCTGTATGGTCGGGTTGTGCACTTGGCATTGCCAGCTGCATGTGTTTGTTTAATGCTTCACTATTTAATCGAATGTTCCTTCACTATGTGAGGATTATGATTCTTAATAGCCTCCTTATGTTAGACTCTCTGTAACAGTCAACCTGTTCTTCTGTTGTTGTCCTCTTCCTATTCAAAACATGAAGTACTGCTGAGTTGACTTCCATGCCGCTATTGGGCTCCTTCTTTGTGCTGTGCTCATGACGGTAAGATTCACAACACGACGGAGTAAACATCATTAAAGAATTGCAGCAGCCAGATGTAACAGCAAAGACAAAAGAAAAAAAGAACGACAACATTTTGACTCATGAAATATCGAGACAAAGAGTTTACTCGAACTGGCGTAAAGCCTGTGTGTGTATAAAGCTAACTAAAGTCAGCATCGAGTGGGAGATGTTAGATCCTGGGGTACTTCTGGCCCGATACGGGGCTACTTACTGACTCAGCTCTCTATTAAAAGATTGTCGAGCTGGTGTTCTTGCGAGGGAACTCGCCTGGCTCCGCTAACTGCCGTTACTCCCGTCGTCTACCCTGCTTCCTCCGGTCTGAGCGCGCTCGGCCGAGAGACCAGTCCTGGCCCCGGGCGCTCCCACCAGTCGCGTCGGTTATGGCAGCTTCCCTCTTATGGATCCGTGCTCTTGGTAAATGCCAGGTTAGGTTTTAACGGCTAGGATCTCTTCTTTCTAAAACCGTAAGGGGTTGTTAAGTGGATTCGGTCTCTAGGATAACCTTACAGAACTCAGTTGTTAGACATACAATGGCTTTAACTTTTTACTGCCACGGGGAACTTTTTACTAGTTGAGCAAATAAATGCACTTGAGAATTTTACTTTAAATGCAGATTAGATATTTATTGCAGGTTATATTTAGTTAGTTTGCAAGGGTTAAGCTACAGCTCACATAAAATGTCACTACACTTGATTCGTTACTTTAATTTTCTTCTTCGATTACACTCATTAGTTTTAGATGCCGAGACGGCTCGGTTGGAGCTGGATCTTCAATGGTGCGATGAAAAGGTTCTTTTGGAGTTGTTAGGAGCGAAGGTCCGGCCGGACCCTCGGTCCTCCTGCTCTGCAGCAGAGTCCGTTCAACAGTCCTCAAAACTCAGTACAAAGTCTTTCTAGGGCTGCTGCGTCTTCTCCGTTGTTCAGTTGTTAAAGGCGAGCAGTGGGGAGAGGAAAATCTCCGTCTTTAAATCTTGTTGTCCACGAACAGCGGTCTTCTTTCCGTGAACAGAGACAAAGTCCTCAATACTTCAGTTACGATCGTCCGTATCTTCTCCTCAGAGCACTTGGACGGCTCTCGTGTAGAAATCCCAGTTTGGAGCTTGCAAGCGTCTCCTTTTATCCATGATTTGGGCTGTCTGTTCTGCCCCCTCCTATCCAACACATGATCTCATTCCCCCACCCACTTGAGTGGGCGTTTGGTTCTGGACATGTCCAGACTTATTCTATATTATATACATTATGCCTGTATGACTCATCTTTGCAACAGTCTTTTGCTGCCACGTCTGCTTTTCCGATCCACACCCAAAAACATCTGTTCCTAACTTCACTCTTTCTGCTGACTCATCATGACAAAACACTTTTCCCACATCTCGGCTCCGGTCACACGGAAAATAAACATTTTATTCTCATTCTCGCTTCACCCTAAACGACAAAAAATAAACAGGATTTTTGTGATTTAGTGTCTGCTATAATAAAATACTACTGGCTGTATCAACAATCACCTCACGATAAAATACAGTACACGTGCTCGTCATTGTGACGTGGAGGCATGACATTTCTAGTGACTGATGTCTTTTTTTTTTAGTTCAGCATTGTTGATTTCCTCAGAGGTCTGTGTCTCAGAGCTGGATATATGACATTACACAGATCACACAAGTGATTATTCTCCATACTCATAGAGGGCACATTGGTCTAGATTTGAACCCACACTCCTCCCTCAACAGCCGTAATCTATGTGCCCTTAAACAAACCACTTGACACCCAGCCCCTTCGGTAAAGCAGAAGGAAGCGTGCTTGTTGTAAGAGGCTCCCAGCTGTGATTGTTTATGAACCTCGGTGTTGTTGGGAAAAAAAACAGCAGGATAAATCTTCTCTGGAAAAATAACACTTGTGAAACTGATGGTGCCTGGCTGAGGCCATGACCTGGTGCAGGTTGACTTTGACCTCGCTGGAGGGCCTCAGCTGCGGAGTGGTGATCAGCGCAGTTTGGCCAAAAGAAAATGCTGCTTACAGCACAGGCTCTTGCCTGCGTGGCCTCACTTCTGGCGGAAGGGTCGGAGGTTATGGAGCGCTGACCTTACTGTACGTTGGCGAGATTTGTTCATGAAGAATTTAATATTTCCCTTTCCCTGCTCTCAAACAAGGGACCAAATGAAATAGATTTTGCAATGGCATTGGTTATTATGAGGATTCAATCATGGATGACCTGAACAACAACTCAATAAGTGCAGCATGGATTATGCTAACTGGATTATTTCATGTTGTTAAGTGAAATGCTTCATTGTGTAATATATGATGCCGCTGAGCTCTCGGCTGTTCCTGATGACCCTTCATCGCAACACTGTCTATTCTGTGTCTCACATGAAACCATGTGTTATAGTCGTGTTTACTACAGCACATAAGAAACAAATAAACAATATCAATCTCGAATAAATGCATAGACTTGCCTGAAGCCAACCAACATTTTTTCATAACAGCGAGTGCAGCCACTTTGTCGGGAAAACAAGAGAGGAGCACATTGGTTTATCTGTTTACAGCGCAAATCAACAAACTGGGTATGCGTAGGGAAGCAATTTGAATCCAGGGCGAGAATGGCGGACTCCGCCGCCAACAATGAAAACGATTACATGGTATTCACAGAATGTACAGTATATACATTGAATGGCTATTGTGGAAACCATGTCTGGTGGCATCGTCTTTTCAGCCACAACAATGCAATTAATGAGGTTCTTACAGATTTCCACTTTAAGTTGAGACTGATAATAAAGTAAATACATAGCCCATATAGTCTATATAGAAACTAATGCCAATTAAACAATGCAGAGTGTGACAGTGGCATTTTGAGCTCAACGCTGGGTGGCTGCAGGGTGCAGCTAGAAGCTGAGAGGGGAGTGGGATGAAGCAGAAGGCAGGTGGAATAAAGTGACCTGGAGGCTCGAGGAGAGGGGGGTGATAATAAGGAATCCATGTGACTGACTCAGAGTGATGGGCTTACCTGGCCATGAATATTTCAGACAGCAGTGAGGTGTGTTATTACAGCTCAGTGGGAGCACTCACAACATGGGGCAAGACATGTGCCATCACAAGATAGGACTGAGCACACACACACACACACACACACAATGCGTCTTCTTTTTCTCCAGCATTCAAAAAGAACGCATTTCAAATTGTTCATTCATGTTGAATACCTGAATAGCAAAATGTTTTCATCAACAAACTAACAAGAGCATCTTCCACTGACATGCTCCTGTAAATCGATATACCAACGAGTCAATAAGCAGGGAAAGCTTGACACGCTGTCGGAAGACCGGCTCTGCGAGCAGGGAGAGTAAAATAAATCCATGTGCAGCATTTCACATGAGTTGGAACAGTCCCACATGCCAAGATGACTATTAAATAAATATTCTGTTTACATGGACTGGGTGCCCAGGAGTCTGCAAACTGGTACAGCAAAGCAGCTTCACTCACCCAGCTAACAATCCGGTGCCTCGAGCCATTCTCATGTATTCCCTCTATTATTTCACCAGCGTCTGCCTCTCAAGCCACCAACTCTTTTACAAAACAGTGTCTGGAGATGAGGCTGCCAATAGTGTTCTATGATTGGGAGGCATGTGCTGGTTTAGAGTATACCCTTAAAAACGTTTGAGAAATGCATTTTGAATTCATCCAGGACAGTGGGTGTATTATTGTATGTGTAGGCTCCATATCGAATGCCTACAGCATACATACTATACAGCCCATGAACATGGATATAGCTTATGGGAATCACCGTAACAGCTTTGTACAGCACTAAATTGGGGCCATGGTTTTCTAAGCTGAAACCTGGATGACTGTAACCTTGAAAGCAGTTGCTTTGCTTTAATTCAAAGCAGCTAACAAAAAAGAATTGTGAATTTTACAATGCTGTAATTACCGTGACAGCATGACTATCTTGACTTTTTCCAACATAATTATAACCATTGTCCACTGAGTACTCCCTCATTCTAGTTACAGTGTATGAGACATTCGGAAATAATTCCCACTGATGGTGACTTCTGTCACCTTCCAACATGGACACCTGAGACAACAATAAAGCCAAGGGCAGGGAACAGTCAGTCTTATGCATTATACATCATCCCTTAGTTATTCATCAGAAAGGCCGCGCATTAACCTGTGCACCACAAAAGAGAGCGCCATCAATATTCAGCAGAAAGACGTTTGAACAGGTCCAACAATAGGCGGTGTGACTCGCGCGTGGCAGGTAATTAAGTTGTGTGGTCCTGCAGCTACACATAAGATCATTAAAGGATAAAAGTCATTCAGCGCATTACATTCTTTCACTGAATTTGCATCCGTGTTTGAAATTTGTCATTAACTTTCAATTACAGTAACATTATATACTTTATATATTGTAGAGGCTGAGAAAATCTGTTGAAAGTATCTCATTTATGGCCGTAGATGTTGAACTGTTTTGCATCTTGTATGTAAATATTGTATTATAGTTTAATTTTTTCGATTTTTCTTCTGTATTAATAGTGAAATGGCTGCTTGATCCCACCACAAGATGGATCTCTAGTTTTTCCCTAAATGTGACAAATATTTATTTTGCATTTCTTTTTTGCTTTCAATTTACAAAATGATAAGTTAGACTTATATCCGAGTATGTGCTGGAAAAAAGGATCCCCTGCATGTGAGGTAAAGTACAGTTTAAAAGGTAAAGAACATGGACAAAAAGGAATGTGGGGAAAGTTTGCAAAGAAATTGACCAAACGAGGCACGAAGTAGAGAGAAGGCAGAGTGAAGAACAAAAGCAATGGGAGGTTAAATGCTGTTGGTGGCACTTGAAGAGTATTTGTTAAGGTAAGGTCATTTAAGATATGTAGACAGTTCCCAGTCAGTCCAGGGATTCTAATTAATTATCTCCCATCTAAAATGTCTGGGCCAATGCCCCCTTTTAGCATGTAGTAGCCTACATTTCTGTGGTCAGCTCTGTCACACGTGCACATAAAGCAACACCAGTGAGATAGGTTAGTTTGAGCTGCTATTGCTGCAGTATAGCTATTTGTGTTCTCATAGATGTTACAGAAATATTTATATGTCTCTGGAAAGTCAAAACTCAATATTATACCCAGCCAGTTTAATTATTCACTGTATTTCAGGGATAGCAAAATGATCTTGAGAATCCATGCCAGAGCAACAGAACTGGGGGGGGGGGGGGATGATTCAGTGCACTTTTGAGTCATGCTGGCAGGCACACAACTCGTTGGTTTGGGTTTCAATAGAAGGCCTAAATGCAGGTCATAATAAAAGAGGGATGGAGTAAAGTATACATTTAATACATAAATCAAATTAACAAATGAACAAGCAAAGAAGATATACAATGTGCGGCTAAACTGCAAATATCATCATATATCGGCAAATTATGAATAAACCACCACACAAAATCAAATGTACCTACACACAGCAAGCTAAGGTGACTCAAACCACACAATAAAATACACATGCTAGATGGCTGTTCTACCACTTTTGTCCCCCCTTCAGCACAACACAAAGCCCCACAAGAAAAATAACAGAAAATGACCCATTCAATTGATTAGCTAAAAAGGCACACTCAAATGTAATAAGTCTGGGAAAAACAGTGGTTGGCTCCTCTAGTGTCTGTTTTAAAACTATAAGAAACAAGAACACATTAATATACAAAAGGAAACTTTACAAAAACATTTTATAAAACATGCTATTTGAAATGTAAATAATCTACCTTGATAGACTGGACAACCTCCCCAAGCTGAGGACATGCAGGTGACTGGAATCTATATTGATAAAGAACCATGTTCATGTTGTTTTAAGGGGACTAAAAACACATTTAACAATCATCTCACAAACCTTTCATTCAATGTTATGAACTGACAAGAATATATCATGGTTCGACACTTTCCCTATTAAAATCAGGCTTTTAAACATATTTATTTAAAAAAGAGCCTACCAAATCAGTGACCAAAGAAAGGCTGGCCTCAGCTGCTCTCTCAGGTGTGTCAGGGTTCAGGAGGAAAGGCCCAGGTGAGCGTCCCGCCCCCTTTTATAGGCTCTGCCCCTTTGCCTGGGTCCTAATGCTAGACTCCCTGCTACCGGCCTTCCCACACATATATAAGACTCATGTATCATCCAACAAAAGTTTGACATGATATCATGTTATTTGCAAATTTGCAAAGCGCATAATATTTTGGGTGCCAAGTTATGGCTGCATGCTCAAGGACATGTCTTTATTGCCTCTTTTATAATGCCATTGACTGCCTGCTGACTCACTCACTATAGTCTTAACCAGTGCCTGCTAGTAGGGGCCGCTAGTGATAACACAGCTGAGTGCATCTCCGCCTCCCAGCCGCTGCTGTGCGCCCACTCTAGGAGGAAAGCAGTTTTCTGCATACATTGTTTTTGAGTTTGAATGAAGTATGTTGTATCATCCTCTGAGCAAAGAAATATCAACCCTCGCATGCAGCTTATGTCCACTAGAAGTAGGTTGGCAAGGGAGCTGCAGTGGACAGACAAGAATATACTCTGGAAGATCTATGAGCAGGACTTTATCCTCCAGCAGTGCCACCAGCTCTGGGCAGAGTAAGAGGTGAGGCTAATGCCACTGAAATGTTGCTGGAGCAGTGGAGCAAAAATATGCAGCAGCTTCTCCGGGAAGCAAACATCAGCTTCAAAATGTTCTCTTCCCGTGTTTCTTCTTTCCTTCTTTCTTAATGTTCCTCCATTGCTCAGCCAGAGTGATGTGGCAGGAAAAAAAAAAACATCATGATTCAAAATTCACCTTTCAGGAGTATTTGGCAAGCCAATTATTTTCTCTCGGTTTACTCGCAGTAAAAGTGTAGAGTTCCAAAACAGTCAAAAGTCAAGGATGGAATTGTAATTCCACCCTTATATGCTCTTTGATTAGTGGGTGAGATATACTGTATATATTGTTTTCTAGTTCCGGACACTTGCTTTAAAAGATCTTGAGAGGTAGAAGGATTTGGTCAAAACTGCAACACTTGGAGCATTTGAGGTGAACTGTTTATTTTGAGGTGGATACAAAAAAAAAAAAAAAAAAAGCCATTGCAGTCGCAAAGTTGCAGATCCCGAGGGGGAGAGTTGAATGACCTGCCAAATCTAATTTCTCAGTGTGTGTATTTACCAGAGTAGCTATTGCAGGGGAAATGCATTGTGTCAGCGCCCGGCACTTCTCTCTGTTATGGAAGTTCAGTGACCCATTATTTAGCGGTGTGGCGTGCACTGCAGTGCGTGGCAACCGACATTAAGAATCATAAAATGACTTGATGGTATACTGAGAAATTACATATTTGACTCCATTGTTGCAGAGGCTGGCTGATTAATGGTTGGACACAGTGAAAGGTCACGCTGTATTTACGGATCCAAGGTGGACTGGAAAGGCAAATGTCTCCGTCTGTGTTCTGAACATTCCTATTACTCCTGGCGCAGAAACGCTTATTTGTAATTGAATTGTCCTGCAGCTAGACATATTGAAGCCAGACTTAATTGTGGGAATTGTGTTTATTGACAGCATTTGTACAAATAACTTGCAAGCTGGATCAGAAGATGTACCAATATTAAAAACAACCATCTCAGTCATCAATCTCCCAAAGGAACTGTACATGGTTTTAAATTATTATCTCTTTGTCCTGTAAAGAGTGCATGAATTCTGCATAATGCAGAGGTATGCAAAACACTAATGCATCACCTGACAAGGAATTGTGTCTTCCACTCGACAAATAGAGAGTGAAATCCCAACTCTTCAGCTCAGTGCAAACGGCTGCTGGAACAAACTGAGGAGAATCAGATTTTCATCCGACGAACAATGAGGCCCATCACTCAGCGCCTGCCATGGAGTACCATGGATCATATTTACGCCCAGACAGCAGATCGGGGCTTGGGGGGGGGGGGACTCGATGGGATGCACAGGAAGCGGAGGTCACTTAACCAAACACAAGCCAATGCAGGCCTGTGGGAAGAAAGCAGCAGCCATACATCAGGCCAGAGGCAATCCCTCACCCAGACCGTTCGATTTGAGACAGCCACTTTGAGATTTGCCGCAGCCTCTGGCCCCTGAGGGACGAGCTGGTGACAGAGCCTGCGACAAATACACTCTGTAACTCTCACAAGCTGGACACTATATATATATATATATATATATATATATATATATATATATATATATATATATATATATATATATATATATACACACGTATATACACGTATATATATATACGTATACACATATATATATATATATATATATATATATATATATATATATATATATATATATATATATATATATATACACACGTATATACACGTATATATATATACGTATACACATATATATATATATACATACACGTATATATATATATACGTATACACATATATATATATACATACACGTATATATATATATATATACGTATACACATATATATATACGTATACACATATATATATACGTATACACATATATATATACGTATACACATATATATATATATATATACGTATACACATATATATATATATATATATATACGTATACACATATATATATATATATATATATATACGTATACACATATATATATATATATACGTATACACATATATATATATATATACGTATACACATATATATATATATATACGTATACACATATATATATATATATATATACGTATACACATATATATATATATATACGTATACACATATATATATATATACGTATACACATATATATATATATATATATACACGTATACATATACGTATACATATATATATATATATATACGTATATGTATGGATATAGACAGACAGACAGACAGACAGACAGACAGACAGACAGACAGACAGACAGACAGACAGACAGATAGATATACACGCAGGTCAGAAGTGTCAGCAGGTAAACTGGTTGTCATTGTTTTTTTGGGTGTTGAAACTTTTCTATTAAATGTTTAACTTACACACACAAAAATGTTATGTGTTGTCTTCTAGCGGATAGGAAGATTCTGGTATTTTGTGTTTGAGGGAAAACCATGTCGAAATAGAGTCTGCAGCAATGATCCACTGGTACTGTTTGCACACTAAGCCCAGCATAGCAAATCATCCTTTTATGGTGCAATCCAGGGAGGATCTGGCAGCGGTTACAGAAGTATAGTCTAGTTCTACGATAACTGGGGTATTTCCAGCCTGGTGCCATTCCCAGGGCGGCAAATACCGATGCTTTGTCACGCCCCTGGGCATCTGGTACCGACACATAAGGCTCCCTTTAGAGTCTGTATGACACGCACCGAGTTTTCAAGCAAGTGCAATGTAAACCCATCTGCGTCCTTATTAGACACACAAAAAGTGTAATGATGTCGTATACTTTTTTCTTTTTAACCTACATGGGGGTAGATGGGTCAAAAGGAAACAGGAATTTAAAGATGTTTTTTTTGTAATGTATTTTTCATTTATCTTCTTTTTTTTGTGTTTTAAAGATCAGTAAATAATTCTTTAATTTATAATGACTTTCAGTACTGATTACTAGCTTCTATGTTGTTGCAGTCATGTTCTCAGTGCAACCATTTATTCTCTGCCACAAAGAGGATTTGGCCAAAGCCAGACACCCTGAACGCTTTATCGTTCGTGTCGGTTCAACAGCAGCCATTTTTTCTGGCTACCGTTTCCTGCAAAAACCCAGTAGATGCCACTCAATGTCAAACTCTGCCCACCGTCTCAGCGGTGATGTCATTTGTTTAGTGCAGTGCTGCTGGTAATGATTTATTCAACCTACCTTTTAACCAAACTAATCTTTTTTTGTTTTCCTTTTAGGTAAGAAGCCCTTTTGAACAACTCAAAATACAATATTCAATTTACACAGCACACAATATTCTCACCACCTTCCTCATAAAAGGGTCTATCATTGGCCACAATGCACCAACAAGCACAGAACTAAATCAGCTTTATACGTTAACGGTCAGTACTGTTGTTTATGTATACTCTTCAAAATCAATCCAGCCTTATGGTTACCCAACGCTCAATCACTTATTATCCAGGGTCCCATGCTGAGTGATGGACCCTGATCTCAAATAGAAAAGTAAAAGGCCCGTGGTGCTCCCCCAGTACCCTGTATACATTTCTAATTAGTTTCTACTTTTTAAAATTGGGTTTGGATGACATACAAAACATACTATTAAAATACGTTCAGAGTTTCAGATCATTTTTTGTTATGAGACTTGTCTGATAATATTGGAGTAAATAAATGATGCTGTTGTTTTGGAGTTGTGGATCTGCCAATGTTTGTCACTGATATAATGATCGTGGTGTGGGAGGATAAAAGCAAAGTGGAGAGGGACAATCAAGTACTTTAGCTGTATTATTAGCATGGGCTACTATGTGACTCCACCTCTCCAACAAATACTCCACCCGTTTACAGGCGCACTTTGGCTGACTGAACATAACGACTTACAGGCTGAACCTCAAAGAAGCCCTCAATCTGTATTTCTCAACAAGTCTGCAATCTGTTATTTTCCTGAAAAATGTAAGAAGCTATTTCCTTTTTAGTTCCGAGTTATAGAAACGGCAGCAAGTGCCGCCTCACAACCAATACTGTACGATGCGTTCTGGGAGTTACAGACCAAAGCACCTCATATATACAGTACCTGCAGCAGACATCAATAGGTGTGTTATTATTTATTTCTACCGCTGGAGATGCACAGTCACATCTCTCGTTCTTTTTCTTCCTGTTGAAATGTCGATAGTATAGGCGAGAGCTTACTTCGCATTTAAATTCTGACACTGTTCGCAGGCAAAGACAGCTCTAAATTAGACGTCTCCGTGTATTTGGCCCCTAGGAAGTAAGGATATAAATGTGCCGTATGAGCTCTGTTGCAGGTAGAAAGGCAGTGTCGATGAATTCTAACCACTGGCATGGCAAGGCTCCAGGCACATATACAGTAGCCCGGAGTCTGGAAGAGAGAAAGAGAGCAGAGGAGCCCGTCTGACTGCAATGGCCTTCGATGAGCACCGTAAAAGGATTAATGTGAGGAAATATCGTACACAAATAGATCCACCTGAACTCAGTGATGCAGCCCATTTTACACCTGCAAAGGTCTCAGCGAGAAAAAGGGCCTTCCGTGCTGATATAACCTTTCCTAACAGCATCACCTCGAGTCCTGATACTGAATAATTCAGTGCCTATTAGTCTACCATTTGCCTGGACATGAAGTCTCCTAGCAACATTGCACTTGGACTTCAGAAAGGTGTTCCGTCACCGAGACTGCAGGTGGCGGCGCACAATAAACACTGCCATATAGTCGCCATATAGTCCCGGACTCCAGCCTGTAATTTCAGCACATTGACTGTAATGGAAAGATATTCTAAGAATAACTTGAAACGTGGATTTCATACCTCCACCATTATTTCTCCCAATGAGATGGGCTTTCCTCCAGTTCCTTAAGGTATGCTGGCAGGGTCAAACACTCCAAATAACTCAATAGATGTGACAGGAATGATGACCGAGAGGGAGAAATATTCTAATGCACTGAAATCAGATGGGACAACAGGCGCGACAGAGTGCACACGCCATCAACAGAGACGCAGTAATACAATGATGTACGTCCATAATATATGGAATATGCACTAATGATGACCGTCCGCTGCCGTCGCATTTTGATACAGGCATGCGTGCCCACGCTCTGAGAGGCCGAGGGATCGCAAATGTCAGTGGCCTGTCACTCAGACTCGGTCCCACATGGGCAGCGAGATGGAGCCCGCTAAAAGGGGAGACCGAACGACAGAACAGACATTAGTATCCAGTCTGACTCACTCAGTGTCCGGCTGTCAATCTCTGGATATGTTTGAGCCACTGCTTTCCCACTGTATGCATTTCCAAATTTCTATTCAGTGCCTGATTATCCCCCATTCAGTACCTCACTGTAGGTTGTTGATTGCGCCCCCCCCCCCCCCCGCCCCCGAATAACTGGCTGTGGCTTGTAGTTGCTTCCCCTAATTGCAGTGGGGTTAAGCTGAAAAGGAAATCTTTCTTCCTATCACAGACAGAAATGAAAAACTAAACTAAAAAAAAAATCACTAAAATATCAGACATCCTGAGATATAGACGCTCTATTTGAAAACCAATACACAGTACAGTTGATGACTGTTCTGTGTCACGGTTCACTGTATTAAAAATACCTGACACATTTAAGTCTAAAATAGTTCAGCTGCTTTCTCCTGAATCAAACAATCAAACCACCGAAGATCCTTTGATATGCTGAATCTCAATTGTGCAGGAATATAGTGAACAGTCCACTGGGTTAAGATGTCTCCGTCACCTGACAACACTGGTGTGCATATGGTCTATCACAGCCATCCAGATCTGGTATAGATTACAGCAGAGCTGTGTCTTTTTCACTCCGCACATTCCAAGACTCAAAGACTCAAAGACGCAAAGCCAGTCGGGAGCCAAGTAGCCACTGGGCCTTTGTGTTAGTTTAAATAAATCCCACTTCGGAGACGAATGTGTTCCCCAGGACTTTGATGCAGTGCAATATCTTTGGTTTTAAATAAAGTGACTCCAAAAACACCAATGACTTCCATCTGCGCTCAGTGGGTTATGCATGTAAATTCTGCAATTAGATGCATCGTTAATTCCTGTTATCTATCCGTTTATAGCTCGTGAGTTTGGTGGCAGAGACCACCAAGCTGTCAAGTGCTGGCACCGAGTCGAGAACATTTTATCTCTCGGCGCAATGACTTGTGCAGTGACAGAGCTGAAGAATGCAGTGCCTGGTAAACTCGGTTTCCACACTTATATTCTAACGCCACTCATTTCCTCTGTGATTAAAGACCTCGTCATTCTTACGAATGTATGAGTTTCCAGTTTCGTCAAGAGGAAATATTCCTTCAGTGCACGAGTGTTGCCAAGAGAATGTCCAGAACAATTAGTAACGGCCACATGAGGAATCTCTTGGACAGGGACAAGCTCCTGTGCAGTATGTGATGACCATAGAGTGGAACTGGGATCTGGAGAGTCAAGGATCATTAGAAATAGACCCCAATACATGAATGTAGCTGCAGAGAAAGCCACTCGGTCAATTCAAAAAATCTGCTGCAAATTTGGTTAATGGCATGACACTCTCTCACGCTCCCGTTGTCTAGAGTAAGAAAGTGGTATTCAGCAATCTATCAATCCCATTGATCAGCATAAGAGGGAAGTGCAGCTCCAGCAGCAGCCTATATACCCCCCCCCCCCCCCCCGCCCCCATGTCAATCCTCCCATCTGTTTGGCCACGGGTTAATATGGGCAATAAAGTTGCATTTTGACGAGCTAACGAGAAAAGAAATCCAAGAGATGCAAAATAGTGTTGCAATAAAAGTGCTCCGTCATGGGCCATTTGGGCTTGAAAACAAAGCGCTTTTTAGGTTTTGCCACATAAATGTGACAAATATTCTCTCTCTCTCTGTCTGAACTGTTCTCCATCACTCAGCAGCCGAAAACAGAAGTAGGCCAAACAGTAGGAGGATTTAGAAATTCTAACAGGTGGGTAGGTGTCGTCTCAAAGCCATCAATCTCAGCACATCCCCCTCTTTTGCCATTACATTGTTTTTTTAGATCATTTTCATTTTACCAATTGCCATTTGCTTGGATGTACAGCATCGACTGCAGTGGCAGTGAGAGACGCACGGCGTACACTAAAAGAGGTCCCTGGTCAGATAAGACAAGAGGACATTGTGGTTTTTATGGAACAATCCTAAAACTCTGAGCTGCCAGGATGCCCCTGAGACTCCTGTCAATTTCATAACAGGTTTCTGAGTTTGCAGGGCTAAAAACCTAATGGCAAAGGGAACAACAGAAATGAAATCGCGCCACAATGCGGGAAGCGAGTGCTCGAGGAACTTTGGGAAACAGGTAAATGATCTTTCCAACACTTCCCCACTGAGAGAGGCTGTGGGGAAGGACCATTTGCGCCCCTTTCAAATCCCTCAGATGAAGTGGACTGCTATAGAGTACATCCCAAGTCTTCGTTCCCCACCTAGGCCCCCCACACACACACACACACACACCAGCGACAGGGGCAGCAACTCTCCTTTGGCAGGGACACGAAGCACTGGACAGCTCTGAGCACAGCAGGAGACTTTGGCCACCTGCATACTGTGGAGTGGAGATAGAGCGACAAATCAAACACTGAAATTGGTGATGGACGCTCCAACATTTCCATTTTTCCACTCCAAGGATTTCAGCAATTTGTTTTCAAGGTTTAAACTGTGCTTAGGTATGAGCAGTGGCATAAGCCAAAATAAATCAAAGCGCTTCCCATTGCTGTGGGTACTTTTATGGTACGGGAAGAGAACAAGAAACTGATTTTATTGTTCCCCAAGCCCCGGGGAAGACCTAGGCAAAATGTAAACAATGTTTGAGCCTATACCTTTGATCCTCGTTACAAGGGCCAAATACTGTGCGGTGTTCATTAGAGTGGAAATGATATGTGCAAACAAAGAGAGGCTCCCATGCAGCGCGCTGCTGTGTCTTGAATTGCAAATGAATGCAGCCTCCTCACCTGGTCCCTGCAGGCAGTGTCCCAGACCCAGAGCCTCCAATCAGTGCTTTATTGACAGCAAGAATCCTGCAGAAACCCGGGAGCGCTAATAGAAGATGATGCCTGATGAACATGTTCTCTTTTTACTGCCTGGCAGCATGGCCTCCAACCAAGGTCAAAATGTGTGGAGACGCTTGGCGAACAGAGCAGCTTGTGCAAAATAAAATAAATGAAATTAAAATGACTCCGTTTGGCTGTTTTCCAGCTGCTTTGGAGGAGACAAGTGGTTTCAATGAATACAGCAGATGAAAATGTTAAACATATGAGGAAATAACCTACTCAGAAGCTCTACTCAATAAGCTGTGCGTTGCATTAACGTTAGGATACTGTTATTCGACGCTGTTGCACAGGGCAGCCCGGTCCGTGGAGGCGCCGCATTCGACTTGCAGTGCAGCAGATGTCTGCGGCCGGACCACTCCGTCTAAATAACAGGGAGGGTGGCACGGTAAACACAGACTTGCTTGGCTTTGTCGAGCTAATGACTTCCTGCTCCAGTGGCTTGTGAAACAGTGTTGGAGCCGAAATCGGGAGCAGAATTTAATCTGTCACTCAATGGAAAGCCTTTAAGCAGAAACACGCCGCCACCCACAGGGTGCACGCAAGTGAGTGGAAATTACAGAAAGAAAAAGCTCCCTGGAACGAGTGAAGCACCAGAACAGGTTGTGTACAGGGATGAGGACATTTTGGTTGGATAAATAAGGGATTATTTAAAGCAAAACACGCACAAGTGTGAATGTCAACCAAGGTGGTAATCTAAAACCATCAATCCCTTTGAATCTCGGTAAGCTTCACATATGTAGAACAGAGATTGATGTGGGGAGGAACACTGCGCTTGCTCTCGGGTTTTTCATCCCCCCTGAATTCGCCCCAAGCTGGTTTTTTTTTTTTTTTGGAACTGTTTAGCTGTGTAGCACACGTTTTTAGCAACCCCGCGTGTTGCAAGGTAGCGCGAGCAATTCAGCCTTCCGACGGCTCCGAATTAATCATTTCAATGACTTGTTTGTTTCTGCCTGTGGTCCCTTGGGACAAGAGGATGGGTATGATGAGAAGTTACTCCGGGGTGGATGAGCTCAAATTAATCAGACACATCAATGGCTTGTTTTGCTAAAAAAAACGGCAACTAAAAAAAACATTCTGCCTCCTTTCGAACCTCCTTTTCTCTCACGGCGGTGAACAGAATCACATCCATATCACGCCTCTATGCAATTACAGCAAGCCAACATTGATTCTGCCAAATTTATTATCTAAAAACTCATATCACAAATGATCGGTTGAATCATGAAAATAGGCGAGCCTTTTGAAAAGTGTACAAAGTTATTTAAACAGTATGTGTAATGCCAGCAACTCCAACTTGGAGGCAATGCAACTCAAAATGTGTTATTCTTTGTTTTTTTCAGTTAACAAGTCTATTTTGAATCACTGACATCAAAGTTTCCTGTGTTCCACATTAATATTCATGTGACGCACAAATAAAGGGGAGAAAATAAGACATGAAATGCAGATTAGCCTCTTCTGAGACGATATGCAAATAGAAAGTCAGACACTTGAAGCGTTTCTTTTCACACAGGCAGACAGTCCGCATGCACATATTCCGTATGTGCTTAGTCATTAAATAGAGTTTGAAATTCACAAGCTCACAGTCATCTGCAAAGCCAAATATGGAAATAACCAGCGAGTTTCATGTGCGTCTGGACAGCTACAAAGAAACAAAACAAAAAATGAAGGGAACTTTTGGCGATATTCAAATACAGAGTAGACATACGGTTAATGGAGTACAAACAATGAAGAGTCTGACATGGAAAACCTACCAAAAGAGCCTGGGGATAACTCAATATCGCAATATGAGTGCTGCTTATTGGCGGACTGATAACCTCCAACATCCCAAATTCTGCTCACATGCAAAATATCACCAGTTTAATGATCATTGCTTTTGGCACCTTTAAACTGGAAGAACCATGTTGTGCTGAAAAGCGTGTTATTATTTTACTGCTCAAACAATCTGCACCGTACACATGTAGCAGAAACATGCAACTGAATCATCGAAATGAACATGCTTATACTGGAACGTCATCCTGCGGGATTCAACATCAACAAGGAGCTTTAATTCGTGCTGTACAGTAGAAGTCCAGTGTTTGTGCATTTAAAGAAAAGGAAATGCGTCTCTGCATCTGCGAGGTCTGGAAAGCTGGAGAGAAAGCTCATTTATAACAGCAAACAAACACATTCCCTTTGAGCCTTGAGAAATCTGACACCAGGGTGGACAAAAGCACGGCAGAGCCTCAAAGGAGCCAAATAATTGCGGCATGAAATACGACATAAGCCTTATCTTGATAAAATAGTTCTCTAAAAATCGTAATTCATTTGAATGCAGTTCACCAAAGGCCTTGATTCCACATATAATATTATATATCTATGTATCCTATATAAATACACTTTTAAATCCTTTTCAAACACATGCGTCGCATCTAACAGCTTGGTTCAAATCGGAATTTATTTTACAAAACGATTTCACTTTGACGGCAGCAATCATGACCGATAGCATCGCTTGATGATGGACATTTTAACTTGCCACCAGAGCCACATGTGAACTTACAGCAGGATATTTAATTGAAAATGGGTTAACTCCTCCAAAGCGCTATATTCCACATTGATGGAGATGGGGGGGGGGGGGGGGGGGGGGTCTTAATGGCTGGTCAGACCTTCTTGGAGGAGCGTGAGCCAGAGCGGGCTTATCTAAATCCTCTTGGCAGAGCTATCTGAAAAGTCAGAGGCGAGTGCAGAGGAGGGCTCATATTTACCTGAAAAGCAGCTCTTATAAATGAAGTAGCGCCAGGAAGTTCTTCTGATATAACTTCCCTGCTCTGTATTAACTAACTTATTCAAAACGCGTGTTCAATCAAACAGAAAAGCACATGGGAAGCAGCATCACTTCATGATGAGATTGAGTGAAATATGATTTTTTTTTAAAGCCCAGACTAATCTGAAAGCAGTGTGCGTCTTCTCTGTCCATGCCTCTGGAAGCAGCTGGATTTGGGGAAAGAATGGTTCCCCTCCCGTGTGTCTGATGTCACTAAAAAGACCGAGGTGACCCGAGTCTGGGTTACGATGCGCTCTCTGCCAGCGGGCCTTCGCTGCCGCTCCGCCCCGTCGACTGCCTGCCGGAGTCTCTGTCCGCGTTATCCTCTTCATCAGATCTGCCAAGACTCAGGTGTCTGCGGCACACAGGAGGGCTGCAGGGGTCGACACACACACACACACACACACACACACACACACACACACACACAGCATTATATCACTACTTACAGTAGAAATAAAACTAGAGGATTAAAATGATGGCATGGGGAAACAAAACAAAGCAATCTAGTCTGTGAGATTACACGACACCAGGCAGTAAACAACATATCCCACGAGGTATGCTTAACATATGCGCACATTGTCATCATATGTAGGAAAGATGCATCACAGATATTCTTGGTGCACGAGCAAACCTGAAACAGTGTTAATGGGATTAAACCACAGAAATCAACACAAGGAACTCTCGTCTTATAACAACACAAAGACAGTGTTTACATGTTGGTAGATAGTGTGTGCAGTTAACAAGGTAAATGTCAGGCATCAGCATAACTCTGTTACGTCGCTTCTACCGGCCGCGTTAAAGGTCATTTCAAAGCAGGGCCTTGCATCCTTAGATCATGTTGTCATGACTACACATGACAAGCACTCAACGCGGTACCTTGAATTCCACCTGCAGGGATTTCATACATCCACGCTGCGCTGACATGACCACTGCCCTTTAATACACACCCAAAGGAAAACAAGCATTCAGAAAATACCTCTAGTCAACTCAAACGGTCTTCATTCACTCTGCAGTGATTAAAGACATGGAGAGCCAGTTTTTAACTAGACAGGCAAATGTTCAAGGACACTTGAGAAACAAAACGGAAAAAAACTCAAGCCCGCTCTCTCGCATTTTTCTAATTCTCACAGGAGGCAGAGATGCTCAAACTATCAGTGAAAGTACTCTGGAAACAGATCGGCTTTTGAAGCTAAGAGCTGGCGGTTTAAGTGTGATGCAAAGTGTTCACTTCAAGTCATCTCAGCAGCGTTGTCACACCTCTTTGAACTCTGCTCAGTTAACATGTTAAAGCCAAAAAAATTGGTGTCATTTAGTTTTTCGCCTAATTGCCAACATCTGTTTGTGCCACAGCCAGAGAACCCTCTCTCATCACCACGTGAGAGCATCAAACACAGCGTCAGGAGAAACACTGCAATCCATCGCTGCAGAATGGAAGCAGGAGAGGAACACTGCTCTACAAGTCCGACGACGCTTCTGATAAACGTTGAAGCAAAGTAAATCGGCAATGAATTGTAATGACGGATTACGGTATAAAAGGCATCCGCAGCTGTTAATAGTGACATTTGTAAATAAGACTGAAGGACCCGGAGTGTGTCAGCAGTGCAAACTAAGGGGATAACTACAGTACAACAGCAAATTGGCGGCGTTTTTTGATGAGTACAAATGTTGTCAGGAGCAAAAGGGAAAACAATCGGTGGCATGCACTAATTGGCCAATGTGACTTCTGAAAAACATAGCGAGGGCTTATCTAGTACAATACAAGTCAGCATTCGTGTATCTGAGTCAGAATAAATACAAAGCATTCACACACAGCACACTGCGTTAGTGCATTCAGTGAGAGATCCTGGATCAGTCTCGGATATGCCAGGCTCCTGGGTTATTATCACACCGAGCATCACCTTCCACTGACGGGATCAGTCACTGTCAGGCCTGTAGCGGTACTTCATCACCAGGCTATCCACCTTCTTCTGCTTCTTCTGGGAATGCTTCTTGCTTGATGGCCCCAGACGTGCAGGCTCCTGCTCGTCATCATCAGATGGTTGTTTCGGGGCCCTTTTGACACTGCTGGAGCTGCGGTAGGAGACGGCCGAGTGGGGGGAGGAAGAGGAGGAGGAGGAAGAGGAGGAAGAGGACGACTTTGAGGAGGAAGAGGAATCCTCTGACTCACTTTGCTTCTTCTTAGATCTCTTCTTGGACTTCTTGCCCTTCTTCCCCCTTGAGCTCTTTCTGCTGTGACGGTCGTCTGAAGAGGAGGAGGAGTCGTCGGACGGCGAGAGTTTGCTTTTCTTATCTTTCCGACTGCGGGAGCTGCTGGTGCTCAGGGTGCTGGACGGCCGGTTGGCGTAGTCCAGAGCAGAGCTTGATGCGGAGCGAAGCAGGCTGGATGTGCTGCCCTCTTCTTCTCCCCTCTTCCTACCGTCCTGGCTTCCTGGCCCCTTCTTCTCATCCTCTTCCTCTCCACTAGACTCGTCAAGTTTGCTGCGCTTGAACTTAATGGGTTTGAAGCTCAGCACCTCATTGATGGCGGCCTCCAAGTCGGGGTCCAAGTAGTTGCGGTGGGTGACCATCTTGATCTCCGATGAATCCGGCGGATTCCCGTCGGAGGAGCGCGGTTGGGCCGGGGTCGAAAAGCTGCGACTGAGGGAGCGGGGACTGAAAGATGAAGTCCCCGCTTCAGTGAAGGCCACGCTGTGGCCGTCATCATCCACATGCAGGCCGAATTCACTGAGGCCACAGCTGCGGGCGACGGACAGCCGCGAGCCGCTGCGTTTCTCGTCTTTCCAGGAGCTGCTGCGATGCAGCGATCGGGGGCTGGAGCGGCTCACGCTGCTGATCGTCGACTTACTGTCATCGTCCATGTCCAGCAGGCTCCTTCGAGTGGACATCCTGCTGGGAGCCACCGAGGACACCATGGAGTCCTTATCAAATTCAGGGCTGCTGCGGGAGGTCCAGCGGGACTCCAGGCCCTTCCTGGCTTTGCTGGTGGCTTCAGAATAGGCCAGGGAGATGACGGAGTCTTTGTCGTCCATGTCTTCCTGCGCCTGGCTCTTCTTCCGATCCTCCTGGAGCGCTCCAGACTTAGACTTGGCTTTGCGCATGGAGGCCTGGTCTGGTGTGTCAGGCTGTTCTTTGAGAGTGCTGAACAGGGAGCTGTCATCGCCTGTCCCCCCTATGGAGTCTTTTAGGTTGGAACGCTTCCTGTAGCTTAAGGAACTCATGACAGACACTGATCTGTTCTGCTCTACCTCTCTGCCGTCTTTCCCTCCGTTGTTCATCTTCTCCTTACCCTCTTTCACCGCCTTGGTGTCGGCATTTGCTGAATATCTAAAAGGTTATGTAATAAGTTGACACCAGAGACAACCAACGGAAGACAAATAGAGAAAAAATAATCAGACATCCGCATCCTTATGAAATTCTAAATTGTTGCCATCTATATTTATATGCAACATGTGGTGTTGGTACCTTGACAGAATATTACATTTTTCATTTTGTCCTTGGGACCAGTCAAGAGTCTATTGCTGTTATGTACAGTATACACTGCAGAAAGTGTGGCAATCTCCCAGCGAGGAGATCTATCTAACTGTGGCAGGGGCGTCATTAAGCAGCCGTGCCAACTGGCCACGGGCCACTTCAATAAATTTGACAGCAGCCGCTTCCCCGTTCCGCCTCCTGTCATTAGACAGATTACAGGGAGAGAGAGACGACACCTAATCACATGAAATACCCATCCTTCTGTTGCAAACGGCCCTGGGTAATCCTGGGCCTTCTTTTAAGGCCGGTCTACATTTATCACTGCGTCACCACGGGGCATGTACATGGTTATCTGTCGTGATGCACAGGGATGCGGGCACTGACCTGGTGCTCTTCAGACTCCCCTCTTCCGACAGGGTCTTGGTGGAGCCTTTGTTCTTGGAGAGCCAAGACTTAACCCCGTCCACGCGGTCCTCCACCTCGGAATCCGTTTCTGTCTCATCCCCACTGTGGAGAAACAGAATCAACTTCGAGTTTGACTCCAACACAACACAGCAAAAAATATTCATCTTAACAAGTCTTTTTTTTTTTTTTTTACATTTTTCCTTCATCCTTTAAATACCTTCTTGATAATATAAAAATAAACTGCCTTAAGTTGCCTTGTGCAACAATTCAGTATCAATTCAAGCAGATTTTAAGACAATAAATTGGACAAAATGACTTGTTATGTGAATGTTCTATGCAGCCTAATGTCACAGGAATTACACAGGCAAAAGAATTGTTAGTTTTCACACATCACAAGCTTTCTGTTAGTAATGCTACAGTTGTATTCATTCTCGTCATATTAAAAGACCAGTATGATGCAAGACAACCCAGACAAGCACGATGATGTGAGACAAAAATAACACAATCAAGATGCTTTCTCGACAGAACTTTCCACAGACGCAGATGAGTGATCTCGGCAGAATGTAGATGAAGCTGTTGGAGGCATAATTAACTGGTTCTGGGCTGCCAGCATCCGTGTGGCATGTCACCTGCTCCTGGTGATTGTTATTGGAGCGGAGCCACGAGGCGGAGGCCTTACGCTTGACATAACAATCAATAAACAGAGACCTGTGGATCCCGATGAAAAAGCTCGGTAGATCCCACCTGGATAAGGTCAGGCCTCATTCATTTCAAATCCAGGGTGATATTTCTAAATGATGCATCCCGTTGTTCTGTTAAGGTGACAGGATATGGTGAGGAAGAGGAGGGCAGAGTGGCGTAGCCTCTAAAGTCAATACTGCGGTCATGGTCGAAATGTTATTTCCTCCATTTGTTTGAGGACACTCTGCATTCAACTTCAGGGCTACATACACCGTCGTCCTTGGCTACATGATGTGTGAAAATGAATTTTCACATTCAGAGACGGGTGTAAAATTGTGCAGGGATGCATATGTTCGGAAGGCTCTAAACTACTTTCGACTTGTGTGAAAACGACATTTTCCATTCTTTAGTTTTGGGTTTTCTGAGCAGGACAACGGAGCGTATATTAAACACACTGTAGCAGGGCAAAGAGTGGCGATGGTGACAGGGCTTTAAGAGAGGAGCTGCAATTTTCAATCCCACATCTTCTAATTTGGACAAGCTTATCTATCTGAGCCTCGGGACATGCTGCAAAAAAATAAATTCTTTTAAAAGGAGCAAACACAATATTCAAAGAGCTGTGAGATGACAGCCAGACTGCTGAGCTCCATCAATTTTCCACATATCCATCTATGTAGGTCTCACAGTGAACAGCGTACCGTTTCCTTTGTCACCAAGCTTTGTGTCACACATTCAGTCATGTTTCCTCAGAGAACAAAGTGTCCTCTCCGCTCCTTTCTTTGTTTTTTTTTGGGTTGTCTGCCTAAAAGCTATTCTTTTTTTTTTTTTTACACAAGAGGGGTGGTGGCGGTGCCAGTGGTGTGTGAGCATTGAGAGGGAGAGAGCAGAGACATAAGGAGAGGCCTCAGAAACTTGGGCTAAATGGTATTTAGGTCTTCTAGTTTTCTAAGAGCATTAAGACATTTAACTTTCTCATCATCGAACTCATGACCCGGCTTTCTGGTGAGCATCAATGGTGACTCCAGAGAGACTAAATGGCCTGATTATAGTATGTTCTATAAGAAAACCTGAATGTGAGAGGAGCTTAAAGCGGCAGCAAGTAAAAAACGTCGAGTCCAAGTTCAGCTATTACATCAACCCTGCATACGAAACGCAAGTGATTCACGGCTCGCCACAACAGCATAATAGGTTCATTAATACTCTGAAGTTGACGACACCTGCTGCCAATTTGTCATCTCTGGGATACTGTGACTTCTTTTAACATGATTTATCACAAAACAAAACACTGAAACCAGCCCAAAGCAAAATCATCTCCCTCTTCCCACACACAAAATAAAAGGTGGCTAGCAATTGAGTGCTGTGCAAATGGTGTCACAAGCGATTTGTCCGTGGCCCCACACTGCTAGCTAACCAGTCCTGAGGCTCGCAGATACGAACAAGCCTCAGGAAAATGGAAGTGAACGTTGATAGCTTCTGACAATTGGCCTGCACTGGTTGTAAATCTTTGTCACAAATACTTACACAGCATCAAATCCCGTATTGGCTTAGTTCTATCGGTTTAGCACTTGTGGTGCCAACACCATGTTTTTAAAGTATCTGCTCAACATTAGCTAATTATATATGGCTAGAAAAAAAAAAGAGCATAGGGCATGAAATAGTGTGCACGCTCATCTAATATTCAAGAAAAATTAGCACTAAATGTGAAAAAATAACAGTGATGAAAGCATAGTTTGCAGTGTCCTATATTATATGTAACCTCTGTACTTTAACATAGCCTGCTACCCTGGTGGGAACTGATATTATCTCCCCCTACAATATGAATAATCCAGCTATTGTAACCTCTGTTTTTGAAGCATTGAGTACAAAAACGTATTGAATAGTAATGTAAATCATCTGGAAAATCCACTTCATAATTATAAGAAAAAAAAAAATCCCCTCCATTATTGTTCACCCATGCTGCTAATGCAATGATGTCGAAGAAGGGGGGGGGGGGAAAGGTAATTAAATAACACGGAAAAGTGTCGCTCTTTTCCTCGAGTTGCACAAAATGAACAGCAGAGCGTTGGTACACGCGGGGTTGTCTGATGAAAAAAAACAAAAAAAGCATATCACGAGCACAATGCCATGTCGCTGTGAAGAGGCAATCAGAGGTTAAAGCGGGAAATTATGGACGGGTTTATCCGCCACAAACTGAAGACTACATTTCTTTACTCCGCTCTGATGAAGGTTTAAATGATGTAACATGCCACAAAGGATCCTTTCACTGCATAAAAACCGAAAAGAAAAATGGAATTCAGTCAGTCAAAAGAACTTAATTAGCATTCACACAACACATTTGACAGGGAAGACAAGGTGAACATTTGTGTTTAAAGTGAAGTGTTTCACGGCGCTATGAAATTTGAGTTAGTGCAAATCTACAGCCAAGCTTTTGGGTGTAATGTTTTCAGTGGCGCACTGCCATTGCAACACTTGCTGACTGTGCAGCCGTGGACAGACGTGCCGGCCTGCAATCATTTTTACAGTCACAAGCATCGCTCACACGGTCACGCTTCAGGTCTTCCAGAGCACGTGCAAGTCTCTCCCACCACACGAAGTCCGTGTAGCGGGCACAACACAGATCATCTCTTCATGACACACTTTGAAAACATATAGAGGGAACCCTTTCATTCTATACATTTTCAAAGCCCGTATTCCCCACACGTCTTACTGGTGTCAGGCTAAGTCAGCACACCTGTGCCTCGTTGGCCACCTGCGTCCATGCAGTGGTTCAGTCCAATTAGAGCAGGGCCAGGAGGGGTATATAAAGCCATCGACTGAGGGAGAGCTGTGGTTTGTAGCACTTTGCTGTTAGGCCACATTATTTCAGTTCTTTTTCCAGCTTATTTTATCGTCTTTGTTCATTTTCCTGGGACTTCAGTTCTTCTCCTCTGTTTCCTTGTGATTGTTAATAAAAACAACCACCTTTTTGCACATTCTGAAATTCAACAATCTCTTTTCTACTCTCCTCCAGTGCCAGGCAGCCACAAAATATATATATATATATTTATGTAGTTAACTACCAGTACATCTATTTAGTTCAATATTTCTGCAGAAGCACAAGTCTAAACTTATTATTAAACTTAATATTTGATTTTGATTTCAGGCTGTGCTGTAATGAATTCTACTGATACATCGCAGTCCACATTTCTTATTGGTGAACTGAAGGAAACGGCATAAAATAATTGAAGAGAAGTAGAAAGAAATGTCTACGATACGGAGGTAGTAATACTGAAGGCAAAAGAAAAAAAACAATCAGCAAATGAAATCAATTCATCTTAATTCAAGAGATTTCTTAAGCAACTGTTGTAGCCGATACTGGAAATTTGTTCACATATTCTATTTTTGATTTCACATGAATGTATCATAAAATGAAAGTAGAGTGCAGTGCGTTGCTCGTACAACCTCGGTGAGATGTAGGCTTGTTGCATATGCTCTGGAAAACCCACCTCGGAGCAGAAGACAGGTAAAAATCCAGGCAAATGCATGATGAAAGTGTATGATGATGTTGCAAACGTCTGATAGAAAACCATTCATGGAGACAATGATGCAGTATTACCGCAGGTCTGTAACACTTTGCTGTTTTTCAAATCTTCTACAGCAGTGAGAGCGTTTTAGAGGAGCATGGCGGTGTCGTATATTTACCATTCGAGTTCACGCTTCCTCTAACATCCTGCAAAGTGTTCTGTGTGCCATCATATTTTTCAAACAACTTTTGATGGTAGTAAAACAGGCCCTGAAATCTCCAACGAGGCTGTCTGTGTACCGACACCTCCGGACAACTCTTGGCACAAAATAAAATGAAACTAAACGAAACACCGGGGCCATCCTTTTAAGCTGTCTTTTATCTGAGATGTATAACACAGACACAGCTTTCCATTCTATTTAAAGTGACTTCTCCTCGCGGTGTTGTTGGGAAACAACACAGACTGAGAGGCTAAGGAATACTGCATTATTCTCTCTTGTGGTTGAAAATGGGTGAGAAAAAAAACACCACAACTTGCAAACATTATGACAGAAACAAAGGATGCATTTTTCCATTCTCACGTTTTGTTCTTTCTTTTCTGATATTTTGTCACCATGTCTTGCAAACTGCCAGAAGTGTTGAAAATACCAAAGGGGGGACCAAGGGGG
This sequence comes from Melanostigma gelatinosum, assembly GCF_949748355.1. Classification (NCBI taxonomy): domain Eukaryota; kingdom Metazoa; phylum Chordata; class Actinopteri; order Perciformes; family Zoarcidae; genus Melanostigma; species Melanostigma gelatinosum. The sequence goes on from NC_136647.1 coordinate 16,039,060, forward strand.
AGAAAAAAAGAGAAGGTGAGATATACAAACAACAGTGCAAAAAGACGACCAGCTGAGATAACAGCAAATAAATAGCTTTACACTTACACACGCACATGAAATAACTATCCATCGTAAACCTCGCGCTCTTGCCAGCCTCCGTCTCAAACAGAGCTGCCGCGTGTAATGTCTCTCTCTTTTTTAGAGGTCTATATTACTGCAGTCAGTGTTTACCTTAGTGGGCTCAGAGCTAGCATAACCCTCAACCCCTCTGCAAAGACGGAATGAGTAACCAAACAGGGAAATCCGCCGCAGAGACAAAAGATCAGAAGCAGGGAGCCGAATGAAACCGTGTGAGAGGTATTTGGAGAACAGACAGTATGACTCACAGAGTACTAAAGGGGTTAGACGGGAACTGGTGTAGGAAGATGTGGGAGATAGAGAAGGAAAAGATACAAGTTGTGATTGACAGGATATTCAAAAGAAGATACTTGCGCTGGTTCTCTATTGTAGCTACCAGCACAGTATCCCCTGATGCACCAAACACACATTACAGATCTAGCAATTGTATCTCCCTCTTTAGACGGCTAAATTTGGGCTTTACCTGTTGACTAAGTCGTCATTGTCGTCACTCTCCATCTCGTCCTCTATGGCGGCCTGCAGGTCACCTATCCTCTTGAAGGCCAGCTTAAGGTCCACTTGTAAGCTCTGATTTGCTGCCTCTAAGCTCTCGATGTCCATTTCCTGTTGAACGGGTCACAGCACAGAAGAAGCACGGTTACCTCCTCTAGTGTGAGCGCCGCTGAATCATATCGCGTCTCCCCAGCACCCGGCAGCCTTACCAACTCGTGCTTCTTCCGGCTCGCCTCGGCCTCCTTCTTGGACAGCTCTCCCATTTCTTCTTTCATGTCCCTTATCTGCCTCTGCATTCGCTTATTCTGGTCCTTCTCCCGGTTTTCCGCAGCAACGCGTTGGTTTTTGTCCTCCGTCAACTTCTCCAGGTTCTCCTTCAGACGACCCGTCAGAGTCTGGGGAGGATTCCAGGTGAACTGAGTGAACTTGTTCTTACAAAAATGATCTCCTTTGTTCTGTATTTACCCTTAAATGTTTGTTCCTAGCTCACCATAGTTGGCCTCAAACCCCATCCTCATCAACATGTTTAACAAACAAGGACTATTGAATAAAGGATAGAAACAATGCTAACTTATTTCTTCTCAAAACGTAATTAGTTGTGTAATATTTGTCATCTGGAAAAACAAAGAGACAATTATTATTTTAGGAAAGGTACAGTTCATCTTCTTACAAGTTTCAGCTTTCATCAATTAGTACTCAGAAGCTTATGTACCATCGTTATGATTTAGTCATTTCAAGTAAATATTATTTGTGTTATATTTATATGGTGAAACCAACCGGGGTGATTTTGCCCCCACCATCAATTGAAAACCCACAATCATTCAAACACTATTTGGTGTTATGTGTCTTTCAATATAAAACCATGTCCTCGGTATGGCTCCCTGTCAAAATAAAGGTTGAAAAAAATGTAATTTAGATTTGTTTGTGTGTGACACTTTATATCGGGGCCCATGGCAAAAACAAACTGAAACAATAAATAGTTCTATCTATAAAGCTGCATTGTGTGGAATTGTGTGCTTGTGACCCCAATATAGTGGTATTTACAAAAAGCACGAATTCAATTAGAAACAAAACAATTGGAGGAAGTCATTAAGAAAACAATTATTGACAAAGTAATGAAATCAAATCAAATGATCGAATAAAACACCTGTGAGAAATGACAAAGTATACCTCTGAGTTCGGATGACGGTTAAAAACACAGAAGATTTCAAGCTCGGCACTTTTCTCAATTATGTTTCAAAACATCCATTCCCTAACGGATGCTTTTCTTAACGAGCAACTCCAAGATCTGGAGCTATGCAAGGGATCATACCTTCAATTTTCTATCATCTCTTGCTCTTGACAAATGCAGAAAAAAATGTCAAACTTGCGTTTCCAGGTTCACAAAGTCTGTATCTCACCTCCAAGCGTTTGACCTGTGTCCTCTCGTACTCCAGCTTGGTCTCCAGCTCACGGATCTTGGCCTCCTGACGGCACACAAGAGACTTTCCCACCATGGACTGTTCTTGGAACTCTAGCTGGCTCTGCAGCGAATGAATCTTGAGACGACACACACACACACACACACACGTAAACACACACAATCACTCCCTAAGGGCTATTAGCGCTGACTGCACACCTCCCTCTTGATCTCCACTTCCTCTTAAGTACGGACTTAGGAATACGTCACGCTGATGCTATGTGTATGTATTAAAACGAAATTAATGTTCAGTTTTTCAACTTTTTTTTGCACAAATTGAATCCATCTTGGTACATGTAAATGTTGAGCATCCAGCCTGAATAATGAGCATGAGATATCTTACCACAAATGGTCAATAGAAGAGCTCGGGGTTCAGGGTTTAGTAGCACCGAGTCACAGCAATTTCACAGGCTTTGGGAAAGAGCACAGCTTCTTGCAAAGCACATTTGTTCCATCTGAATTGTTTTCTCATGACTGAAAAAGGGGGAAAACTGGCCTAAAAGGCAGTACCTAATGGGGGACTTTGCATCTGAGACACGGAGGATTTGGAGTTTCCCTTTGATATTACTAAAGAAGCTAGAGTCCCCTCCTACTGGGGATGAGATAACCACTTCAAGGTCAGATGCTTTAGATGGCTATCGCTGCCTTCTCTGGCAGTTTTTAACAATGCCTAACAGCCTGCTGTGTCTCTCTAATGTAGCCAAAAATATTCTGATGGGTGGGCTTTGCATACAACTAAGTGGACCAAAGCTTTGGCATGCGTATATCTTAATCGAATAGAAACAGGGTCTGCTGTTAGTGGGTGGCAAGAGCTCAATTCTGTCCTTCAGTGGAATTATATTGAAACACATTCTGTTCCAAGGCAGGTGGTTTGTTTAGTAACTGCATGTCAACACTTAAAGGAAGACGCCCTCCGAGAGCCCAGTCACTCCGAGCCGGAGCGTGTGTAATGTGCAGACAAACAAAGCACTTGATTGCCATATTCTCGGTAAATTCAGCGTTGATGGCGCATGAGGAAATTAATTTGGGAAACTAAAGCGTCAACAAAGAAAGCGAGCATTCATTAATGCGTGACACATGTGACATGTTCGAGGTTATCCTCTGAAAAAGCACTGTTATTATAAAAGCACTGTTATTATAAAAGCACTTTTATTATAAAAGCACTATTATCAACATAGGCCTGAATCAGGTGCATTAACCTTTTTAACCACATGAATACAAATTTATGTCGAGCCTCGATCATTTAGCTGACGACTCAAGCACAGAATACAGCAACTAAACCAATCGGCCCAGAAACGTGCTAAAATCACACTTCATGACCGGCATGTTATTCAAATGCTAAGCTTTCAAAGAGTGAGCTGTAAGCCAGATGCGCAGCATGCTAACATGCTCACAATGGACATGCTGTTTAGCAGGTTTAATGTTTACCAAAGGCTGTGTTAGCATGCTAACAGTTGCATATTAGCGCTCAACACAAAGTGCAGCTGAGGCACACGGGCATTTTGCAGGCTCACCATTTGACCTGATGATGGTGCTGGGTGAGGAATTAATGGATCTCTTGTAACGGTTACATGGAAGTGCATGTCATGGCAATCCAACCATTCGTTTTTGAGAGATATTTCACTCTGAAGCACAAATGTTAACCTCAATCTAAGGGTCGTGCAGGGACTGGTTAACCTGCCGGTGGGGTCTCACATGCTGATATCAGTTATTTTGACTGTTAATACATATAAAAAGCACATAACTACAGCCTTTACTCATGCCAGGGTTAAAGCGCTGTTTCAAAAACATTGAAGATGGACTCCCCATGAACACAGCACAGTACGTATTAAATGTCCGTGCCAGTTTGTCATTGTACTTGGAATGACACACAAATGACTGTCTCAGGGCCACTCGTCTCTTCACGGTAGTGTGCGAGTGTGCAAGGCAGCGAGCAAATACAAAACAGGGCAGCAGTTTGACATTTCCTGCATGACTAAGCAGTGTGCATCTGCTGTGAGAAATTTTTAATGTTTGAGAGTAAACCGGCATCTTCACTGTTTTTCCATTCTGTCGTATCAGAGTAAGAAGGTTTTTGTGTCCAATTCCTTTATCACATCAATAGTTAAGACATCCGATGATGTTCCCTATTGCCCATTGAGAATGTTCTGGTGTTCAAAATATAAAAAAATGATGCATTGGGAAACCAAGAAGACCAGCGATGAAAGAAATCGCTGAGACAGAAGCTGCTGCACCAAGTTTATAGAGGATCGTAGAAAGGACCGGAACGAGTGCTTTCGTTTTATCTAATTGGTTAAACCTACCGGGACAATCTGCCGAGTTTATGAACATGACCCTTCCTTTTAAGTATGAGTACTGAGAGACAAAAAAACAACAATGTCTCTCCTTGACTCTTAATCTTTGCTAATTCCTACTATTTAAATGCAAATTGCAATGCAATTTTTGAGAAGAAAGCTGCCACAGAAAAGGAGCAGTTTTTTTTTCTGGTCACAATAAGAAGTGTCGAGGCAGCGGGCGGGTGCCTGTGGTGCTTTTGAACACTTCCTTGTACCTTTTCTTGGATCTCCTGCTTCTCCTTCGTGGCCTCCTCCAGCTGGGCCTGCAGGTCACTGATCTGGCTCAAGTCCCTGGTAGACTAGTGCAAACACACACACACCCACAAAGTTACCGTAGTAGTCAGAGATTTAGGACATGTGTGTGTGTGTGTGTGTGTGTGTGTGTGTGTGTGTGTGTGTGTGTGTGTGTGTGTGTGTGTGTGTGTGTAAAATGAATGAATGTTATACTTCAGTGCCAAATCATGTGTCATGTGATCTGCTGCAGAGCAGCTTGCATCGCCCTGATTGCAGAGCACACACTGTGTTTCGAGGGCAACATGTCCTCCAAACCTCAAAGCCACTCGACTTAAACATGCAGAAAGGAACAGAATGTTAACGTCGATGTTACAGACGGTACCCCACAACTTCTCAAACTAGAGGGATCTTTGTCTGATTTTGGTCGGAGCATTGTACAAAAAGTATGCAACAAAAGTAATTCATATTTCCAAGGCTCTCGAACTGTTCACGGAGGTTTTAGGCATGTTGGGTTACCTGGGCAACTGCAGCTTTGTGTTTCTTCATCAGCTCATTCATGTCCTCCTGATCCTCCTCCATACGAGACTGCAGGTCATTCTTCTCTCTCTGCAGACGGCTGACCTGCTCCTCCAACTGGAGGACAAAGCGAGGAGGAGGAAACACGCACGTTTTTGTACAGAATGACAGGTCTTATTCATAAGCTATTGAATATGATAAATGGTCATTAGCTGGCCAGGCCGCGGCAGTGCTGAAATCTGATGGCAGTGAAACGCAATCTGGACGGGGGGGGGGGGGCTCTGGCTGAGGGTGGATGAGACCAATTGGAGATAATCAATTGGCTCATTTAGGCAAGGAAAAGTGCAGCCAGTGCAGCATATTGGTGATGTCCCGTTTAGAGTTCCTCCTCTGTGTGTGGGGGTGGGGTGGGGGGGGGGGGGGTTGGATTCAGACCCTCAATATGCATTCTCTAATCTGATACATTAACGAGACCTTTCCTTGCCATAAATGCAGCAATTAACAAGCAAAGCACCGGCACACAGCACTCTGTGTGTGCCATCCCCAGAGACACAAACATCGTCAGTCTACGAGTCTGACATGCAGGCAGTACTCTCATGAGACAGCCATTAATGAGCAGATGGAGAGAGTGGGGAAAAAATACAAAATTCGACAAAGCTTATTTATCCATTAGAGCAAAAACATTGAAATCAGATATAAGCCAAAGGGCATTTACTATTTTAATATCCCACCATGGATTTATGATGCATGCATATTAATGTTTAGAGCCCGGCTGCATTTTTTTTTAAGGGTGAAAGCTTGCGAGGCGAAGGCCGTCCATTAATTAAACACCGTTGGTTGTTTTGCTCATCAAAGGAAGGGTATAGAAACATTAACATCAACGATTTTATAAAGTCATCTGTTTACGCATTGTGAGAAGAAAGAAAAATGTGTGCAGTCCCACGCCACAGATGTGAAACCTCACCGACATCTTAGCTTTGACCACGTCCTCCATTTGGATATGCAAGTCCTCTATTTCAATCTCCATGCTCTTTCGAGCCTTCACAGCTGCCGCCGAAGTGAACTCTGATTCCTCCAGCTGTGAGAAAAAGGAGGGAGGAAAAGGTACCCGCGAGGAGGTGAGGGACAAACATGAGTAAGCCAAGGTCAAGGAGCTATCCCGGTTATTACAGAGGAATGAGGATTTAACAACCTGGGCGTAGTTGTAGCCTGAGACCAGATCAAATTCAAGAAGTGTGTGTTTTTGTTTTATCAGGATGAGACCGGTTTAAGTTTACTTGGTTTTTGAATTGGGCGATCTCCCTCTTGCTGGGGGCGTTACTCTTCAGGTGGTCCAGCATTATCTGTGCATCAGCCAGAAGGACTTTGGTTCTCTTCAGGTCTTTCTTCAGCCTCTTCTCTGTCTCCACATCCTTCTGGCTCACCTGGATCACAAAACACACCTTTCTAGCCAGTATTGTTACGAACTCTGTTTTTCTATCCGCCCTCTGAGTCCCACGCCACCACTCCAGACCCCAAAGCAGTTTTCTTTCCAATCAAAATAGAAGTGGTGCACACTAAATCGTGCACACTTAACCGCGCCGACAGAGACCAGAGGCGGAGTGACGGCGGTACCTGGTCCTGGGCGCTCAGCAGTTTGGACTCCAGCTCTCGTCTCTCACGCAACACTTTCTGCTTGTCTTCATACTCCTCCTCCAGCTGCACCTCCATCTGTTTCAGCTGCAGGACACGGGAACAGAGTGTCAGGATGCACAAACAGATGATCAGTGATAAACAGAGTCAGACAGAACACACCATCGACCATCCTGTTAGACATGGCTGCTCTCGCACATCAAAGACAAATGGATCCCCCCCCCTGAGCCGATCTGCTACTCTCTAGATCCGTCAACTTTGAAAAGCAGATATTTTAGTTTTCATTTTTCATAAAGATACAAATGCAAGCACTATTTCTCCTCTAAGTTGTATTTATTTTGTTATTAATATGCATGTACTGTGTTGTACTCTAAGTACAATGAATTTTTGTGATTACAAATGTGTGTTTCTCAGTGCTGCCTTGACCAGGCCTGATCAATCGTCAGTTCAAGATAGAGAGGCTATGTTCAGAAAAAAATATCCACAATGTGTAAGAGTGAGAATGAGCAGCACCCACCTTCTTACTGCAGGAATGCCTGATCTCCTCCACCTCTTCATCCTTACTCTCAATATCTTTAGAGTGGGTCTGCCGCTGCCGCTCCATCTCCATCTCAAGCCGCAGCTTAGCCTGAGTGCATGACGGGGACACACACATACAGCAGAAAAGATGAAAAAGAACACACACAAAAATACAAAATTCGATTTTTACCATCTGTGACAAATGAGAGACGCAAATGTAATGATTTCCTAAAAATGTTGCTCCTTTTGAAGGCAGTTTTTTGTTAAGTTACGGGACTTAGAGAATTACAGTTTGGAGCTTGAAACACTGAATAGCGTGATATAAGCAGCTTTGAGCAGTAAAAACTCAAGTATTTCACCATACTGCATCGCCCTCTACCTGCTCCAGCATCTGGATGGTTCCAGCCTGTTCGTCCAGCTCCTCCTCCTGGTCTTTCACCTTGGCCTCGAGGTCGCGAAGTTGCTTCTTGATCTTGGCCAGCGAGGCTTCATCCTTCGACTCCTGGGAGGAGAGATCCTGCAGCTCGGCCTCCAGCTGCTGCACCTTCATATTTACGGCGCACAAGTCATTGTCCTTGTCCTGCAGGCGGAAGAGATACAGTGAAACGCACATCTGGACCAGCCCAGTTATGTCAAATAGAGAGCGGAGCGACCAGACATGTAGTCCCTGAGAGAGGCCATAGTGTAGTGTAAAGGGGTTTACCTGCAGCTGCTGGCGGAGGTTAAACATCTCACCAGTCATTAAGTCTTTCTCTCGAGCCAGCTTCTCTCTCTGGCGCCTCTCTCTTTGTACCTCAGCCTGAGCCTGGTTCTGCTCTAGGTCAAATCTGGAACACACAGCACAAATATACTTCTTAGCAAAATGGTAATTGTACATGAGAGTAGGGTTCCAAAGGGCTGAACAATTTAGCATAATAGTAAACTGTATATCTGTAATAAGTGCCAATAAGTGCCAATCGGGCGGCAACCTCTGGTTCTAAAAAGTGAAGCCAATGCTTAAGTAACTTAAACTTGCATTATTTCTAATGACAAATAGGGGCCGACTCTTCTGGCTGTAAAATATAAGTCTGATTGTGTAAAAGTCCATGAGAAAATGATCCTACTTCTAACTTGTTAATTATAACATATTGGTTGTGTCACTTCTGGTTACAAAAAACCAAGATGGCGACTGCAGAAATGTCAAACTCAAGGCTTCAAAACGGCAGTCCACAAACCAATCGGTGACTAGTACGTCCACTGCTTATATACAGTCTATGGTGGCAATTTGCAGAAGGCTACATGAGATGTAGCAAGTAATTTGTCATCATCAATTGGCATTCAATATCGAACCCTAACTCCTGCTACATAGCAGATGTTGAGCCTATGAGGCCATCGTGGACACAGAGCCCAACATCCGTTCAGCGCCACCTCTATTTCAGGCTCAACTGTTGTCCCCTTCCGTTAGCAATCAATTTACAATTGGGTTGTAATGTGCAAAAGGTTTTTATATTCAGTTGTCTGAGACAGAAACACTTATGGTTCGTGAACTTAACAGCTAAGTGTTTCATGCTGTCAGCTCGTTGTAATTCCCTGTTTTTCTCTCTGAAGCGTAGCTGAAAATAATTTCACCCACAGAGCATCTTCAATTAGCCACAGGGGAGAGATCACATTCTGCCACAGCGGTAGCTTCTCAAGTGCTTAAAGTCTGAGTCATTTTCTCAGCTAATGCAATTCCACAGATTACAGAACATCTCAGTCAAATTAAAGAAAGCGTTAGTGTTCTGCCGGGTGGGTCAGCGTGTCTGCGCCTGTCCTTTCAGGGAGAAAAGAGCAATATGTTCTCTGTATTGATGTGTACATGAAAAGAAGGAAGTTTATGAAAGAAAGACGGACAGACAGATAGGCAGACAAAGAAACTGCTACTGACTTCCTCTGTTTCTTCTCCAGATCATGGTTGCGACTATGCAGGCCCTCCAGGTGAAGCTTGGTGTCCTGCAGCTCTGCCATCAGCTTCTGGCACTTCTTCTTCAGCTGCTGCACAGAGCGCTGCACATCCTCATTATCCGTCTGCAAATCAGCCAGCTGCAGCGTGCACACACACACAAACGCATGTAAACAAACACACAACATTTATATTCTTCTTTTTGTGACAGTTCAATGCATGTTGCATTTCTATAACTGGCAACAAGTGTGTGGTAACCAAACATAATGATCAATCATTTGTTTCATGATTGAGGATCGTAAACAGAGTTTCTTGCCCTTCTCTCGAAGTGTCTTTTGCTCTGCTGCTCTGTGTCCAACTTCTCATCAAACTCCTGCTGGAGTTTCTTTTTGGTGAAGTCCATTTCACGAATGGCTCGGTTGTATTTTATCCGCCACTCGCCTCCTGGAGGGAAGACATGCAATGCATAAACTGCCTCTGTGACATTTGGGTGTCTCCTGCCTTTGAAGCAGGTCTAGCAGGGTACAGAGACGGAAAAAGCTCAGTGATGATGGATGCTGTGGATTATGGAGTACACTGCCAGTGATGGTTATCAGATTCAAGAACCAAAATAATAAAATCTTTCAGAAAACTAAAACGCCTTTCATCAAATCCCGACCTTTTGAGGTCAAAAACTTCGACAGGAAACTACAAAGCAGCCTTTGCGTTTCAGCTCTAATCTCGGATAAACCTGAGGTAAGAATTCAGAGCACACCACAATAGTAGTTAGAGTAGGACATGGCTAAGTGGCACTTTCCACAGTTCTTAGCCGACCCTAATTCTGGAGCTGTCAGAGGCTATCAGTACCATAACAGCGGCCAGTCGGATATTCAGGTTCAGGTTCATTTCCAAGCCATATCATTTTAGAGGCTGTCCATTTCTCCTTCACATAGCAACACCGGCTCCTCCATCAGTGCTGCTCATTAGCATATATATAGCATAATGACAACTTGCGGGACCACCGGCTCTGATCCCAACGATTATTTTCTAAGAATTCTGATGTGCTCTGTAATGGCTTGTCTACCGAGGTTGGGGGGGGGGGGGGGGGGGGTGGACAATATGCTCTCAGCGGGAGCTCTCTTTCACAGCAGGTGCAGACCAATCAGCAACAGGCATTAGTTGTATGCCTGGGAGCGAACATCTTAATCCCCTAGCGGTAAATCCCAAACTTGGGAAATATACTTAACAGCATTATGCGAGATGTGACCAAGTCTCGCTGCCATGTCTCCCGCTGAAACAGTCGAACAAAGCCGCTAATTCCCGCAGCTACAATTAGTATAGGGGAGATATTTTAAAACTGTGCACGTAACGCTGGTATGAGCGCTCAGTAAATTATGCTTCTGCCCTGAGCTGACATGCCCATTAGGCAGGTCTTGGTAAGCTGCTGCAAATGTCACAAGGGCCAATTAATTTGGGAATTTAAAACAAATGTGTGAAAGCACTGATGACCAAGATTGGGATTCCAAAGAGAGAGAAAAAGTTTTCTTTCTCAATTGTCTTGGGCATAAAATGAACCGCACGGAGAGATGACAGTCTCGGGTGTCAGGCTGCAAGTGAGGACGAGCGGTTCGTAGCTCGACTAACCAGCATCGTCGTCGTCGTCCATCTCGCCGTTGAGCTCTGACGTTTTCATGAGCCGAGCTTCCATCACCTCCATCTCCTGTGAATCTAATTGTTTCTTCATGGCGTCAAACTTGGCCTGGAATGCACACGTTCGTACACCAATCAAAAAATGTCACACTGACATTGGAATTAGTTTTTCTGAAATATCACAATGTGAGTTTATATAAGTGTGTATGTGCCTGTAGATCCTTCATGTCCTTCTCAAGGCGGAGTCTCTCTGAAGTCTCTGTCTCCAGCATCTGGGATGCTGACTCACTGGTGCTTCTCTCATCAGCCAGTTCTGCCAACAATTCTGAGATCTGGACACAAACACACACACATACACACACAGACACGGTGTAACACAAAACTACAAAATATAATACCCGCTCTTAAACACCGTCATCCCAGCATGCATTGCCACAGGCGAAGGGACCCACCTTGCTCTCCAATCGATCAGTGTTCAGTCTCAGCTCGTTCCGCTCTTTCTCCACTTTCTCCAGCTTCGATTTCTGCTGCTGTATCTCCTCCTGTGGTACAGAACGTAGCCTATATAACTTACGTGTAATGTAACAGGCAAAACTGTGAAATATTAAGTGTCGCAAGAGACATCAAAAATGAATAACAGGAAGTTCCATGCGCCAGTGGCGGGCAGTGCGTCATTAAAGGGGACTAGAGGCTGTCTGACAGGTAGAGGGATCTATCGGTGTTGGGGTGCATCACACAGAAAGGCCTCCTCACGTCTTTGCCTCGCATCTGCTCCTCAGTGAGCTGGACCTTAATGAGGGGCTGGACTGTGGTGAAGAGCTTCCACCACGGCCAGTGCTTCACGCCGCGGTTCTTCTTGATGTTTTTCTGGAGGCAACGGATCGCTAGATCCTGAATCTAAAAGACACACACACACACACACACACACAGGGAGAAAACGTCACCAAACAGGAGCACATCTGGGACCACGTGTGTTTTTTGTGACTTTTTTCTTTCAGCTAGCTAACGGTGGCTTTGTAGTGTACACACACATAGAGATACAGAGATTGAGTCGGTGGTAGCGCGATTTTAATGTAATCACTTGTAGCTGTATCTGTAAATTGATCTTCCAATAGAAATAAGTGCTTCCCAATTAAGACAAATGAGATAATACAAGCTTTACTGCTGCAATTTGCGCAGTACATGGTGTTAAATGCAGTGTATAGAAAGAGATAACGTAATGGACAGAAATCACAGGGCGGCAGTGTCCAGGGGGCCATGAAACAATGCCAGACAACAAGGAAAATCTTAATTACCCAGTGGAATAAATGTTATGTGTTGTTGCGATATCATCCTCGCCTCCGAAGAACAATATTTGACAAACATTTCGCTCCTCATTCTTATGCTATATTGCCTGTGTATGGGCTCCCGCAGCTAACCCGGGACTTGCCAGCCTCCTCTGGAGAGTTTCTGCAGAATGTGTTCCAAGGCTGGAAGCCTGGATTAATTAAATCAAACATGTTGGCAGATAATTCCAAGTATTACACGATTTCCATGCTGCTTATGCATGAGGCTCTCCAGCAGCAGCAGATTATGGGCAAACCCAATTAGAGCAACGCAATTCTCGGCATCAGGCACATTTCGCCCTGAAGGTACCGTCTATGTCCAATTAGGATTCGTCACACAGTGAAAGCCTCAACATGGAGCAGAATGCCAGCGCATCTCTGACAGAAGCCTCAAACAGGTCTCACTTGTCATATTTAGTCTGAACTGAATAGAAAACAAACAAAAGAGTATACTACATGAACACCGTGGATAAACGTGTTGGTATTCACATCGCATTAAGAGGGCGTGACAGCTGTGAGACGTACGAGATGGGAATTAGGCTTGTGAAGCCAAGATTATGACTAAAGCGTTTTTCTGTTTTCTCCCTTGATGTTCTACATTTCCATGAGAGTTGAAAATCACAATCTGTGTCAGTGTGTGTGCATGTATGTGCATGCAGGCATGTCTGTACATATGTCAGACATCTGAGTGCTGCAATGTATATATGACTGCAGCGCCACTTCTGAAGCAAACATTCATGCTCAGTTCCTGAGGACTTCTTCAACATGAAACAACCTCACTGTCTTTAAGAGACTGTAGCGGGTTCGTTCTTGAAGCTATAGAGGGAGGATATGCAAAACTACACAACCTACATTTAATGAATCCATTGGTGCCAACCAGTCCACGCTAGCTTGTCGGGAAGGGGGCTGAAGAACGCTGCAAAATTGGGCTACATTTTGGCCTCGCAATTTATGAAGGGGTCCCTTGAACTGTGATCTCAAGATATCTGACTGAAAATAGGTTCTGTGGGCTGCCACAAGTCTTCCCTTCATATACAGTATGCATAAGCATTTTTTTGCATGCAGTCGTATTCTCAAAATGGTGTATTTGAATATTTCTGCATTCTGGGGTCCCAGAACAGTCTTGGAATTGCTTAAATTGGGGATGACTAGATAAACGTCTTCTATAAAATGACCTGTTGTGACCACTAAGATAATCATCACAGCTTCATGAAACTTTACAACCACTAAACTACAGACCTTGGCCGTTCAGAGGATGTATGGGCTTCCTAAGTACAGTATATTGACAATGAGGGGTAAGCTTTGACTTACACCAACGTGTAATGGGCACACACTATTTATAGAAATGTAACTTACACCAATGCAGAGCCTAGCTACGCCTTTACAACGGGAGGTATTCATGTTTGTTATGGAACGATGGGAACTTTGCATGTTTCAAATGAATGAGATATCCTGCATCTCTGTCTGATAAAGGTTTATATAATTCAGTGAGCACAGTTGCAATGAGTAGGTATAGTATGAGAAGGCTAAAGCTAGCTTATGATTGCTGCTTTACAAAGATTTCAAAGCAAATCACTAAAAAAAACAAAAAGAAGAAATATAAACATCTGTAGGGTACCTGAAGGACAAAACCCCCAATGCGGCGAGTGCCAGCTGAGGGAAAATAACAGACTTTTAAAATGTCAGGTTGTCCCCTTGAGGAAGCAGTTGACAGTTGAACGAGAGGGGGGGGGGGGGGGGGGGGTTAAAACACAAGAAAAATTATGGTTTTGTCATTTAATGTCACATGGGCTTGGCACAGCTTCACAAGGTTAACATGCCAGGGACTATCAATCAAGGGAACTGGTGACCGTCTGTCACATCCATGTACATCGACCAGGAAGTGTCGGAGAGGCTTCACCAGAACACATCCGCACTGTTCCAGAGGCGCAGTATCATCGACTGGACCTGCTAAAACGGGATACTTCAAATCAGTGCAAGAGGCAATGGAGCCCAATCAATATTCCCAAAGGGATGAAAGGGTAACAGCAGAGGTGCAAGTGAACCGTATTACGTGATGATTATTCTAAGATTGAACAGCAACACACTCTGTGAATCATGGAGAGAAGCAGAGATGAAAATCACTCCACAGTCCTGCTTCTGTTCCATTAATCTGGTGTCGACAAATTGAATCAGGAATAATACAAGCAGAATGAGATTCAGCGGGAAAAAAATTATAATAGCGTTTCGGGTAATCATTGCAAGAAGAGAGACGTGTAATAAATCCAGCGTACTGTGGTCGCTTGAGCAGTAGGTGAAAAAAGGAGAAATCAAGGAAATCTAGACTTGGCACTGCTCCTCACTGCTGGTTTCTCCTCAGCACGCATTTTCACATCTCAGTCTGACACTTGACTGCAGATACCGACCTAAGAATGTTATTAACACTTTTAGAGGGCTTCAGATGATAGGCCGTTCCATTATTGGAAAGACTGGAGTTCGATAATGCACGATTGGATTATTCTAATGCAGTGAATAGCTGCACTGAGCTGTGCCTGACACTCACTCAGACTGGGCTGCATGTTTGGAATATAGACTCGATACAAGAAGTGGACGTAGTCTCACCCATTTGTTTGTGGAATGCCACTTTGAAGCCTGGACTTGAGCATTTTGGCCGTCACCATCTTGGTTTTTTGCAACCAGAAGTGACATGAGTGGAAGGAGCTAAGTACAACCGAACGCTGAATGAGACATTTTTAGGCGACCCAAATGTTCCAACTAACTTTCATGAACTGAAAACACACTGTGAAAGGTTGTACGGAGGCAGACTTTGCTACTTTTGGACAGGACCAGACTAATTGTTTCCCCCTGTTTCCAGTGTTTGTGCGAACCCAAGAGTACCAGCTGCTTGACAGCTGGTTGTTGATAGTAGCTTGATATTTAACATACAGACATGACAACATGCCATCATCTGACTCTCTCTATTATTATTTAAGTATCACAACTGGTCCTTCAATTGGAAATCTATAGATATGAGAGATATTTGTGTTAGTATGTGGGCTCTGCTGCATTTACTTTTTGATTGTCCTGCTGGAGGTAGGCAAGGTTTTGTGACTGAATTGAACTTAGTGATTTTTGAAAGGAAAGAAAAAACACCATGACCATGAAAGCAACGTGCATAATCATGTGCACAGTTTGAATAAGCCTCTACACTACATCCCCCTGAGTTGATAGAATCTGCTGTCACAGTCATAATTGTATGTAACATTGAGTTTAAGAGCAATGAAATTACAAGAAATCATGAATTTATCTCTCTATTAAGGATGTATTTGCAGGAAATAAGGGGCACATGGGGGCAGAGGGGAAAAACACTGCATCTTTGCTCATGACTTCTGTAATTGCACAGTTGCCTAGCAATTTTGAATGGTTCCTCGCTGTTGATTTACTTGTCGTCCTCACAGATTATGAATCACCGGGCTCTTAGCCTGCTTCACTGTGTGAATAATGACCTGTGAACCAAATAAAGAAAATACATTGGCCTCTCTTGGTTCCACATTTTACATTACTCAGACTCGACTTGTGGTAGAAACAGTAACAGAAGAGAGCTGGAAGTCCAGTAATATAAAAGGTCATATTGATTTACCTCATTGCAAAGATGACAATTTCATAGTTTTACTGGCATCATATATATGATATCTGCTCACTACCAGCATGTAATACTGGAAGGAGAGCAGCGATTTTGATTCCGTTTCTGCTGGTTCATCACTAGCCAGCTGAAGCGGCACATTCACTTAAATAGTAATCCCAGAGAGGGAGAAGCACTGTGGGGCCCCATACATCACAGGGGGACATGTATGAGGTCCAGAGAGATGGACCCATCACATGCTGGGAGAGAGATGGAAGATGGGCGGAGCAGATGGGTGTGTGAGTCAGCAGTATGTTTGATAAGGCTGCACTCAAGAGGAGCAGTTTTGATAAAACGTAACAGAAAGTGGACGGGTCTCTTTCAAATTGCCCCCTGGGAGAGCTGATTGGACGGATTACCGAACAGGAGGTACGGAGGAGAGGGCAACAGATTTAGAGAACAGGTTTATAATTAGTTGAAGATTTGCAGCGGGGCAGGTTGGATCCACCCAAAGAGCAGAGCTAACATGCACTAAAATTAGCTGTGAACAAGGAACTCTCAACTCCTGGTGGAGTCGTAGGGAACAAGGCCTCTGGGGCCATTCCATTCATTCTCCACCTACCTAATTTTAAAAAAAGAGCTAAGCAGCTAAATGGACCTTGATTGATGGACCTTACTTTGTTCAATTTTGCAAGCATCAAATGCCTTTTTGCATTTGAAACTTGATCGTGATCAAGTGATCAATAATTCAGTTTAAATGTCAACACCTTTGGTGTTTCGGGCTGAGACTAACTTTAATTAAAGACTAAGCCGTTCGTCTCGTGTGACGTCTTTTCCTACCTTCCTCTTCTTGAAGGCTTGCCGTGCCAGGTGGCCCCTACAGGCAGCTTGGAACAGGGTGAGATTACGCTTGGTCTGCTCATCCCTCTGCTCCTCCAGCTTGGCCAAGGTGCCGGCTCTGAAGAACAACTGGAACAAAACACATGAAACCAAATTAACTTGTTAGCGATGGACAAAATGAGTGAGAGATTGTGTAACGCTTATTTTAGCCAGGGGGGAATTGGATTTAGAGGCAGCACTTTAGAGCAAAATATAAACAGAACAGAGTTTAAAAAAAAAGAAAAATAAGTAAATAAGTGCACTGAAGCAGTTCATCAATAAGAGGCAGTGTAATCCACGGACAAGTGAGTCTTATCTAAGTGTGAAAGCTGTGATTAAGTTATTATCTCGGACAATCAGCCTTGTCTGTGTCTAATCTAGGCCAAAGGTAAAACACAGGTAAACAGCCGATATAAAGCAGATCACCCCACCGGCCTCAGAGGGATTGGGCACTGTGAATGCATTCCAGCTATGATGGCGGCAAGCTGTTAAAATAGATTGATGACGGACTGTTTCCACCCAAGGTCTCTCTGCACAAGTCCCACTGCTTTACAAATGACCAAATCCATATGCGATTTGTTAACAAAGCCGACGCTGGAAATGATGGAGCAGCTGAAGGCGGGGAATCTGCAAACCAGTTGGGAGGAGCGATGCATTCAATGACATCAGTGAATATTACCTTTCAAATTGCTTCGTGGAGGCCAGAGCAGAAGCCATTTGTCATCATCAGGCGCATGCAGTACTTTGTAAAGATGTCTTTGGCTGTGCTGTTTTTCAGACACGTGGCCATCTCTAATGGCTGTCAAAAAGCTGTGATTCCGCTGGCGTAAGGTTACATGGGGGCTGGTGTAATTGGCATGCAAGTGAGCCAGGTTGCTAGGATGCCACTAACATGCTTTGCGAATGGCCAACTGTGCTCGTCTACTTCTGAGCCCTTTTCACACTCCAAAGTGTGGCTCCATGCGAAGCTGCCTCCGAACCATTCTCGAGTTGTGTGTTTTAAAAAGGAACCCTGCGCAGCCTGCGCACATATCTGGGAGCACAAGTTCCACCGTTTTCTACATTATTGTTCCCTTTGATTTCCTTCTTGGCTGATGGCCACTTTCCGGCTGATAGGATTAGACCTCAGTGTGCCAGGCAGTGTTTACTGTGATTACTTTACAACGGTCATGGGGAAAAACAAAGAGAACCATCAGTTGCGAGAATTTGCTCTAATGACCTGAAAAGAAAGAGAGAATTGCAGTCGGGCAGGGTGGAGAAATGTCTCTCGGGTTGCCACTGGCTACACGACTGAAAGAAGGGGAAAGGCTTGGCAGCTTTCCAAAAAACAGGATGACAAAGAAAACCTCAAGGAGGGACAGGTGTAATGAAAGACACACTCCCGCCCCCAGACAGTGAAGTGTCTTTTTAAATAAAAAACATACAAGGACAAAGAGAGCCTTGCACTGCAGCTATCTGCTTAGAGCTTTGAGAGGAGTCAAACTGGCAGCGATTTACAGCAACGGTTTATTCAATCGTTTTAAAGCTGTTGTAGTCGTTTGACATGCGGCGGCATGACTTACCCTACTGAGACCCATGTGGTAGCAGCTCTTCTCCAAATCCAAGGACTCCAGTAGCTCCTCCACCGCCTGGAGTAAAGGCACACATGTACACAAAGAAAAAACACACGCTTAGTCTTTCAACTGCTGCATCCAGGGGGAACTTCTACTGACACCACAACACTTCAGTAGTCCACAGCTCTCAGTTGCCATGCTGAACTAATGTCACAGCGCTGCGCTGTGCCGCCCCCCCCCCTTCTTCTCTCGCATCCATTCCCAGCTGGACTTTTGTTTTGAAAGGAATTCAGTAAGCACAGGAAAAGTTTGGCTCATTAGAACCTCTCAGCTACAACGCAATTACGACCTGTCCCCCTCATAATCCACCTGCTCCTGGCATATTCCTCACGACCCCCTCTGTGGTCTCGGCCCTGTTGCAGCTTTGAACGCACATTGTCGATGCAGAGGTACACCATCAGCCAGCCTGGAGCCTCTCCCTGTCCATCCACATGCCCGTGTGCTGTAGGTGCATTGTTGTCTCAGCCGCCTCTCTCTACTCCAGCCTCCAGCCTGAAAGACCACATCTAGATTACACCAGGAGAGGTTTGCCACGAGCACTGAGGGGCTTTTGTTTGCCAGCGTTTCCACAGAAACTCAGCCACAAAACAGGGACACAGGGGGAAAAGAGCTTTTCTCTCCCGTCAACCTCATTCTTTCACTCGCTCTCATTCCTCTCAAAAAACTAACTTTTATATTTGTTTCCACTGCACTTCAACCAAGGCTTCTCTCGCAGAGGTCCAATCATTATTTATACATTTAAGACAAAAGAAGATAATAACATCTTCTTGAATGGCATTTTGTTGCTTTGAGCGCACTTTCTAAATATTAAGCCACACTACAGATCTGCCACTTTAACAGGGGGGGGGGGGGGGTTCCTGATAAGGTTAAGTTGATTAGATAATTCCAGTGGCTCTGATGAATGAGGGTTTATTTCTCTGTCAGTTGACTGCTGACAAACCAGGGGCAGATGTAATGAAGCTGCCTCTTAACAACATCAATCTTCACTTGCGCTTGGCCTCTGGCGGAGCTGCACATTTCCCTCCCTCGTTGATTGACTCACTCTCTTCTCGTCCTTCACAATGTAATTCCTGCCGTGCTTCTTGGTGAGGTGCGGCGCCAGCACGTCAAAGCGCCGCCGGAACTCCGAGAACACCATGTGATCGGGGTAACCTGTAACGGTCGGCATGGAACAACATTAGATCCTGGAATTGTTTGTGGAGTGTGACAGGAACGTTGGGAGAAAAAGAAAGAAAGTAGAGGTCTGTATTTCTATGTGCGTCCTTAGCATGTGAGTTATAGGCGGTAATCTCACCTTGCCTGTAGATCCGGAGAGCATCCAATAGCTTGGAGCCGCGCAGCTGAGCACGGAGCAGGGCTACATCGAGCTGCATTAAGCCGGGATCTCCAGTCTCCCCTTGAGACTCACATTCCCCTCCTTTGAACAGGGATCCACTCAGAGCCTTGAGGGCATCTGCCTTCGGCAATATGCAGTGAACAAAGTGAGTCCTGGACCTCCGCACCATGTCAAGGAGAGCATCCTGGAAGAAAAAAGAGCAGTGCAATGCAATATCTTCCACAGGCCTATCTACATGGAATCAGTAGCCTAGCTGCTTTACATAAAGCAACCAAATGCTACACATATTGGTTTCAGACATCGTACACCTTACAGTATCACATTAAGGAACTACTTTGTATTTCATGGTCACATGCTGGTTAAATCCACTGTCCACAAAGTGTTTCACCCTTTCCTGTCATCTGGTTGTTGCTACTATACGTACAAGGTTTGGGGATCAAACAGCCCAGTATTTGTGGGAATTGTTGTTTTGAGTCCACACCCCACGGTCAACTTTCCTAACCATATCTCAACCCTTGTGTATTTGCCATAACAATGCCATGTGCAGATGTTGTAGAGCAGAAAAAAAACAGTGTTTAAAAAAAGAAAGAAACATTCATTTTCACAAAATAAATAATAATCAAGTGTATCGCAGAAGGGTTGGAAGCAAAATAGCTGCAGACAGAGCTGTTCTCATAGCACACTAACACCAGGCCTAATATCATTTTCAAATCCGTCTCTGAGCGCAGCCAAAATATTGGCCGTCGTCCCATCCATTTCATTTGAAGCTGCGTAGGGCAATTTGTGTCGGCTATGGTGTCCAAAGGACACCACTATACAAATGCACAACGATGAGCCTTGATTTACTCATCACATCAACCTGTCAAGTTCCCACCACAAACAGGATTAATGACAAAAGATGCAGACCGGGATGTTGATTCTCAGCGTCCTTGGCAGTACGGGCACATGATGTTGTTGAAACTCGACAGTGGACAAAAGCGTAAAAACAAAGTCTGATTGATTCGTGTCATCCTCTCCTCTCACCACTTGAAGCTTGATCTGGATGCACAAGGACTTCTTCTTGATGGCAGCCAGCCCTGTGGTGAAGGTCTTCCTCATGCTGGTGGCCCGTCGCAAGGACAGCTGGGAAACGCCTTCGAGGCCCGCGATGGACCCGGACAGCACAGTGGCTCCAGCCGCACGGCTCGTGAACAACGAGCTGATGATCTTCCTGCAACAGATGCACTACTTCAGCCTCAAGTCTGGTCTAAAACTCCCCCCACCTCCTCCATGCATGTGTGACGCTTACTTTTGGGAGTCCCGCAGCAGGCTTGTGGCGTTGGTAGACGCTGGATTCTGCTTGGCGTAGTTCAGCCACCCGCAGGCATCGTACTCCACCCAGTCAGTCCCGTGACTGTGGCCCAGCAGGAAATGATGATCCTTTTCACTCTTCAGGAGGAAAGTGTGACCTGATGGGAACGCAGGAAGCAACGTGAGATTCTCCGGCTCATTGCACGTCACACGCAGAGAGACGAGCAGTCTCCTTTAGGAGGAAAGTCGTATGCAGGGGTTGTCTTGATTACTACGTATATGTAAATGCTGTCACAAACCTACATACACTTACAGTGATAGTAATAACTGTGGTAGACTATCAAAAAGATACGGGTGATAAACCAGACAGAGACGCTCAAATCTGGTTTGTAATTTTGGAAACAACACTTTTATAGAATGCTATGGAGTTCTGTTGGGATATTTTGTATGCATGATACAGTAAGGTTTACTGTGACACAAAAGAGTCTTCACTGGAGAACTGTAGTCTCAGACATTGGGACAAAATGCATCTTCATCTAAAATTAAAGCTGTACCAAGAGTTGGCAAATAATGTGAAAGATTCTGCGCTCACATATGATCACACATTGCACACAGTATTCCGTGCCAAAAAAAAAACTGATGAAAGTTAACACCAAGCCTGTTTATTTGCACCCCGTTATTTGGTTTGGCAACATCATTAATATTAATGTGGCATCAAATACATTTGGATGAAATATTCACTTTTTTATTTTCTTCTTAAAAGGTCGACTGGAATCCTTTAAAATAAGAGTTGCCAGTCAATTTCTGTACACTAAAGGCTGTTGTATTAGCTTCAAGTGTGTCTGTCCTCTCCTTGCCTTTGCTCTCGCCCTCAGCAGGTCCGTAGTAGCTAAAGAGACGTCCCAACAGGGTTTCCTCTGACCCTCCGGGCTGCAGGGCCTCCTCCTCCATCAGCCACAGCAGGCCTCGAGCCTCATCTGTTCGCACCGTCCGTACCTGTCGAATAAACGGTCACAGCTCCTTAGTGCAATCATGACGGGGACGCAAAATGCTCTGTTTTACCGTCAAACAATGACACAAGAGTAGAAAAACATCTCCCCAAGACTGCCATGATCACTGTACCTTCAGCTAACTTTCCATTTGATCAATTTGACTCAAAAGGATTGTTTTACCAACAGTCCCTTACACGTTGACACACCACCTTGCCACAAGGACATGAATAAATCGGAGGGTGTTTCAGGTTTTATTGTTCATCCACTTTCTGGGTACTTAAAACATACTGCTACTTGTGAAGGATTCTGAGAGCTGGCCTCCTATAGTCAGTGTTCCCTTGAATATTTTCTACTAAATGTCAGTAAAAGTGGCGCTGCATGTTTTTACCATGTCTGAGCCGGTTGCGACAGGCCCGATAGCACAACTAGCATCCGAAATTAAAGTTTCAAAAGAATTTGCGGTCTCTGCACCCTCCAGCAGTTGCTGCGATAATGGCGTAATCAATTTAGCTTTTCCTCATCCTCGAAATGGAAACAAAAAAGAGCTCATGAATATGGAGAGTGGGGGGGGATTAAAAAGTAATACAATGAGTATTACAATTAGTGTGAGCACAGAGAAGGAAATAAAACCCACTCCGGCAGTGATCATGGAATAAGTGCATGGGAAAGGTTCTTGTTGTGTCCATGTACGACAAATAACAAGTACGTGTTATTGGGCAGTGCAGCTTTACAGTACATTTTAAAAGCATACTGTTTATTTCTATTTTTGCTCTTAAACTTTTGCCAGAGTCCTATAAGTTTAGATGATGAAATAAGCCACTGTTGTTCTGTGGATGACAATGAGCTCCAGGGAGATTGATCTCCACACTGAGGCAGCCGGCTCCGTTGGCATCACGGCTGACGCCTGAATCCAGCCCGGGAGCTTGGGCAACCAAACTCACAAAAACCAAAAAAAATGTTTTTATCAGCTATCAGGAAGTTACACTGGAGACATCCTTATCAGCAGTGCACACAGCGCCGACTTCAAATACAACACAGAGTATCAGTTTGGAGGAGACATATGACAACGACGAGGCAATGAATTGAGCGTTAAGGCTGTTTGCGATAACGGACATCTGAGCTACAACAGAAGAAACAAAATGAATATGTGTGTGAGTTGAGAAAAAGAAATAATCAAACTGTCTTTTCATTCTGAGCAGCGGATCTTTAAAGTTGACTTTAGAAATGACTTTGATGGATCTATGTTTCTTCCCCTTTGGTTTTCAGAGGAATATACTACAGTTCAATTTCTTCTGATGACATTCCCACTGGACAGTGGACCCTATAAAAAGCAAAGCACTCAAAGAGAACACATTGGAATTATACCAAAGTGATCTATGACTCTTCAAACTCTGCCATTTCTGTTTCCATGGTGCAGATCACAGGCTGCGGAGGCCAAACATCGATTTTCTTTCTTAATGTCAATTCTATAACCTTTCTGTTCCCGCTCCTACCCTCCTGTTTGAGCCTCTGCCAAACACCTTTCAATATTTCAAAACTTGCACGAGGAAAAAACATCCTATGCTAAAAGATGGCATTTATTGTTGATTGAAAAAGGAAGATTCAGATAACCCTGTGAAAATGAATCATCAAAGACTGCAGATTTATGCATGAAAATACCCAGAAATGTGAGCCAGAGATGAAGATGAAGACAACCGACACATGGAGACACTGAACTTACCAGCGCTTGGCTTGAGGCTTGGTCTACCACTGCTACAGACAGGGAAGTGCTGGGCTCCGTGTCATCTAAGGCAAGCTCGATGTTCTCCTGAAGGACGACAGGCAGATTGGCTCTTTAACGACTTGTGAGGATGTGAAATCAAAGAAACAGCAGATTTAAAGAGTGTTGGGGTTTTTTGGAGCGTGCATATAAAAGAAACTGGAAAAAAGGGCTCTCTTTAGATTATTTTTTGGAATCAAATTTCAAAAGTCACTCAGTGATTGACATCGATTTCATCATGGTGGTTAGTTCAGAGGCCTGGGTTAATGGGTTTCTACGGACATAGACAAGCATATTTAATCAAGCGGGGGGCAACATTCATGAAATATGGTCAAATAGATGATGAGGAATCCCCTTTAACACAAGGACTTTTTCAAGAAACCCAGGAAACTATGGAACCACAGTTTGACCGCCACAGCCCAATTCC
Organism: Melanostigma gelatinosum; assembly: GCF_949748355.1. NCBI lineage: Eukaryota > Metazoa > Chordata > Actinopteri > Perciformes > Zoarcidae > Melanostigma > Melanostigma gelatinosum. Next base: position 16,063,140 of record NC_136647.1, read on the forward strand.
TGATTTGGTTGTAGTCCCTAAAAGGATCCATGGTGTTGAGGGAGGAGGTTCCGATTACCCAGAAACTGAGGAGTGTGAAGGATTAAGCATTGCTGATAGTCCAACACAACCCTGATCCCATGCCCCCATGGGCCCTAGATTTTATTTATTCTATTTTTATAGAAGATAGTAAACACAACATCTTTGGGTTTTGGAGCGTTGGTCTGACAAAAGACATTCGAACACATCCTGGACGTTCTCCACATGTGACAATAGAGGCCAGCGCTGATCCCACGACAGTATGCACAAATTAAAAATCCTAATTCCCCTTCATGGTGTTGGGGGCAGCTGGGCCCATGCACCCCGTGAATGTGCAGGCATCCATAATAATTCCCAAGATTTTCATGGATATTTGAATGAAAAAAACAAAGCATATTAGATGTAAAAAAATTAATAAAAGCCGCTACAAATCTATTATAATAACAAGAACATTTGGCATTTACGAAGGCTGCTTCTCCTATAGGCAAATGGAAACTCTCAAATATTTCATTACTGTTGCAGATAATAAGATTTCGGGGATAAAAGACAAAATAAATAGAGTAAATTACCTTCACCGGAGCAAAGCGGGCATAAGGCAGCTCGCGGTGACAAAGTGCAGGCGGCACTAGGAAGGCAGGGAAAACGCTGGCAGTGCTATTTGTGTGGCCGTGACAGATGCCAGTGTTCCAGTTGACAGTGTATGTGAAGTAGCCTAAATGATTTCTGTTGTCTGCCATGCAAAGTCAATATGCAGAGGATATAAAAAAAAAAAAACATCCACAGAATTTAAAATGTAAAGACAATACGAAGCATGTGCCTGTTGTGTGCCTCACAGTTTAACCTGCATGTCCCTGTTGTTGATACTGTGTGCTGTGTTAAATGAGTTTGACCCAGTTTTCAATGACGGTTTCACAGCTTCTTTTATTTCCAAGTTGCACTGACAAGAGAGTATTACACTACACACAGATTTATGAGATACTTCATTTCGCTCCAATTTTCTTTCTCCCAGGCGGAGGGCGTGGGTGGGAAATCCCAGGATCCTTGCTCGCAGTATTAAAACTAATATGATCATAGATTTTAGCGTGCCAGCTGTGTTTAAAATTAAAGGATATTAAGAGTCGGGGCAGCCGTAATGGATAGACATATATTTATGTTAACGATGAAAGAAAAGGAAATCTTTAATATTTATATCTTGATTTCTTAGGAATGACTGTAGGTCCAGCGCTGCTGCACACAACTCAAAGGGAGGACGGAAGAAGAATTGTAACACCGCTGTGCAGCTGGGCGTGTCTCCCAAAGGCAGTTGTGAGTGACTTTCCTTTGATCTCGGCAGAAGAGGTGAAGGCTGGCATCGCTAATGAGAAAGGTCTAACACATGAACTACACAGCTTGTGGCAGGTGGTGGTGGGGGGGGGATCTGATGTGTGAACGCATACACTATTGGAGTTGACTTAGCTGAGAGAAAGCAGCAGACAAAGGGGGGGAGAGAGAGAGAGAGAGAGAGAGAGAGAGAGAGGAGGAAGAAAGAGTGCCAGAGTGAGGCTGGGTTTTGTTGCACGTGCACACTTCACATGTCCTTACCTCTTTGTATCTCTCCAACTCCTGAACGAAGGTGCGCTGGTAGAAGAGGGAATGCAGGCGTTCCTGAGTGTAGTTGTGGCATAGGTCCTCAAAGGTTGCGCCGCACTCGCGATTCGCCAGCCTGGGGTTTTGAAAGCCCGGTGTGTCCACAATGAGCAGAGAGCACAGGGAGTGCTGGCTGGATTTTAAGGACCTGAAGCACACAAGGCGAAAACACACACACACACACACACGGAGATGCTTGAGACTACATTTTATTGATTGCATTCGCTGCATATAACCCCTGGCTTTAACCTTAGCTCTCTCCACCACATCCCTAACCTTAACCCTCGCTAAACATAATCCTAGTTCTATTCGAAAAGCTAAATCCAAGAGCTAAAGCTAAAACAGCATCTGGTACTCTCAAACTAGCCATTAAAGCCGTTAAAAACCAACCCTGTCTGGACAGGCATCGCTTAAACACCCCCAAAAACTGCAGTTGTGTGAGATTCTATTCAAGATGCCAGGATTTAGAAACATAAAGATGTCACAAGGAGTCTGCACGATTCCATTATATAACGGTGCAGGCAACAACATGCCATCTTCAATTTGCCACGGCTTCGGGAGAGCACAGGATCAGAAATACTAACCGGTTTATTAAAGAGATGAGGGTCGTGAAGAGTTCCGAGTAAAGCCCCGATGCCATGGCCTCTAAACACTCCATGGCCTTGGATCCTGCTATGAGAGGCAGCCAGACCAAGAGCGGATCAGAAATAGCTCACAACAACATCTCCATCGACAAAAAACACGAGGGCCAGTTGAATTAGATCAAGAAAGAGCGGTATAAGCTTAAACATTTGTTTATAAAACCATGTGCAAAATCGTCATATTTGTGCGTATTATGCCCAAAGGCAGGCATAATGTATTCAAATTGGGTGTCTAACAGTCTCTGTAAAGCAGGGTCATTTAGGACTCAGGTGTTTCCGAAATGGTCCGGCGCATCCTCATGTCCGTGCCTCGCGGCAATGGCCACCTGTTAAAACTCCTAATTCATCCCACCATCACACAAAACAGTGCGTCCACGGTGCCTGGCGGATATTTTCATGTGCACGCGCACGTTGATGTCTGTACGTTGATGTGCGAGGGGATGTGCGGGGAAGGTGACGCTGAGGCCAATTCTGTCCATCCCTTATGTGACAGACTTTTTAACTGTATCCTCGTGCCCTTCAAAGCGCGTCGCAGTCTTGACGGAAAGCGTGTGAAAAATCAATGTGAGGCAATTATGATTTCAAGGACAATGAACGAGGAGCAGATCCAAAACTGCTTGTCCCGACACAGTGTGTGTACTTATCTATCAACAGCCATTGTAAAGCTGTGGTATTCATTACTAAGATAAGCTCTACTTTCTCCAGAGCATGCAATTTCCCTCCAGTGATGAGCAGAGGCGTATGCCTGTGCATGTGTGTGTGGAAACAGAGTGACAAAGAGAAGAGTGGAGGGGGGGGGGGGGGAATAGGAGGAAATAGTCTGTTGGTAAATGCGGTCTGTGGAGTACCTGCATCTGCTGTGCCATTTTCGTCCGAAGCCTGGCGGATGGAGCTGGCTCTGGGCAGGGTGCCCTTGGCCTGGTGCTTGAAGATGGAGGAGGAGAGCTCCTCCAGGGTGCAGCCCAGCAGGTAGGCGGCCTTCTGGGCCCACTCATGACGTGCAAATTGTTTCCTGCCAGCTGAGACACGTGCATGAAAACCTCCATTAGCCCTTCTGCCAACCACCCCAGGCACGCGGCTAGAACGGCAGCTTTGTGACGAGCCTGTCTCCGGTCAAGCTGACACTGACACAGCTGGTGAGAACACGCACTAAAAGCATGCTCCAATGTTAGCGGCTTGAACATTCACATTTTATCCACAGTTGCAGAAAGAAAAGAAGGCACATCCACTCGCTTCAACAACTGCTGTTTCATGTTCAAGTCTGTGAAGTTGAAGTGATAATTGCCCTTTTTTTTATTATCTTGAGAATGAAAGCAAAACTTATAATTAGGGGACACAATTAATGTATTGACATAAAGTCCTCTGTTATTCTCGTGGCTGAGTGATGGAAACATGCAGATATGAGTGCAAGCTTCAGTTTTAATCCACCATGAAGTGGTATCTTCTCAGACTTGAGAGGAAATGGGGGATTTCACGCAGAGAGCAGTGGGCTCTATCGGTTTCATCAACACCGCAGCAGCCCTGCACACTTCTCATGATAAGCAGGACGGTTGTCAAGACAAGTACAGCCATTTGAATATTTGCTTTGATAGACATTCGCCACCACGGTTATTGAAATTCCGGTAAATCATCAAAAAGAGGAAATTGGTTATGCCAATATTTTGAGGATATTACTGAATCAAAACATAACAGAGTTTACAAATTTGAAAGATTAGAAAATAATTACATATTTATAATACTTGCCCTTAATAGCATCCAGACTCGCAGTGTGATAAGCCGTTTTTTATCTACACTTATTAGATCGAAGTGTTGATACAAGGGAGACGCAACCATCATTTCAGGTGGGCCCTTTAATTAGTTTTGGCGGATAAGAGACCAGTGCTGCCCTCTTGTGTTCCACTACGAAGCTGCACTCAATATTTATAATATTTCATCATGTTTGTGGCAATCAATCACAGTGAAAGAACCAGCTGCCAAAAAAAATGTTTTTTTAATGGACCAGATTATGATTTGAGTACCTTAATGAATAAATGAAATATTCCCTTTGACAGGGAGACATAACTCTTATTGCCGTCAACGTGTTGACTATTGGGCTTAACTTTTATCCCATCATGCCTTGTTTTTCATGAGAACCCCGGTGTGTTTAACAGGAAGACAGCAGTCCAAATCCATAAATCGACCAGTCATTCGCAGATTAGATGTTGTGAAGCGTCTGTATTGTGGGCCGATAATAATTGCTGAACATTTTAAGAGTGTTCCTGGTTTGTGCTGCCATTAGAAAGATTGGCAGCCAGCTGGAGGGGATCACTGTGAAAATAATTTAGCAATTACACTGCAGGCAGAGAGTGGAGAGCGAACAAACATGTCAAAAGCACCAAATACACGCTCACTGTTCCATTATTCCTTGTGAATTGTCGATGATTCTGATAAACTGCTTCCAAAACACTGAAAGCCATCAAGCTAATAGATGCGCATTACAATTACATTTGCATTGCAAAATACAGTAAAATGCAATCCCATCAACAGCCCACTGTAACTGATCTTAAGCAAGGGCATTTCATAGTGAGATATATATATATATATATATATATATATATATATATATATATATATATATATGCTAATCTCATAACACAAATCTTTTTTGACAGCCTTTTAAAATAGCAGGTATCTCATTGTAAACTGAGAGTCAAATGCTGTGGGAGGCAGATCTACTACTTTATAGCAAAGAAGAAAAAAAGAGAAGAACCCTCTCTTACATTAGGTTTCATCATACAAATAGCTTCAAAGACGGGAACAAACCCTCATGTTTAAGAGGACCGCTGTTCCCATTAGGCCTCTGCTGCTTTCTTAGGACAATAAAAAAAAAAATGTTTGTCAAGATTTGAAGCCAAAATCAGATTGATTCTTTCTGTCCTCAGATGTTTCACTGTTTCATGACCATTAGACTCAGACAGTGGTCTCCGCTGTGCTTTGATGATATACAATGATCCAACCATTAAGGATTAATAAGGTCAACCTGAGTTGTTGAAGATGAAAGAAATACAATGCATCTCATATCATTTCACATGGGTGCTGCCGGGTCAAAGCAGAACCTGCTCGGCAGTGACCAGGGGCCTCGTTTATAAAACAGTGATTAACACTCACTGTTTGCAGACAGAAATTAGGAAATGAAGGTACGCCAAAGATTCTGATTAATAAAACCTTGCGTACGCCTGCTAGTGCGTAATTTCCTTTTAAAGATCCCAGTGCTGGTGCATCCATCACGCATTACAAGAGTCGCCTCAATACATCCTGCTTCCTAATAAGTACTACATGTCTCCAGTTAGCTGAAATACTTGCATTAGATAGCTGTTTTTAGTTTGTCTGTATACATTATACTGTATCTGTCCGAACAAACCATGAATAAATAAAAGCTGTGTTCACTGCAGCGATTTTACGCACAAAAACGATACACAAAGTAAAATCCTACTTGGTGATATATGCACTGCATTAGAAGATATCATTGAGAACTATTGACGATCTATTCTGGAATTCTTTAACGCTATTAAAGAATGCATTTGGATTCCTACAACCGATGGTGACAATGTCAGCAGGTGACGTACGCGTCTGTCAGGCCCTGTATGTAACAGTTATAAACGAGACCTCGGGAAGAATATCCTGGATACTGGTACAAATGTGTCCTGCCATAGATCAGTGCAACACATCTTTTCAAATTGCAGATGCCGGATCTGGATTACAGCTGTCTTGCATCACACTGAAGGAGTACAGTGAGATAAAGCAGGCTTGACATTTTTTAAGATCACACAAAGTGTTGTGAAAATAATTCTGGCTCACGTTTTGTGATATTTGGGCTTTTACATCGTGTAGTGTGTACAAATCCAAGACGATCTCTGTTACTGGGTTGCGTTATATCATTAATAACATTATCCTTAGGAATAAGCGATGCAGCTATGGAATGGAAAAGCCTTTCGGCGAGCAATCTTACCCTTAGTGGCTCCTGCAGACCCGAGATGGTAGATGGCCCCGAGGACGAGCCAGAAGGCCCTCTGCTCATCACCACTGATCCCCAGAACCTTCATGGCTGCTTGCAGCTTGGAAAACAGCTGGGAGGCCCGCTGCTTATCCTCAGTCTGGCAGATAGCACATGACGCCAAATAAAATTCCTTTTAGAACGTTTAACGACAATCCTCTTAAAGTAATGCTCGGAGACTGTCCAACTTGTCATATTATAAGTTAAAATAGGAATAAAAAAAACTGCATAGTTGTTGATAGATATTGAGAAAGACATTGATAGATTGGTGATTATTCTGCCAGTTGTTGAGCCTGTGCAGTCTTTCAAAACACACTTTCTGTCCTGTACGTATTTCTATTGTGAAATTGCAATTGAAGTATTAGTTGTCCGTTCTGGGCCACCACATACTGTGCAAACAGGCCAACCTCCCATGAACAAGTCGTATTTACCTTTGTCTGAGGCACGATTCCAAATGCATTGTTTTCGGCAAAGTGGTTCAGGTGCAGCTCCGTTCTGATAAAGGAATGAGAACAGCCCGGAAGACGTCAACATCTCCCCATGAATACTAATGTCTCCATAACAGAGAAGCAGTCACACATCATTGCTGCAAATCAACGTATTAATCCAGTACAGAATTGTGGTGCAGTGTGCATTGAATGGGCGTAATAGTATTCATGCTGACCTAAGGGAGCTGTCTAGTCCAGCCATCAGGTAGTAAAAGACATGAAAAGTGGACTCTCCCCCGGGTCTTCTTGTCACCCTCGTCTTCTCCAGAAGCATGGTCTGCAAGGCCGCAGCAGAACAGGATGTTAGCGTGACAGAAAGTAACGTTCACTACAAGCAGTGCAACAACAAAGCCTGCTGGAGGTGAACATTTGAACGAGTTTTATGACACATTGTCTGAGATCATATAGATTTGTACGAGTAGGAAACTCAGAGGTTGAGCACCAGTGATTTGAATGAATGAATGAATGAATTAGGGCTGTCCTCGACCAAAGAAATTCTTCTTTATTTAGTCTACTGATCAATCGATTAGTTGATTTAGTCGACAGATCTGTAAATCTGAGTTTCTCCACAAAGAATCACACAAAAGCACCACTTTGAATCTTTTGTTTACTGGAGATGTGCTCCTAGGTTTTTGGGAAATAAGTCATTCAGCATGAAAAGAGCCTGAAAAAACAACTAAAACAACTGATTAGTCAACTCCTTGACTAAAAGGTGCCAGCCAAAGAAGGAACGAATGATGGATAGATAGATAGATAGATAGATAGATTAATACAGGGGTGTCAAACTCATTTCCACTCTGGGCCACATCAGCATCACGGTCGCCCTCAAAGGGCCGGTTGTAACTGTAAGACTGTGTAACTAACTTCTCCCTAACATATTGTTAAATAACTCTCTGCATTTGATTATTGTTTATTCAAGTGTAAACATATTGTACATGCAGTTATATAAATGAAAAATGATATTTAAACACATTTCTGTTATTATAACATAAATCATTTTAATTGAGGGTTAAGAAACCCACATTACTCCATCAAAGATCAAACTGTTAAAGAAAATAACAAAGACAAATATCAAACACAAGTTATGACATTAACTTTGTTCAAAGCTGTTTGTGTCACCTCTCTGCATCACTAATGTTCCTCCCTGTCATCGTCCTGTGCATGCAGCTTCATCCAAGAGCTGCTCACTGAGAGTCAGGTCTGATGAACATGGATAGATGATGTGTCCGTGTTGTCTGTGCTTTCATCAACAGTTCATTAGAAACACAAGTACCTGCTCGTCTCTTAGCTGCTGTGTTGTTAGATTGCTGCTAGTTCATGAACTCTGTCTGCGATGATGTTTCTTCACAAACTGACATTTGTAAAAGTCTGTATCTGGCCGGAGCTCTGCTCACATCCTTCAGCATGCACTGGGCTGTAGCTGTGTAGATATATTCTGCTGTGATTGCAGTCTGCCTTTTAATTCTTGGACAATTTGATGTTTTTCTTGGAGGCTAAATTTAGCTCCGTGTTTGGTGTCAAAATGCCGTCGTGAATTGTATCCTTCATCACCAACACACCTCATAACACAGAAGACAGACCCGTTGTTCTCCTTGAAGCACAAACATGTATTCGCTTTCCCATCTTTCATTACATTTTCTTCCCTCTGCATCAATTTTTCTCTTCGTGGACATTTTGGGATTATTTGTCGATCTTTTTCAATCGTTGGAAAACCGCTTTTCGGGCTGTTGCCTCTCCTGTCCACCTGTTGTGATAGTTTTAATGTCGGTACACAGACAACATGCTATCACATAATTTCAACTTTCTATCTCATAATTTCGACCATGGGGATACTTTTATTTTCAAGTCTAACTTTTAATTATTTTTCCAAAACAAAATTTGCTGGCGGATTCGCGGGCCACATAAAATGACGTGGCGGGCCACATTCGGCCCGCGGGCCTTGAGTTTGACACATGTGGATTAATAGATTTATTGGTACCTGTATAGAGGCTGAGGTCACCAGGCCTGTCTGGTCAAAGTCCACGGAAACAATATGGGAGAAGCGACTGGCATTCCCATTCATACATGTAGAGGCATTCCCAAACGCTTCCAAAACTGTGTAGACCGCCTGCCATTTCTCTGCTACAGACAACAAAGAGTCAAATAAGATGGGGGGGGGGGGGGGTCCTAGTAATACAACAGCACAACATGCACTACACTTAGTATTTTTTACTTTGAGTTCCTTTTCCAACCTACTGGAGAATGTTTTGTTGGTGCTGCCGGCAATGGAGATCAGGTATTGGATGATGTGCTGACAGTTGGTGGTCTTGCCACTTCCACTCTTGCCCAGCAGGATGATGGACTGATCCTGTCGAGTGATCAGCAGGTTCCTATAGGCAGCCTGGGCCATGCTGTAAATGTGAGGGGCAGTGTCCTCCCTTCTGCAGCCCTTGAACATTTGCATCACCTGTAAAGCAGATAAATAGATCACAGAGAAGAGGAGATGCATATCAACTGTTCTTATAAGTTGATATTCTGATCTCACATTCTGCTACTCCATAGGAGATGTGTCATCATATCCACAGGCTGCAGCCTACCTTCTCAGAGTACATCGAAGGGGCGCTAATGGGGTTGACGACCACCATGTTGGGCCCAGCATGGGTGTGCACCAGGTTACCGCCGTACCGCTGCCTCAGGGAGTGCATCACGCTCGACTCGTTCAAATACTGCAGAGAGGCCAGGTCCTCCACCCGGTCAAACATCGGCGGGTTTGCCTGGAGTTGAAAGTCAAAGCGGTCACGTACTCCCCCGGTGTCATCCTTAATTGATGCGGTTCAGAGTTGATTTGATGATTAAATACCTTCTCTACATCGTCTTCATCCACATCCAATAAAGATCCGTCACTCTCCAGGCGGATTTTCACCTTCCCCTCTGGCAGGCTGCCCGCCGCCGTCTTCAGGAGAGTTGCTGCAGCGCCGCAAAGTCTGGAGTTAATTCACCCCGACATATGATCTCGAGCCGAGTGCAGTAGCTTCACCTTATTTTACATGTCGGATACTGCGTGGCAGTTGTATCGCTTTCAATAACGCATGAGCTTCATTAAAACTGAACAAGCCACATGCTTGGTCTCATTGCCGTGCGGTCGAGTCTAGTCTGGTGCCCTCTATCAACATTGGAATATCAAAAGCATTTTCTAAGATTCAATAATCCACGTCTGTAGTCCAACAATTATCAAATGTCACCCCAGAAAGGATAGTAAGTTGAGAATTTGCTGTGGAAGTGTTATAGAGAAATGACACATGGGTGCTGGTACATGTGCTGATGTATTACTTACCCATGGAAAATCCATCCTTGTGGACGAGCCATACTTTCTCTGTGTTGTACCAGGCTCTCTCTGCCGTTATCTGCTCCTCAGTCTTTCCCTGTTCGAGACAGGTGAACACTCAGCATGAGAAACACATGTACAATCAATAATTGAACATTGCCAAATGGAAGACGAAAATAAAATACGAAAAAAAGAATACTGGGTAATGGACCACCACGAGGATCCTACAAAGGAAACTTTCACGAGCACGGACGAACATGCAGTTCACATTCACATGAGACACAGGAACTGCACTCATAGCCCCCCCCCCCCCTCCTCCTCCTCCTCCTCTGAAAGCAGCTTTCAGAGCTCCCAGAGTGTGCGTTGAACTCATGGAGAGTGCATTTTATGTTTTCACTGAAAGGATAGACAGAGTGTGGGGCAGGGATGTTTCATCACAACCAAGTACATCAAAGACAAAATACACGCGTTTAGGGGGTTTGCACAAAAACACAACACAACAAACAGAAACAGCCCAAAAGTGTTTGGAGTGAGTCATGCATGGAAACAGACAAACAGACATGTAATCAAGCTAACATAACAAGCATCGGATAGCTGCACCGAGACAGCACGTCGTTTGTATTTCCTCCCTTTGGTGAAGATGTAACAGCAGGAAGTGAAACGCAACAGCTGGGGCGATGGGAAAGATGAAACCTAGGTTTTCCTGGAGGTGGAATTGCCTCACTTACCACTGAGCCGTCCTCCCACCCACACCATCTTTACTCGATCATCACACAAGGGAAAACACAAAAAGCACACATCACTCTGGAAACACGGGAAGAACTACAGTCAGTTGTAGCCATGGTCAGACCTGAGCTGCAGCCGAGTGCGCTGCCTGAAGGATGGCCACGGGGTCCTCGACAGGCTGGGGCTGGAGAAGGGAAGGAGAACTGAGAAGTCAGTATTTTCAGTGGGTTTCCAAACAATGTAGAATAAGACACGGTTGGAGAAAGAAAACGTGTAAGAAGTCAAAAATATGTATGGGTAAATAAAACATCATACTAAAACACTGCGGCAAGACCATCAGCAGTTCAACAGTGCAATAGTAAGTCAAGCAACGGCAGCAGTAAAGTAACTCACCATAAGATATTACAATATGAATGCATTAATGAGCAGGGATTACAAGGTGCATTGAAGTGAAGTGTGTGGGCTCCGTGGGGCACAAAATAAATGATCCGGCATATTTAACAAGATCAGCTGTGCACAGTGAGGTATAAATGCAGGGCACCATGCAGCCAGAAGGAGTAGCAGTCGATGCTAAAGAAGTCAGCTATAGAGATGGTATGGTAATGCGTAAACACAAGGATAGAATGAAATCTGATATATACTGTATCACTGCAAGCAATTTCGGGGAGTTTGATACTGACTTTTTCAGTGTATTTGAGAAACAGTTGCATGGGACTACAGTCTAACATCAAGAGCCATATGTGGGTATAAACAGCAAAGATCAATACACAGCAGCATGTTGTTTTAATTGTCAACTGACCGCATTCAAATTTAGCTATTTTTATCTTGTTGGTGCATCTAAAAATCAAGAATCCCCAAAGTTTAGCAACCACTAGTTAATGTCACACGACTACATTCCGGGCCCTCGCGTGAACCCCGAATGAACCGAAGAGAGCAGCTAACGGGACAAAGCCGAGCAGGCAGGCGCAGACAAAGTAGAGCAGAGAGGGGTCAGTAGAGGAGAACAGGCTCAGACTCCAGCACTGCGCGGGGGCGAAGGAGCGCGGCGAGCCCACCAGTCGAGCCGGCCGTACCTGAGAGGATTTGCGGCCATGCAGACAGCATAGAGGACAGCGGCGAGTCGGGATCCGATGGCCCGCGGAGAAGCCGAGATAGAGACATGAGACAACAGGGGGGATAACAAGAAGGGCCTTTCAGTGCTCTGGACTTTGAGAGGAGAAATAAGCAGACCACTGCCATATTATCAAGCACTGCCAGAACAATAACAATGGGCATTGTACGAAGTCATGCAGTACACAGGTGCTCCCCTGGACCTGATGACAAAGCAGTTAATGCTACAGAATGAATGAGAGGAGGGCACTGAGCGAGAGGAACACAGCTACAGCTGTTAAATCCAGGTGTGCAAAGTGAGCTCAAAGAACTCAAACTGTTGTTTCTGAAACAAAAAAGTGTTACCAGTCAATCACACGGCATTACCATTGACGACAGCATGTATGGATGCAGAATTGGATATTATGATCAGTTTCATCGAAGTGTCAGCAGAATCTCTTTCATTCCGGTTCGGGCTGGGCGATAACTCATTGATCGTCTGTTTAATGGAACCGTATCGCCATGAAATCACATGTCGAGATATTACATCGTCTAATTTGATAATAACGTTAAATTACGTTACCACTAAGTTCTATGCAATTAACTAATGTCAATATGTGCAAATGTGAAAAACATGCTGTTCTAATTCAACCTCATTTACCACTAAAGTATACAACAAGAGGCCTTATCTTCTGGTTATTTAATATCGACTATGTATTGTACTGCGATAGATAGATAGATAGATAGATAGATAGATAGATAGATAGATAGATAGATAGATAGATAGATAGATAGATAGATAGATAGATAGATAGATAGATAGATAGATAGATAGATAGATAGATAGATAGATAGATAGATAGATAGATAGATAGATAGATAGATAGATAGATAGATAGATAGATAGATAGATAGATAGATAGATAGATAGATAGATAGATAGATAGATAGATAGATAGATAGATAGATAGATAGATAGATAGATAGATAGATAGATAGATAGATAGATAGATAGATAGATAGATAGATAGATAGATAGATAGATAGATAGATAGATAGATAGATAGATAGATAGATAGATAGATAGATAGATAGATAGATAGATAGATAGATAGATAGATAGATAGATAGATAGATAGATAGATAGATAGATAGATAGATAGATAGATAGATAGATAGATAGATAGATAGATAGATAGATAGATAGATAGATAGATAGATAGATAGATAGATAGATAGATAGATAGATAGATAGATAGATAGATAGATAGATAGATAGATAGATAGATAGATAGATAGATAGATAGATAGATAGATAGATAGATAGATAGATAGATAGATAGATAGATAGATAGATAGATAGATAGATAGATAGATAGATAGATAGATAGATAGATAGATAGATAGATAGATAGATAGATAGATAGATAGATAGATAGATAGATAGATAGATAGATAGATAGATAGATAGATAGATAGATAGATAGATAGATAGATAGATAGATAGATAGATAGATAGATAGATAGATAGATAGATAGATAGATAGATAGATAGATAGATAGATAGATAGATAGATAGATAGATAGATAGATAGATAGATAGATAGATAGATAGATAGATAGATAGATAGATAGATAGATAGATAGATAGATAGATAGATAGATAGATAGATAGATAGATAGATAGATAGATAGATAGATAGATAGATAGATAGATAGATAGATAGATAGATAGATAGATAGATAGATAGATAGATAGATAGATAGATAGATAGATAGATAGATAGATAGATAGATAGATAGATAGATAGATAGATAGATAGATAGATAGATAGATAGATAGATAGATAGATAGATAGATAGATAGATAGATAGATAGATAGATAGATAGATAGATAGATAGATAGATAGATAGATAGATAGATAGATAGATAGATAGATAGATAGATAGATAGATAGATAGATAGATAGATAGATAGATAGATAGATAGATAGATAGATAGATAGATAGATAGATAGATAGATAGATAGATAGATAGATAGATAGATAGATAGATAGATAGATAGATAGATAGATAGATAGATAGATAGATAGATAGATAGATAGATAGATAGATAGATAGATAGATAGATAGATAGATAGATAGATAGATAGATAGATAGATAGATAGATAGATAGATAGATAGATAGATAGATAGATAGATAGATAGATAGATAGATAGATAGATAGATAGATAGATAGATAGATAGATAGATAGATAGATAGATAGATAGATAGATAGATAGATAGATAGATAGATAGATAGATAGATAGATAGATAGATAGATAGATAGATAGATAGATAGATAGATAGATAGATAGATAGATAGATAGATAGATAGATAGATAGATAGATAGATCAAGACGTGAAATGACCTATGTCAGGATGAAAGGTATTGTCCATATCGCCCAGTCCAGTATATCAACATCAACATTCACTGAACACAAGTTCAGCTCATGCTGCAGAGAAAGCCTTTATTTTCCTTGAAGTCATGTCCATAGCTTGCAACAGAGAAACATGATCCCACCCTTTGGTCTCAAAGTTTCAGATTTCACACAAACAACGCAGAGGACCCTTGTAATAAGAACGCTATCGGCAGACTGCTCGGGACAGCCGTGGACCCGGGTCGACTCAGGCTGGTAACAGGGTAAGCCTTGGCAAAGCAATGGCAGGTGCAAACCAAACAAAGTTACAAAGACAGAAGTTACATCATGGCCGTTGACGGCGAAGATCCTCCTCACGCGCTTGTAATCCTCCTCAGAGGGAACCAGCTCCGGGACCTACAGTTGGATAGCAGGACCAGCAAATTGCAGCGGGGCAGCCGGGAAGAAAAACCAATGATGCAGAGGAAATTGCTGTCAAGATCCACTTTACACAAACAAACAAAAAAAACTGAGTAGGCACACAGTAAGCATGCCATGTAAAAAAAAATATGTATAAAATGTGAGAAACACACAGTGTGGCGTGTACCTTTGCTTCGAGGTGAACACACACCTGTTCATTCGGTGCAGACTGAGCCTGGGGCGGCGCAACGGGGGACGGCTTATCATCGGGGGCCGCAGGGGGACAAGGGGTCTCCTTTCCCTTCACACAATTATACACAAACGTCCACAAACACACAGTTGGGACGGACACACGCGCACACACAGATGGAGACGACATGGGAAGGTGACAATGAGGATGACGTTGACGTTTTTTGGCGCGGTGTACTTTCTTTAAACTCTGTATTCAAGTCAACACATCCAGAACTATGCAACCAACTCCGTGGGACGTTTGTTCCTGCTGATTACATTTTCCAGTTAATTCAATCAGGAAATGAGTACGGGGAAACGACTATCAAGGAGAATGGGATCATTAAGCGCCGCATCACAAAGATAATGGTTCACAGCTTTTGTTTGTCAATGGTTACTTGAGTAACAAGCTGTTGCAAATTAAAATGGTTTAGCGTCGTCTCGGCTGACTTGTCATACAATTACAACGACATGCACGTTATCTGGGGGTAGCACCTGAAATGAAATCATCAAGTGAGTTTCATCATTTGCTCTGTAATTGTATGCAGCTGTGGATCAATAGTTCTAGTTTATTTCCCCTCATATCTGCTGCCGTTTACATCGAAGTTTCAAGTTGAGGTTGTGCAGCTAAAAAACTATTTTAATCATGATAGAACCATTACTACTGATGAATTCTTATCTTGAGACGACAATCAGGATAAGTAGGGCCATTACAAAGCTTGCTTTCATTTTACTTATTCTCTAATCTCCTATGCTAAAAGTGGCAATTCAACTAACTTCCACACAAAGCCTAGGAGGTGAAAACACACGTCATCCTGATTCTTTTTTTTATTTGTTGTATCTAATGGTAATGGCTGATGTCAGAAACATGCCGTGTTGATACGTGGCTCCAGCGAGAGCAGAACAGTCCAATCACTAGACGGCACAACTCTTTAAGGATGCTCACTCACACACAAATGCACATTCCTGAGTTCACATCTTGATCCTTCCCTTAATATTAGAAACCTGAATCTGTCCCTCGAGAAGTCGTAAACACAATACCCCTCAGCAAAGAACACCAGGTGCATACCTCCGAAATCTAATCCCGAGCTCAACGGCCAAATAACCAACTGTTCGCCAGATTTTATGGGCATCTGTTGATCACATTTTTAGATGGCCCGCCGGCAGACGAAATGCCAAAGACGCTAAATAGCAGGACATAAATATAACCTCGTCTGAGGTACAAACCATGAAACAAATGAAAGAGACACCGTGACGTTAAATACACAATCAGAGTCCAGGCTTAAAGTTTAGCTGAGGGAGAAGGCGCCAGCCGCACGTGCTGATGCATGACGAACTGGGATCTCGGTTTTCTAGTCAGCTGATTTGAGCTGTTTGATTAGCAGCAGCTAGCAATTAGCTTCCTCTGTAAGATTATCGTTTGTATTCTTATTGAGATTCCTGTTTCTTAAAAATAAAAAGCCTCCCAAAAGGCCGGTGGTCAGCGCAACGTCAGTGCTCTGCCTGCAGAAAGCGACAGCAATGAGTCACGGCTCAGTGCTCGCAGAGAGCGCCGACCGACCGGACTAGCAGAGTGCAGGCCATGAGCACTCCCTTACACCCACTGATGAAGTCTGTTCATGAGCTGGCACATGCACCCGTCTTCCCTTCGCTTATTCGGGGGAGGCTTCATGATGTCACGGCTCCTTTTTGTCAGAAATCAACTTATACTTTTGTGAAAATGTAAAAAAAAAAGAGCAATTGTGTTAATCATGAAGGTGACGTTTAGTAATAAAACGCTAGTTGTAGGAAATGGTAACCAAAACCTGAAGATGTCTTTCAGTGTAAACACTGTGAGGAGGTTGCATGAACAGAAAAGTCTGTGTTTTTATCAAACAGCATGCTCCACCCAGAGGTTAAGTAGCAAATGTGCACCTATTTCACTCAGTACCTCCGGTTTCTTTACAGCAACCAGACGAGGCTTTGGGATGAACCCTGCAGGAGGAGCCAGGGGGTCCGTTTTTTGGACTGGGATGAATCCCGGAGGTCTTGCGAGGGGATTCTGGTTTGGGGACCCCGGTCTGGATCTTCTGGCAGGGATGAAACCAGGTGGAGGTGTCAACAGGCTCTGTTTGGGGAGCGGGATGAATCCAGCTGGAGGGATGAGGGGGTTGAACTTTGGTGGTGCGGGGTTTGGCGCTGTAGGAGTGGGCACAGATGTGACCTCCTCTGTTTTTTCCTCCTCTTTCTCCTCCTCCTGCTTCGCCTCGTCTTTCGTGTCCTCTTTGCGGTCCTGGGTGCGGGTGCGAGGCCGGTGTTCCTTGGTTCTGCTTCTGCCCATTAGGCTGGTCAGGCCCATGGAGATATCGTCCTTGTCTGGCCGAGCAGCTCTGGCGGTCCTGAGGGTCTGGGAGTCTGCAGCGGAGGCGAACCTCGCAGACTCGGAGACTGAAACGGGCTGGTTCTGCTCTACCGTCAGAGCAGGAACCACGCGCCTCACGACTCTCCTCACGACCCTCGCCACGTTTTTGCCGCTGGGGCTCGGCTCCTCCCCCGGACTGTCCGAGCCGCCCATGGCAACGTTACTATTTGACTCTTCAGCTGACGACGCCGTCGACTGTGGACCGCTCCCTGTGTCTAGCCCAGGTTTAGTGGCTGCCTGAGGCGGACTACTATCTCCATCGGACTGGATACAAACACAGCAGGGCAGACAACAGTACAGATTATACCTACGGCTGGCGCAGATAAACTGTCAAAGATTTCATCAGCAGGTTCTGGGCTCAGAAACTCTGTAGAAAGGCTTATTCAAAGAATTCAACATTTCAATTTGATTTGAACTTTGGAGCTTATTGGCAAACTGTTGCAAAAGTACTCAAAACATTTGTCGGACTTCAAGGATGCACACAATGCATTTAGATGAGAAACACTCAACGTATAAACATAACTTTTGTTTTGCAGACAGTGTTTCAGACACATGATGCTCAGAGTAATGGGAGTAATGAACATCACCTCAAGTCCGATCAAGAAGTAAGTATTGATGAAGAAACTGTATTTGTCATCACCATATACCTAAATTCAACTTATTGTTTAGTAACCTGACATTAGCTGGCAGAAGGTCATGATCATGATTCGTTATCTTGTACCAGCGCGACCAAAACTGTTCATCGTGTGAATTAGTGGCCAAAAGCATACTGGTGTGGGGGGCGGGGGGGGGGGGGGGAGCACTTACATCTGGCTTGTTCTCAACTTGAACCTACACAAGAGGAAGCAACAAAGAACAAGATGAAACCACACATTCAGACCAACGCTTTCTCTCCATCAACAGAAAGGTTCACACATTCAACGAGCAACAGCATGCACTTATGAACTGAAAGGCTAAATAAACACACACACACACACACACACACACACAGAAAAACGAGACTTCCCTTTTGCTCCCAGAATGAAAAGCGGGATTTGTACGCCATGGAGGAAGGCCAGAAGTCATGGAACAAGCTGCCCGACGTGTCGAATAAATGTATGGAATGATGAGATGATGAGAGATAGAAAGAAAAGAGACAGCGATGAGGAATGGCAACTTAAGGGTCAAAGGTGGGAAACTGTGAACTTCTTTTCTGCACACAAGGCGGTGAGACCATGCAGCCCGAGGACAAAACACGTGAAATGGATCGTTTAACCACAGCTCTCTTCACACGATAGGAGACAAGCGGGAGACATGACGATCTAACAAGATCTGTGTGAACAGGACCAAAAGTCTGTGCTCAGAATCACCTGCGCTCGTGGTGTTTCATATATGTGGGCCTTGCTCGCAATCAATTACTATAACTAAGCATGAAAAACTGCCCTTCACCTCATTCAGCTCACTGAATTGATTACATATGTTTGTCGTAAAATCAATCAATCAAGCTTAATGTGTTTTGACTTCGCAAAACACATTAAAGCCAGCGATATTAATGGTCGACTGACGAAGGAATCAAGCAACACATGGGATTGTCACACTTGCATCTATACTCAGTAAGCAGGCAAACGTATCACAACTTTTCATGAACAGTTCAGACAAAACAATGGCCTCCTACGCACTGAGGAGACGGAGCACAGCAAAATGTTTCACCGTGGCCGAGTCCACGCCTATAAATAGTTTCAGCAGCAAAAGGAGGCCATTTCTGAGAGGCCATCAGAGGCCCAAATGGAACTGCTAAGCAGAGCATGTAGACCCGGAGCGGATCACACCGCTCACCACACACACACCCGCACAGTCCGCCAGAGGCCCCTGCGCCCATTACCTTCTCTTTAGGCCTGGTTAACCTTCCAATCTTCGCTTCGCCACCTGTAGCGGTGCGCTCGGGGGGCCGAGGCAGGGTAGGGACCTGGGTTCTGCAAAGAGCTCACACTCACTACTCCCTGAGAGGGAGTGTGGGAGGGCAAACGTGGAGGGCAGGGTCGCAGTAACGCTGTGGTCTGAGGAGTGGAGGGGCGTAATGTGAGAGGAGCTGGGCACGGAGATAGAAGAGGGACAGCTGCTGAAATACACAGGGGGCTATAAATAGTATTTGCAGAGGCACAACAATTAGCGCTTTTCACTGCCACTCCCATCTTCCTGCTGACAAGGGGTTTCCCCTCATCAGGTGATACACACACTTATATTTGCCCTATAAATTTGAGGGGAACACCAAAGCTGCAATAACTCCGTTAAGATATCTACGGCTCAGTAGTAAATTCAACAATGTCCTTCTCCAAACAGACTCAGAATTGAATGACATCTTATTTAATCTTCCATTCCCCTCTCAACAATTATCACACTATTCTCTGCACATCCAACTAGAATCCTCTTTTCTCTCTGTACAGCTACAGTAATGCACGCACCGATTCACAGGTAAACACGCAAAAACACAACGGCCTATCATCTGAGGCCACAGCACGTCTGTCATATTTGTGGGAGGCATGTTCCTCAACATGCGTTTTATACCACAAGAGGGAGCTATAAACTAATGTATCAACTCCTCTGTCTCACAGAGGGGGTCTGCTGTGGCACACTACTGACCTAAACCTGAGATGTTGTATGGCTTAGTGACGTTGATAAAGGATCATGCACAAAACAGTGGTTGCAGGACCCGAGTCCAGATACACGACAAACGGCACTCCTGTCTGAAAGAGTAAATCCAGATTCAATTCAGGGCATGGCTTGATGTGAAAACTCTGTCAATACTGCATTGCTGTAAAACCAGTTGGGTAAAAATAGTTGCCGAGACGTAGATTTTCAGAGTGTTGGTGCCATGGAAATAAAGCAACAGGCTTTTAAACAAACTGTTTAATTGATCAAATAATCAGCGCTTATGTACACAGTACAAAGTAGCAAGTGGGTGTTGTTGAAGTCAGTTATTCAGAATCGAGAGAAAACTTTTCATTTGAAATGTGCAAAAATGGGGCAAAAAATATATATATATCCTGTATATATAATCTGCTATAAAGCGTTCCTTCCTCATGGTAAAACCAGAAGCTCCTATTAGCACTCAGCAAGGGCCAGCCAAACACTCAGCCTAGCCCGTCTATCTAGCACAGTCTGCTCATCCCCAGAGTCAGTTACTGGGACGCAGCATCGCGTCTACACGAGGTTAGTGCACACCAAAGATTAAGGACTCGATAGGACACCATCAACACTGTGGATTCTGACCCAGTTAAATCCTTAAAACATATGAAATCTGTTGGAATTATGTTGCAAACAAACACAACAATATCTGCTACTTCTTTATTTACCAAACACGAAGCAATTTGAGATTTACTCCCTAGATGTTAGAAAAGGGAGAGCTAACAAGACGACAGAAATCCCTGAAATAAAAGTATTATATTTATTGGTCATTTCAGATTAAAATCTGCACACAGCATAATCCCCAAAAGCAGGCGTTTGACCAGCGGCCCATGCTTCAGGAGCTACGAGCAGAAATGAATCATGGGACATCACAATCTGCAGTCCTCAATTCCAGGACGTGACCCAGATTTTACTCCGTAATAGCGAAAAGGTTCTCTCTGAAAATAGGCCACCTGGGCATGATTTAGGGAGCAGCAGGTTTATGCTCAGGTGTGAGCCCACCTGTGCAGTGGAAAGTAAACATGGCCTTATGCAACAGTGATACACAACTTTGGAACGATGCTGGAATGCATACTGCGCGTTCTATCCGCTTGTAGTGACACGAATAAAAGTGCAAAGAGGCTCAATTAAAATAGTTACATGTAAAGAGTGGAGGGCATCTTAAGTGCAGCCTCCATCATGATCCAAACAGCTTTATTCTTGGAAGCCCCACCTCTTTCTAATCCACGCCTGTGCTAATACTCTCTGCTGCGGTAGCGTCGCCCCACTGGAGAGGGGGATGATGTGATTTAAATGGATAGCTCGGGGAGGAGATTACACCATTTGCTAATTTCCTAACGATAAAACTGTGTCTGGGCTGCGGAAAGACAGGAAATGCATGGCATGGCAGATAAATGATGCAGGGGTTATTAGTCGACCACACGGGAGCATCAGGTCGGCCGTGGACCATCCTGGCAATCAGGCCCTCAGCATCATTTCATTTTATTTATTGGTTTATTTGATAAGGGAAAGTGCACATTCATAAAAACATTGCTGTAAATGCGCCAGAGTTTTAGCCAAGAGGATATTTTTCATTTGTAGTCCCAAGGCAGATGTTACAAAGTAAACCCAAAAGCAGATTACGTTTACAAAGTTATGCAATATTTAGCCTTTACAAAGCTCATTAAGTGTAAATGGGTCAAATTACCTGCTCAACGGTATGATTTGGGATGTTATTGAAATAGTACATGGATCAGCTTTTTCCTGATTTGTTTTTTACCATATTTTATTTTAGTTTAGTTTTTGTTAAATAAAAGGTGCTGCTGCCAGCTTTGAAAGGATGAAGTAATTGTAGATATAATGATGAAATATGCAAGTAAAAGGTATTAAATAAATGTCAAGTCAGCTCTGCCAATTAGACCAAGGTGTACACCAACAACAAAGTGGCATGTGCTGTTCATGGAGGCACTAACCAGTTCAAGGGAGAGCCCTTTTTGGCCCTTTTTTGCCCCCTGCAACAACAAAAAAGGCATCTCAACTTTGTTTCTTAATGCCTCTGACCAATTGATTGACCTCAACCAGCTGGGAAATTGTCTAACAGTGTTCCTCCCTTCAGAATGTGTGAGACAACAAATAGCAGACACAGGTATCACAGCCTCACATGCTGTACAGCAGGGTCCCCACCTACAACCTGAACAGATGCAAGGCATGAGCACTCATTTCTCACCTTGTTCAGACCCACTGGATTAGTTGATCCTGCTTTAGTTTATTTTATTCGAGTATGAGCCCAGTGGTGTGGTCTAAAACTCAGTGTCTATGATGGGGAGCTTACAGTGAATCGGGGAAGACACGGAAAGCTTTGGGAACAAAACAGAAGAAACGCTGCTCTGGCCTCATGTAGTGTGGACAATGGCTGCCACCCAATGGACAAAAGGTTCATGTGCTCCGCTGTGCACACTCAGCCTCGCCATGAGATGTTCTAATTTAGGCCCAGAATAATGTCTGGGCACGTTTAAAGTTTATTTTCTCCTGAGAAGTGATCTGCTGCTGACCCTTTGAATGGCAAATAAACAAATGTTTGAGATTATATTAATGTAGCGCCAGAAACAATACTATGGATGAGGAGATTCCTTTTTTTGTGTATAAATGTGAGCGGTGCTTTACGCAGCCTAAAGCAAACCATCGGATGTTACCGACTGATCAGAGGCCAGATCATGATAAAAACAGAGACAGGGGGAGACTCCAGGAAGTCACCGCACCCAGCCAAGAAGTAGTCCAACCCATCAACCCCTGTAAACCACAACGAGTTATCGATACAACAACAAGTATATAATATATATATTTAACATGTTAATACGTGAGTTTTAGAGGTCCTGGCATAGGCGGTTCTTTTTTTTACACTTTTGAACAAAGCTAGGCTAGCTGTTCCTCCTGCCTCTGGTGTTTATGCTAAGCTAAGCTAACTGGCTGTAGCTTCATTGTTGAATTGAATTCTCTCTCCAAGAAATTAGCATATTTCCCAAAACGCCAAAGCCATTCATTAACCTTGAAATACATGCAGCCAATGTAAGTGCTCATGCATCACATTATGGTTCTACCTGCGTAGCACAGCTCTAGATCCAGAATCCAGACCTTATTATAACCACCTATTAATAGTGCTGCTGGTTCTAGGTCACGCTCACATGCTCATTTTTCTGCTTTTTTTTCTGATGGCCTGTCTCATGATGATCATCATCAAGATCAGTTCAATGAAGGACAAAGGAAAGCACATTAATTGTTGTCTCCGGCTCTGCCAGAATATTCCCACAGGTACGGTTCCCACGTGATCCCAAATGATGGTAGCGTGGGTAAAAGCATCCGTTGGAAGGTGAGACAATGTGGTACACACAGACAGAAAAACACATATCAAGTTCACACCTGCTGCTGTACAGTACAGACTGTATTGTACAGTACACACCAACTGTGACACACCTTCTGTTTAACCTCATATTTGTTTTCACTGTGTCTTAGATTTTCTGCACACCAGCCTTGTTCCGTGAACCTTTTACATCAGAACAGCAAACCCCTGTATGGCGCCCACGATTATAAGCACTGAACTTTCACACCGAGCCGAGCGAATGTGAGCCAGGTCTGAGCCCCGACGTGCTCGGAGAAGAATGGAGGTAATCTCCTTCATTACGCAAAAGCGCTGCGAAGCATTCTCCTATACAGTGTGATGCTGAATCAATCTGGCCACTGACCAATGTGGTGCTGCCTTTATTTTACTGATTGAAACATCTGTCTCAATAGATATGTAGATGCATAATATTGTATTGCATGTATCAGAATGAATATGACACCCCTGCAATAATCTCAAGGATTTTCATTTAAATAAGCATCCGTTACTATCTATCAGCGCATTAGGCAACACAATGGTGATTGAGCCTTTATCTATTTAATTTCCAAGGTTCAATAATATCGTACAGTATTCAGCTTTTTTTCAGTTTCAAACTGAAATGACATGAGTGTGATGTTCTATTTACACCCATCCTCATTATGTAACTAATATGCTGGAGCTTTTAATTAACGAATTATTTTATTACAAAATGGTTTTTTATTACAAAATACAATGTATAAAATAGCAAAAGCACTGCGAGAACACTACTGATGCACCTCAGATCACAACATAGCACACCCTTGACCTGAGCCAAAGTTAATCTCACCCACTCTCTTAAGACACTTAAAAATGCTCAAAATCCGGGTGTTTGTTGTGGCAGCTGATAAAGAGTTTAACTTGATGCTCCTCTACTTGTTGCACATGATTAGCCGAGCGAAAAAACAACCGAGTCAGCCTCAGGCCAAGTCTTACAAGACCATATGGCCGTGGTCTGTGGCGGCGTTTGGGCCGTTGTTTCCCTCAGCGTCCTATTGTTTGGTGTCAAAGGACTGGGGGAGGGTGGGGAGGCGGGGGATTATACACACAACACATTCTCTTTTTCAAAAACACACACCACACACTCCCCCATACATACAAGCACAAAAGCGCGTTACCAGTGTCATTACAGTTCCACCCACGATCGAGAGATCTTTAAAAAAAAAAAAAAATCACCTTTAGGGTGCAAAACCACACGCTTAGAAGGAGGAAATAAGAAAATGAGAAAAAAAAGGCTGGTATGTATGGTCATTTTAGTCAATTTTACCCCAGGTACATATTAAGAAACTGTATTAATAACACAGCTCCAGGAGCACCAGAACAATGCAAGTATGATCATGTTTCAAAAGTCTGTAATTGTCACGACATCCAAAGTGAAATCCTGGCCAACACATATTTTAGATCACAGGTATGAAATGCTGCGATGGCATTGAAGACACGGAATGTGTAAATCTGGAATTTGTGTTTGCAAGTTACAACACATTCCCTTTTGGACTGAACACGATTCAACAACACTACTTACATCAGAGAGATCTTTGTGCGGGCCCTCAGTGGTCCTCAGCCAGCTGCGGTTCAACTCGCTCAGCTCCAAAATGGGCTGCACCTTCAGCCGGACCGACTCTCCGGACTGACGGATCATCTCCACGATCTCATCCCTGCTCTTGTTCTCCACATTGACCCCGTTGATTTCCACGAGCCTGTCTCCTGGCACCAGGCCCAGAGCCCGGTCCTTGGTCCCGGCACCCGGTTCGGCGAAGTGTACCACGCGTCGACACGCTCCTCCGTCGGGCTGCCTTTCCAGCATGGTGGTCCTCCGTAAGGAGAAGCCAAAATCCCCGGTGTTGCGCCGCTGCAGCTCCAGCTCTCTCGGGTCTGGTATCGGCGGAGCAACGAGCACGGGCAGCTGTAGGTCTGCGCCCGGGAAGGTCTTCTCCACCAGCTCAGGAATGTCAATCATGTAGCTGCCTTTTGAGTTGGAGTGGTACTTCAAATACGTAGTCCAGTTCTCGCCAGCAAGATCCGAAGCCTCCGAGGCCTCGTCCTTGTTGCTCATCTGGGAAAAGGACACGTGCCTCTGGCCTACCAAGGAATCCAACCTGGCCAATTCCCCAAACTTGGCTGCTCTCTCCTTTACAGAGTTGCGATGATGGTCCACTTCTTTTCCCCTCACATCTTCGCCAGAGATACTCGCGCTCATTCGCCCGGCATCCTGCCCCAGGGTGTGAAGCCGCTCGGCCTCCAGGTCCGTCAGGCTGAGCTCCATGCTGGTAGCTACCTTAATGGGGATCGGATTAGAGATCTCCAACTTGGTCCTCGAGTCCCTCTTGGAGCTCCCTCGATTGAGGTTGAAGAAGCCTCTGCGTATGCTCATCTCTTCAAGGCTCCTTAACTCGGCCTGGGACATGCGCTCTTTCTTCTCCTTCTCCTTCTCCTTGTCTTTCTTAATCAGGTGAAACATGCTCCAACTTTTCGGTATAGTCTTATACCAGTTTGAATTGCTCACAGCGACAAAAAGGGCAGTGTCCTATAAATGATGAGCGAGCATCTGTGGTAGCTACGGACCTGCAACGCCATCTGTAAGGAAAAAGAGGAGGAAATTAAGGAATTATTTGCTGAACGGTTTAATTTAGTTTTACCTGAATATAGTACTGACATGGCGATTGTTGGCAAATATTGTTTAATCATGCACATCTGTAACGGCACATACGGCATGATGTGAGATGTGCAAAACAAAATTGCAGATGCAGTAAATTCTTTTCAGGATGCTTTTTTTCATCATTCTTATTTGTGTTATATTTTTATGCATAGATGAAAAATAACATTATTCCTGCATCATATTGTTGCAACACATAAAAACATTTGAACAAATACTGCCACATCATATCTCTTCTTCTCATCTTGCAGCTTTTGCGTCATTGTAACACAAATCATCAACACAATTAAATGAACTCGAATCAGAATTAGAGTGTCAACTAAAGATACGACCTCCAAACACAAATCGAGTCTACATTTGGGACTTCGAAGTTGCCCTACATACAGACACAGAGCTTGGTCCACATCTGTCTTGCTGTCAAAGGTTCAGCATCGCCATGAACGGTGATGCGAAACACCTGAACATATGTGCCCGAGGCTCTCCGTGGAACCTGAATGCCTCGATCGCGCGCACAAACAGTAGCCTGGGTCAACCCATGAACAGTAAATTCGCACTTAATCCACACTTAATCACATCTCCTGAGGTCAGACAGGCAATACAATAGCAACAGCCCTCAGTTGACAGCACTTTCAACCTCTGTGACTATCATTGTGACTTTTCACGTGAAATGAGAGAACATTCTGGATGTTTAGCTGTCACTGAACTTACTGTACACACACGCTGTCGCTGCGGCTGGTCCAGCTCGACCGTAAAGCGTAATGCTCTCCCTTTAAGCAGCTTTGCCCTCATTCCCTAGCACCGGTGGCCTTGGGGAACACTTTCAGTAGAGAGTGTAACAATGTCATTTGTACAAAACAACACGTTTTTTTGAGTAAACGCTATTAGCACATGTGACACTGACCTACCTGAAATTGCCCGCGTTGTTGTCTTGCTTGAAGTTTTCCGCATGTTCCTCTTTGGTGCGAGAAATGTAGCTTGTGATGCGTTCAGATGCTTACCGTAAACTCCTGTTTAACATTGTTACAGTAGGTTTTTAACGACCCTCGACTGTAGATATACCTACTCTCATGTTTGTGTTTTTAATTTAGACAAAAATCACGCAGTTAGTATTCATGTATAGAATAGTCTGAATATGTAAATGTAAAAACTGTATGGAACTTAAATTGTGTGCATAGAACACCACAACGCAACGTAAAGTATTATCCAACGCATACTTTCATCACGTTTTATTCTGCTTTCATGCAGTCCATTTCTATGTGTTACACGGGGAATAATTGTGCCAAATAATGGTCGAATGTAGACTTCTATAATCTTGTTTGGGTCGTCAATATTTCAACTGCTCTAAAAATGTAGTAATTCCAACAGCACGTAAAGGCAGCACCAGTGTAAACCAGACAGCAGTGACCCCTCCTGGTCGTTTTACTCACTGGAACAGTGAATGTGCAGGTATATCATAAAGGCACAGGTAAATAAATACATATTATATTATATTATATTGAGTCAAGGAAAATCAAGCATTTTGTCACACTCTATGGCACAGGTAACCTACTCTACAGGTTACAGTCCAGTAACTTTGCTGACTTTGCCATTTTCGATGAATATAGACTTCTAAAGCGGTTCAGAGCCCTTGTGAATTGCTGCTTAACAGTATGTAGTTTCTGATGTTTAAACTGGTCATCTGTCTATAAAGGATCGTTTGTGGACCCTTGTTTCTTCAACAAGGGTGGTGTACGTGTGGGAGAAGGTGGAGGTATGAATAAATCACAGCAAATACCTTGATTTGACTGTATTTAAAGAAACGTTTTCATAAAAATCTGCACTATATTCATATCAGTGCGTCCCTCTACAGTGCCCCTAAACCCAGAATATTAAATCACATTGCAACATCTCCAAATCATTCCAAAATTCCAGATTATTCATGTTAAATTATCTTGCTCTGGGGAGATTTTCTGTGGCTAGAAAGAAAACAAACAAACTGACTCTGTCACAGTTTCTCCCTGAAATTGTCTGAATCCTTTGGATAATCACTAACTTCATAAATGACTTAAACTGATCCATCCTGAAGAGATTTCAATCACACAAACACAAAAAGAAAAAATATGGTTTGAAATCATTTACAGCCATGACTTTTTCCCTCTTCCTGTTTTGGCCACATTGTGCTGTCTAGTCTTGCTGCGTTCTTTTTCATCCGGATTTCTCTTCGAGGTGCACTCAAGTCTGGAGTCCGTCTCAAAGGAGATGGCCGGGCCTTGGTTTGGGACGCCGCTGCTCTTGTCCCGTGACACGGAAGAGGTGGTCTGCAGGACGACGAAGCCACGAAGCGAGTGTTTGAGCTCAAGCAACAGTGGGTTGTTGTCGGGGTACAAGTCCAACTGCTGCCCAGGGGTTCTCCCTGAATCACAGCACATACAGCATGCAGAGACCAATACCCTGAAAATATAAATCCAGCCTAGATAATGCAGCTCCACAATGTTCAAGATGAAGCAGCTGAGACTGACGCTGAACATGAAGTTGAGAAAGATGGTCTTCTCTGTTGCTCGAGACACGAAGCAGTCGGTCCTGTTTGGACAGGGGTAGGTCTCACAGCGGAAAAGGTGTGGGACTTCAAATCCAAAAAGGTAGTACTGTCCAATGAGGAAGATTATCTCCATGATGGAGCGCAGCAAAACATGTATGATGTAGATAAGTAGCACTTGGCTGGAGAGCTGGGTTGGGTCCTTTCCTACCTCTCTGGCATCCTCCTCCAGCTGGCTCTTCTCCTCACACTCACCTTCCCGTGAGCTCCAGTCCTCGTTGTTGTAGCTCGTGTTGTAAGGACTCCCGGCCTCCAGTGTGGTCTCTTGATCTCCTCCCACGTGTTTGTCCCCTTCAAGTGAAGGTGAGGACCTGGCCACCACTTCAGCCTCCCTATCCTCGAGCTTTTCATTATTGGTGATTTTTTGCAAGACGTAGACAATGTAGAAGATGGAGGGTGTGGAGACTAGAACAATCTGAAAGACCCAGAAGCGCAAGTGTGAGACGGGGGCAAAGGTGTCGTAGCAGACGTTGTTGCATCCGGGCTGCAGGGTGTTGCAGGTGAACTTGGACTGCTCGTCGCTGTAGACGGCGTCCCCCACCAGGGCCACGAGCAAGATGCGGAAGATGAGCAGCATTGTCAGCCATATCTTGCCGATGACTGTGGAATGGTTCTGGACTTCCGTTAGGAAGCGGCCAAGAATGGACCAGTCTCCCATTTCTGTGGAGAACACAGTCGTTCAAATGCAATTTACAGCAGTCAAGCAGAATGAACAAATAACAGAAGCGCAATGAATCTGAAGTTGTTGATCTGCACTCCTAAGGAGACAAAAAATGCCTTAAATACAGTGTGACTCAATCTTACCAAGGAAGCAGATGCTTGAAACCTGACGTATTTGCACGTGTGACTTTCAAATATTATCTAAATATTCACCTAAAATTCCTCTATAAATATGCAGTAAATATCATGAAATAGTTTTCTTAGTGTGTCATCGCTTCATGTTGGTACCCAAGTGTTACAATCTGGCATGTTGCTTAACCTTCAGTGTCATTTTTCCACTATGAATTTCTTCAAAAGGATAAATTGTTGTAATAAAGAATTCTTTCACATCACATCAAATCACATGCATTTTATATGACTTTAAATCAGAGCAGATGTTGCATTCAGCTCTAAATTACCATCAGCTTAGTTACATTCAATGAGACACAGTTTCCTGGATGAGAAGTTTGTGTTTTTACAAATGAATTATCAAAACAATATATAATCTGCTCCTAAAAAGAAAAAAAACAAGTTCAAAAATAATAAACTTCCAGAGCATTCCTTTTGTTATCCGGTGTTTGAGGAGCTTACCTTTGGAGAATCTGCCTTTTCCTTGTCCAAAGCTGGTAAAATATCAGAGGAAGCAATCTGCATAACTGTATTTTCAAGTGGAGCTCGTTGCTGGACGTTAACGTGTCTTTTGAGCTGGATGAGGGGAGAATGGGCTGACCACACATATTCCCTAACTCTAACTGAAACATTCGTTGCACTGTATAAAGAGGCTTTCAATGTACAGTGGGACAAAGATTGAAATGTACAATGGGGGCACCTTTACTGAACAGCCATTCACAGACGAGCAGAGAGTTCAAAGAACCTACTGGAAAGAGTGCGCACAATACCGTTTCAAGCACGGACCTGTGACCACTTTCATTTTAGGGCTGAAATACAAGTCTCGTTTCTTAGTGGAAGGGTCGAGAATCGCTTTGTAACAATTCTCACCTCACTTATGACACAAGTTTTATGAAATGTCAGGAACTTTTTAATTTGTACCAACTTTTGGTTGTGGTGAAGCAAAGAATATACCTCAAATCGTACTCATAAATAGAAGCACAAGGGTAAATTCAACCATTTTTTTGTAATTCTCAGATTTTATTTTCATTCATAGTTTGCAGTTTGTTTTTTTCTTTGGCAGCATTTAAATTTGGATAATAATTCAACTCCTATTGAGGTGTGCCTTACTGAGTTTAATATGGGCCTATAGTTTTAACATGTTTAACCTATGAACACTGGTCCTTCATTCTTGGTGACAATGGAAATTTAACTTTGTTTGGCATTCTTGCCCAAGTATTGTGTACATTGTCTGGCGCTGCCAAGCAATCTGAGCCCTGTTGCTTCGGAGACACCCAGGTACTTAGTTTTAAGCAGCACACTTTACTGTGTTGAACCTATACTTATTGTATCCACATGGGGTTTTATTTTTAGGAGTTATTTCAGGAGTTTAGGGTTATTCTTTTTGTTCATTGAGATATTTTACAGCAAATATGGAATAAGAAAATGACAAGGGGAGTTGTATCTTACGTGGGCCTACAGGTTAGCCGGACATACAATCGTATGTGTCTTATTTATCCGAGCTAAACCCGTATATATGAAAGTCTTTGCGTACTTTTCTTATAACCTCAGAGGCTCTGTACTTTTCTCTTGGCTGTCTACAAGGTTGAAGGTGTCATTTCAGCACAAACAGACAGATGTCATGTATTCCTCATATTGTACGTGTATCGAGTAACTCCAACAGCGAGTTATTTATTGTTATATAACAGTAATCTATCACATGTTCCCTTCTATCAAATGACTAAATTCAAGTCCAATGTGTGAAGCATCTTTGAGATGGGTGCAAAAACATCAGGATGGTACAATGCAGCTATGAATCATCTCCAGTGTGGTCGCAACAGTTCCGAGGGTTGAGTAATCATTGGTTATACAGTTTGATGATGCATTATACAAGAAAAGTGAAGGACAAATTTGCATTTGGTTGAAAGACTGACAAATAAATGCACACGTCTACTCCATGTGTAGAATGAACGCTGATATGGTTTGAGACACACAGAAAGTGTCAATTCCCTTTTTCTACACACTCAACTTTCATTTTTAACAAATCAGCAGCCTTAGCATAAAAGCCAAAGATATTGTGTGGCAATAACATTCATAAAAATAGCATAAAAACATCAGAAACGACTCATCCATCACACAAATTAAAATACTCTTATAAACATGGCAAATATTTTAGAAATAAAAGTAGTTTGTTCAATATAGGTGGCGTATTTGCAGTCAATGAGTGACCAGAATGTTTTATGTTGGTCCACTGGGAGGCAATTCAACCAATATATTGGCACTGTCGTGTTCATTCACCCCATCCCATGAATGAAAATAACTGCTGCGCACGAGGATTATTTCTTGCTCCGTTTAAACTGGAAAGCCTCTCATAACGGCGAAGAAGTAAGACCAAATGCTTGTAATGCAGAACGAATCGCTTCACAAATTATTTTCTTGTAAAAACGACTGTGGTGTTACCGAAACACATTCTTATCCAAACCACATGCGACAGTGGTCGACAAATCATGGTAAAAAAAATGCCCCTCGCGGAATCACCGAAAACTCACCCAGAGGGGTGTTCAGAAATCCAGCTACGTCAAGTTAGTTCTGTGATAGAAGAGGGACGACTCAGATAATGTCTCGCAGATACATTTCTGAAACATTTTTCAATTAATAGTCTTTAAATATTTATATATGTATTATGAGCAGCATACACGCTTACACTAAGAATTTTAACGCACTAAATTTAACACCCCCCCCCCTAAATAGTATGTAAAATGGTTCAGCCCTCGAGGTTACCGGAAGTTGTTTCAGCTGCCATGTTTGGTTGCTTTGTTGTAGGCTTCCTACAGAATTAGTAAGTGTGGAAATGGAGCCGAGCTGGAGTACGTTTCTTTTTCAAGTAAGTTGACTCTTTAGGAGGGGGACTGGGATAGCTCGTAAAACAACCTTGAGAAAACGCAAGCACCGGGTTTCTTACCGGTAAAAACAGTTTTGTAAACGCGTAACGTTAATGCCAAGATCAAGTAACCAAGCAAAACAATGGTATATGAATCCAGGCGTCCAGCTGTGAGGCTCGGGAATGACGCTAGAACAAAAAATCAATTCTCCTCAACGTGCATTTGAAAAATGTGGCTTGTTTTTTTCTATTGTACGAACACTTAGCTCGTTGATGTTTAATAACTCGACAGCGTTTGAGGTTTTTCAAGTTTGTTTGCTAAGTCGAAGCTAGCAAAAACATGCGGGATAATTTGAAGTGAGGCTGGAGAGAGACGCCACTGCACCGTTACAATCGAGACAGACCTGTTTTTTTCTCCCTGTGACTGAGAGGGGCTTTGATCGGACGCCGTAGGTCGGATAATGAGATTTAATGCCGGCGAAGATTTTCGCTTTTAACGCAGATAATACCGCAGATAACTTAAGGGGGTGCACGTTTGTAAAACGTTGAAGAAGTGCAAGTTGTTGGGTTATCAATCGCTGAGATTTTACCAAACGACGATTCGCAATCCCGCGGTGAACTTTCCGCTCGCCTCAGCCGGTTCCACAGTAACTAGCCAAGTTAGCTTACGGTGTTTCGGCTGCACACATCAAAGTCGCTGGCTAATTTAAACGTTAGCTTAATTTGGGCGAGGCTGACGCAATGAGATTACAAAACTAATGTTACCCCGACTCGATACGCGGCGTTTGTACCGGGCTCTCTCTTTTATTTACCAGCTATTTATTCTGCGATACCGCGGTGGTAAGGCATTCAAACTATGCTCACAACATCAGCTAACACAAGCAAAAAACAAGAAGAAGAAGAAGCACGTTTGAAATTAGCAACGACATTACGCAATGTGTAAAACCCCTTTGCAGCCAGAAAGTGAACGCTGCTGCTGAGACTGATGTCTGCCACGGTTTAGTGCTTTTCAATGCGTCCTAAGATGTGAGGCTATTGTTCAATAAAATGAATGAAAGGTTGTATTCCCATGCCGTTACACAGCCCACGACAATTAAGCCCAGTGAGGTCTTGGGGGGGGCGTAGGACCCGGAGTTGTATGGAGACGTTATAACGTCGTATTTCAAACCATGATGTTTTGCCGCGCATCTGATTTTGATTATTCAAAGCTGTCATTTTGTCCGTTTGTTAATTAATTAATTGCATGAAACTATATTGTACATCACCGTTCTTCCATCTCGTGTGCTTCCAAGTCTTAAGAGGGGGTTTTTTTTTGGGTGTGTTGACCATTAAGTTATGCCCTTTTGTGTTTTTTAGTGGGTGTGACAAACTCCTAATGCGAAGAGCCTACTCGATGAGCTTTACAGCAGTTCAGCATCATTCGCCAAAATACTTTGAACTGTTTTTATTAAATAGAACACGAACACAAATCTACATCCGAAAATGAAATGTTCAGGGTAGATTTGCTGCCTGCAAAATGTATATTTCTACTGCAGCTTCACATGAGTATGGATAATATGAGGGGGGTCAAGTATGGATACTTAGTTTTTGTTGGTAGTGTTTTCATGTTTGAGGCTCTTGCCGATGTTAATTTGGTATTTTGTGAGAAACGCGTTTACTTTGTATCGCTCGCCATCTGATTAGTTCATAATCTGTTATTACAAATGTGTGCTAACACACTGGTGCTAAGAGGCAGCACTCATGCAATATGGCGGATAGGAGGCAAAGATAAATGTCCAGGAACTTGGAAGGGTTCATGTGTGCCGTCATTAGGCTAAGCCACAGGAGAAGCTGGAGTTGGTACAAGTGAACGTCGTATCGTCAATATGTCAGAGGACTTCTACACAATACAAAGTTAACTTAACAAGTGTCAACAAGTGTTATCTTAAAGCCTCAGGCTGAATTCAGGCAAAGTTAGAGTATGCACCGTGGACTGCTTTTATCATATTTGTAATTAAGTTAAGATTTCGTATCACAGCCTGTGGGATACGTCACTTCTTTAAGAGTAGTACGGTATTGCTCCGCTGTCAGAGACTGATCACTTACTTACATTTTCTTCCCGATTGAAAAGGGCAGATGGATGGTGTGGCTTGTTGTGTAGTGTCTGGCGTCCCGCCAGAAGCCCTGCATGTATTATGTCCCGCACACTGTTGCTCTATAAATCTCATGTAAATATGCGTGAAGTTATCAACGTAAAGAGGTCGATTTTCCATTTAACTACCGTCACAGGTGTTGCATTATTTGTAGTTTTAAAGTACTCTACTATGTTACTGTTTATGGGAAAGCATTTTATTAAAAAGTTTAAAATTAAAAGTTGATGATGAGCATCTTCCTGTTTGTATACTTTGTCGGGCGTTTTAAATGATCCACATTGTTGTGTAAATGAGCTTGAATAATACTATCGGTACAGCTGCCTCGCCTCCTGTTTTTGATTAATGCGCAGTGCAATGTCTTGAAAATTCAGCATGAAGAACAAAAGCACTGTATAAACTATTATAATAACACAAAGAAACATTTATAAGAAAGTGCCTCGCATCCATTCATTCCGCCCGACAACTTCCCAAATGTCTAAAAGAAAATTGCATTCAACAGGTGCGACACATTATACTGAAAATGTGACATGATTGGCTCATCTTAAACTAATAATATTCCCCTTACAGCACACTGCAAAACATGTAAACATAGTTTAAAAATAGCTGTGGCGATGCACCTTGCAGTTGGGAGCCATTTTGTTGGTGTAGATCAGTTTCTTAATACAGTAAACATCTAGCTAACGTGTATGTATGTATATATGTATGTGTTTTAGATATTTAAATTCAGCATAGTGACAATTTTGAATTCAGAAAAGTGTTGCAATTGCATTTCTCATTTTTCCATTTGGGGCAGAAACACATTCAAGTCAAGCTGACCGATACGTAACCACTAATGGCTAACGTGATAGCAAACAATTGCCTTCTCAAAAATCCAGGCAACATGAAGCAACATTTATCATTCGTTAATATCTATGGCCAGTAGTCCAATATTTTAGCCCCGTTTGTTCTCCACTAACCCCTGAGTCTTTAGCGTGCTAGCCGCTAACTTTCTGTTTGCCATTTGGTGCTAAGTAGGTAGCGTACAGTGGGTTTTTATTAGCTTGTTAGCTTGAAACAGTGCAACTTCAAATGGGCTGTTTGTTGTAATGGGCCGACGTACTTTGATTCACAGTTTATATCAGTCGTAGTTTTAAGTCCTCGTCAGTCGTAGTTTTAAGTCCTCGTCCCAGAGTAAAGGCTTTTTTGTAGACTGAATAAAAAACGACTCTGCAATCTTTGTTAAATTGCGGCTTAACAGTGCAAGTGGGACATATTTAATTCGTTTCTTATATTGTACTGCTCGTCCTTGTTCTACACATG
The DNA here is from genome assembly GCF_949748355.1 of Melanostigma gelatinosum. Classification (NCBI taxonomy): domain Eukaryota; kingdom Metazoa; phylum Chordata; class Actinopteri; order Perciformes; family Zoarcidae; genus Melanostigma; species Melanostigma gelatinosum. Next base: position 16,098,921 of record NC_136647.1, read on the forward strand.
TTTTTAACAATAGATCTTTTTTTAGACATTTTGTCACGGCTCAAGAACAACACCGGAGCCCTTCGAACAAGCTCAGCTAAATGGAATGCAGCCGATTTTAATCAGTTAGCAGAAACACCTGTGCTCTTACAAGCCAAGTTCTCAACACTACGTCTTGTAACTGCGGTGGTCACGCTAGCAAAATGCCAAAAGATAAGTGATCCTTCTATTCTGTGCCATACATCAGCTACATCAGAGAGACTTGCACCCTGGTTTTGGATCACTGATTTTAAGTATTTTTTAATCGAAGGCTGACACGGTGAGTTGCATAGAAATGGCCTCTATCATCCTCCTGCATAATGCAGTCAAAGCTGAAAGAGTTGATTCATCAAAACTCCCAGCAGAACTGAGAATACCTCTTGCAAGCGAGGCCATGAATCCCTGCAATATTTGTGTAGCTTTACAGGCTATGAAAAGAAATCCAGAAGGATTACAAACGTTACAAAAGTGACGGTTTTGTAGGAACTTGTGTCAACTCTGCCGTCTGGGTAGCAGCCAAAAGATTTCAGAAATTGGTAAACAAGTGAAGAACATCCGAGAACAAACTTTGAAGAGAAGGCTCTACATGTGTGCCAGAAAAAGGACAAAAAAAATGTTTCCTGCGATATGCGATCACTTTATTCCTTTTACTTTTTATTAATCAGTTATAGTTTTTGCTTGTTTTGTAAAAAAAAAAACATCATTAAAAAAAAGGGATTTCGGTAAGCAGCTGTAGAGTGTGACACAAAAGCTCTGAGAAAGATGTAATCTGACTCAGACCGTGAGCTCAATTCAAGTCTACAGTGGCCTGTGGAGCCATCGGGGCACTCCCTCCATTTTGATGTTATTTATGAGGGAGCAGCCCCAGTTGTCAGAGCGCATTTGTGTCAAAATGGTCAGAGCTGCATGAAGGCACAGCAGCTTACAGGCCCTGCACCTCTGTATAGAGGCGGGCTGTCTGCAGTGGCCGTGTCTGCCGTTCACAAGCTCCACAAAGAGGGATCCTGGCTGGTATCCCCCCCTCCCTCCACCCCACCCAAACATAAAGCCCCCCCCCCCCCCCCCCTCCTCCTAAGGGCCCACCTGGTGTGCCAGCGGACGGGTTTGCATTGGCATGATGATGACTAATCCTGGAAGGTGGCAAGCGTGAGCAGGTGCTCGGACAAATGGATCGGTGGGCTTAGTGGCATTCTCCACAAGTTCCCAGATCCCATTGCGTTACGAGGGAATGACGGCTAGTTTAGCCGAGCAGTGTGTGTGTGTGTGTGGAGAAACAATGACCCCGTCTCATGAATAGATGAGCTAAATCAATGAAGATGAGCATACAAAGATCCCCTGCTGAGGCATCACTGCTCAGATTTGTGTCTCTCACAATGGGCTGGATGACATAAGGAGGACACTGTGCGGTTCATTTCTCTTTTCTGTCCCCTGCCGCCTCTGCTGCAACTCCTTTTTTTTTTTTTTTCTTCTTCTTCTTGGCTGGCCTTCTGCGATGGATGATTGAACCTCAAAGGGAAAGGTCAAGCATTTCACCATGCCCTCTCTTGCTGGTGTTTCGCGACACGGTCGTCTTGACCGTCTACCAAAACAACAGCGTTGGCTGTGGTTTAATATTAAGAACCATCAAGGAAATATGGATTATCATTAACATATCCTCTTGTTGATTATGTGTTTGCAACTCGGTGCTGGCCCAAAATGTAGATTTAGACTAACTTCTAAACTTGGTTAGAGCACTGTGTGTGTGTGTGAGAGAACTTCACTCCTTTACTTCACCATGCCCTCTAACCGAGCTCCTTAGCTAAGCTAATGGCCTGCTCTTCCGAGCACTGGACTCTGCTTTGCCTCTGATTTGGCACGCTTGCTTAGCAGTCACATGCCCGGCGCCGTCGTGATGGGATCGTTTTTCATCCAGTATATTCGGATTATTTTGCAGCAGTGGCATGCTGCATCAACCTTAATGACAGGCCTGCTGCTCATTTTGTGTTCTGTAACATCTTCCTAACCTTTTGTTGCCAAAGCTGACTCCTTACAAACCTCCACTTATTATTATTTGTTATGTGAATTCTTATGCAGCCTTTTGGAAAGGCAGTGGGGTGTTCCAACTGTGTTGAATCCCCAATATTAATAACGCTGTATGTGTGTGGTTTTTTTTCTTTGTTTCATCAGCAGGCCAATGAAGCCCTCCACCACCAGCACCACATGGCCCAAAACAACCTGCTGCCACTTCTTAATGCGGGAGCCGAACAAATCGACCAGAAGCCCATCTTGCCCATCCACATAGACCACAAGCCCCCGACCAGCGCCGCAGATCTCCTCAAAGACAATGTGGCCAGCGGAGGAGGCGGGCGGCCGCTCGTGCCTGTGATAAAGAAGGAGCACAAAGGCAAGACGCCGTTCGTCTGCGGCTACTGCAACAAGGCTTTCCGCGACAGCTACCACCTGCGGCGCCACGAGTCCAGCCACACCGGCATCAAGATGGTGTCGCGGCCAAAGAAGATGGCCCAGACGGCCCCGACCATGGTGCCCATGATCTCGACCATGTCGCGGGAGAACAACGGCCACCCGTCCTACATCTCCACGGTGGCGGGCATCCTCTCCACGGCGACCACCTCTGTGTCCTCGGGCGTGAGCATCATGACGTCGGCCGCGATGGGCAACGTGCAGCAGCACCAGCAGCAACAACAGCAACAACAGCAACAGCAACAACAGCAGCAGCAGCAGCAGCACCACCAGCAGCAGCAGCAGCAGCAGCAGCAACAACAACAACAACAACAACAACAGCAGCAGCAGCAGCAGACCGTGCCGAAGAAGCCCGCCAAACCCGTCAAGAAAAACCACGGTTGCGAGATGTGCGGCAAGGCCTTCCGAGACGTCTACCACCTGAACCGCCACAAGCTGTCCCATTCGGACGAGAAGCCTTTCGAGTGCCCCATCTGCCAGCAGCGCTTTAAAAGGAAGGACCGGATGACCTACCACGTTCGCTCTCACGACGGGGGGGTCCACAAGCCCTATGTATGCTCTGTGTGTGGGAAAGGCTTTTCCAGGTAAGGACCACATTCTTTGGCCTTTTGATTAACTCAAAAAAGGTAACATTTTGAACAGACATCCTATCCTGTTGTGACTGTTACTCAGGTGGCGTTTCTCAAATGGAAACAATGGCCCTTGCAGTATTTCTGGAGGCAATGCTAATGACAAGCAAGCACTGGTATGATAATGAGACTAAAATGTTTTATAATAATGATAGAAAAGCATTTTTCCACACGTTAGTTATTCAACAGCTCTCCAAAGCTATTCCTTTGAAAAACAGACCTTCAACAGTTGTACTGATAGTTCAACAGTGAAAAGGGTGAAATGAATTCATGTCAAATGTGAACATATTACTCCTTCATGCTGCCACACAGACTTGTCATCGGGAGTCCGACCGGCGAACTCTGTGCAGTGCTGGCAACAGATTTGATGGGGAGATAACATTACCCGTTTCAAATGTCTTTGTACATTCCTCATATAGCTCCTGGGGTCGTGGAATAAGTTGTTATGTTCCCTCTTAGAAGAAGCAAAATGTAAAAACATTAAACCACACGACACAGTTCATGAACAGGCTTTTCAAGTGGCCTTGAAGTGTCTTAAACTTCCACTAATATGTTGGTGAAAAGCTAAGAAAATACTTAGACTTTTAGGTATTTTCAAATGTAGACAAAACTGAAGTGATTTTTAACTTTTATTCACTGCAGTTATCCAACTATTTCAGCAAACCCGCTTCTCGAGACTCTGACTCCCGTTAACGTAACAGGAGATGGTCTCCACCGGATTGTTTGGGATGTGTCTGAAGTGCAAAGTGTGTCTGACTGTGAGTGTCGGCGCGTAACTCTCTCTATGTGTATGTGAGGACGTGTTTGCACAGCCAGTTTATTCATACGCTTTCATTTCAAAATTCAGAAGGCTTTTGTAAACAGGAAGTATGCCTCTGACATCTAATTTATTCTGATGTTAGTGGAGACGGAGAGTCATTTGACCCCCGGTATGCATCGGTTGCATACCGGGGGTCAAAGAGGAAAGTCTTGGCTTGTCTGCACGGAAGTAAAAAAAAACAACAACAAAAAACACGATGCGCAACATTTTTTAACAAACGCACCGTTTTACCGTTTACTCGTCAGTCCAAAAATGAGCGTTTGTTGCGTTTTCATGTTTCTGTTTTTTGTTTTTCCTTTGCTTCTCCAAAAGCTCACTGAGCAGCGACCCCGTGACTGTTTGGATTATTCGACGTATTATTATGATGGTGCAAAGCGGTTTGGATTTGTACTTTTCTTGACCCCCCCAACGCCATTTCAACCACATGTTTAAACAGTCGCACATGGGAGAGCACCAGTAGTAGATTACAAGGGGGGGAGGGGGGGAGGCGTCACTTTGCGCTTCCCGCCAGCATGTCACAGACGCTCTTTCCCCTGGGAATTCAGTGAACTATGCGGTAATCTCCAGGTCCACATATTCACTGTGTAGGGAATAAATGTGTAGTTTAGGAAAGGTCTCTCGTTGCCAAAATACACACAAAAAAAACTACATTTTACTGTCTTTTAACGTGCCAATATGTGACACAGCAGAGAGTACAACAGCAGAAAGAGTTCTTTGCTTTAACCGCACCACACAAGTTCAACAAAAACATTCAGCGGTGCACCGTAGCCAAGCTGTAACATAAGCACCGCGCTGTGCAGGGCAGCTTCAGGCATGCTTCCAACACGGTGACGTGGGGTTAGGGATTCATCAGCATACTGGAAAGTGAGAATGGGGACTGAATAACAGGGCACTGAGTCACTGCCACTCAGCCAGATATGCAGGCACGCACTGTCTGGAGACTGCTCTCCTCGTCAGCGGATCAGAGAGAACTGATTCCGGTTCATAGCACCACTGAGGAGATTCCACTTGACTCCTCATTTGTATTTAATAAAAAAACGAATCCAGCAGCATGAAACTTTCCGGTTTGGGCTGCCAATGCTGGAGCCCTTACTCACTCCGTTATGGCACTTCTAGCATGATTCAGCTCCGAGCTTCAATAGAACCAACAAGCTGGCAGAGGAGGACCGGTGCCAAGGAGCATTCACTGTAAAGGTCAAGAGGCATAGAGATGTTTTCTAGCAACTGCTGATATGCAGTGGACATTAAATGATGCTGTGAGACACGGAATGTTTAACCCTCAGGTCAACATCAGTATTTGTACAAAGACTTTTTAGGATTCCGGATTTTATTTAAACATAAAGTGTATATATATTTGATTGAATATCATCAGTTGGAAGATAACGTCACCGGTGATTGTCGGGGTTTTGTTTCATCCATTTGTCATTTTTAATGTGTATAAGCTACATAATACATGTTGATGACACATTTGTGAAAGAAATAAACAAGTGTTAAGAGTTATCAAACTGGTTTCCTGATTCAAAGCTCAGTGCAAAAGCAAGTAATATGCAAAAGAGATTAGTGTATTTGTTTATTCCGTGACAATCGAAAAGGTCATTCAGCACCTCGGTTGTTGAGGCATAATTCAACCCCTCCATTGCATTGATGAAGTTGAATTAACTTTGTGGACTACATTTATATTTGTGTAATTAAAATCAAGGCTGCGAGTAAATGAACAGAATATGTGTAGTCTGATGCTATACTGTCAGTTTAATCAGAAATAAGTGGGAAATGTGCAAATCTACAACCTGTGGTGGGTTTTTTAAAACTAGGTCAAACTGATTCACGCACGATTGATCATGGAGAATTAAATGCAGTTGACTGAAGTTTTAGGGATTTTCTTTTCTTTTTTTTGTGCCCATCCCCTCATTACCAGAGCAAACAGAGCGCATCCTTAAACTTCCGCACTTCTGCACTCGCAATGTATGGAGAAGTTGTGAATTTCACTTGTGCTGCTCCAAGTCAGTTAACGATGTACACCTTTAGTCTTTATATCGTTGTATCTCCGGTCAAATCACAAGCAAAGTAAATGCAAAGTTACAAAAAAATTACCTCAGTGTGTATATATATATATATATATATATGTCACTTCTCTGGTCTACTGCTAATGACTTCTGGTGTAATTAGAAAGGACAGCATTGTTATCACACTAATGAGGCATCTGTAGCAGACAACATAGTATTGTCTTCAAGTTGGGGTTGCTCTCTGTATGTATATATATATATATCTATATATCTCTATATATCTCTATATATACATATATATACACATATATACATATACACATACATATATACATATTTACATACATATATACATACATACACACATATATATATATATATATCTATATATATAGATATATATAGATATATATATAAAATCCTCTGTAGTTTATGGGTTAATAGTTGAAGGAAATCACTACTTGCATTCAAATTTCCTCATGAATCGATATAATCCGAGAATCTGAATCTGCTTCTCTGGCGGTACATTTTTCTGGAAGTGGAAACATTATCAACTAAACATTCTGTTCTTCAAAGAGTGTGTGGAATCAAAACAACATCTCCAACTCGCGGAGCTCGCTGAATCACTTTCAACCATTAAATGTGTTTGTTTTGTTTTTGATTCAATCCAGGCCAGACCACTTGAGCTGCCATGTGAAGCATGTGCATTCCTCAGAAAGACCATTTAAGTGTCAAGTAACGGTAAGAGTCCTTTCTGTCCTCCTACGAGATGATGATCGTTAATGGTGTTGTTGCTGTACTCTGCTGACCTTTGACACCCCCCTCTCTTCTGCTATGTGCCTGCAGGCCTGTACCTCTGCTTTCGCCACCAAAGACCGACTCCGTTCTCACATGATCAGGCATGAAGGCAAGGTCACCTGCAGCATCTGTGGGAAGATGCTCAGCGCAGCCTACATCACCAGCCACCTGAAGACTCACGGACAGACCAACTTCAACTCCTGCAACAAAGGTGCGTCCTCGCTAACAGCAGTTAGAGAGATATCTGATTCACGAATAAGTTGTGTCATAAACATTCAAGTCTCGTGCTCCTTAGTCTCTACAGCCTTGTCCAGCGCCGACATGTTGGCAGTGTGGAATTTTATTTTGAATCTCTGCCTCATTTTTGAGTCTCTTTACTTGGCATGTAGCTTTTGAGAGTCTCATTACTGCTGTGGTCGAGCCGTACATGTTCAAACCCATCACCCTCCTCTAATCCTGCTGGTTATACTACAGTGTATAATGTTTTTCCACTGTTAAAAGTCCTATTTGGCTCCGTTGCATTGCAGTAGTGAGGCTTTTATCTCTTAACATTAATAAGGGCTGCACGATTAGAAGAAAATAGAAAAAAAAGAAGCACCTTCTTTTTACCAAATTATGACTATATTGTCGGCTTGACCACTGGTGCCTCTTAACATTTTACACAATGCTTTTGATAAATAACCATCATTAATGTAGATAAAATGACTTGTATAATGGTTAAAGGCAAATAATAAAACTGTCTCTTTGCTGTAATGCAACCTAAAAAAAGAACACTTATGCTATTTTTTACTGTGTGTGTGTGTGTGTGTGTGTGTGTGTGTGTGTGTGTGTGTGTGTGTGTGTGTGTGTGTGTGTGTGTGTGTGTGTGTGTGTGTGTGTGTGTGTGTGTGTGTGTGTGTGTGTGTGTGTGTGTGTGTGTGTGTGTGTGTGTGTGTGTGTGTGTGTGTTTCCCCCAGAGGCTAACGGCTTCTGCAATTCCTCCTCAGTTACACCTGTGACCATCTCTGCCCCCATCACCTCGGCGATGCACCGGTGCCACTCCAACAACCCCGTCACCATCTCCGCACAAATGAACATTGGCACCAACACGGTCAACATCACGTCTCCCATCAGCCTCCAGCACCCGGTCACCATCGCTTCCGTCAACATCCCCTCCACGGGGTCCATGAATATCGCCCACCCGGTCGCCATTACGACCAGCATGCCCATGAACATGGCCGGCCCGCTCAACATCGCCATGAGGTCCATGGACAGCATGCCTTTTCTGTCCCAAGTCTTGCCTTCTTCCCCACCCTGGTAAAGAAAGAAAACAACAGAAAAGAAGAAAAAGAGGTGAGAGTTGGACTGGCCAGCAAGAAAGGGAAAATGAAGTGAAACGAGAGACTTGAGAGCCGCCTCTTTCTCTCTCCCCCCACCACCATGTTTACTTACCCCCCGAGGTGAACATCTACCGTACATGAGCTGCTGCGCCGCCGGTAGAGCCCCCCCCCCCCCCCCCCCCCCCCCAAGTCACAGCTGCGTCCCAACTAATGTTAAAGCAACCGACGCGAGAGGCAGAACACTTGAGTAGAAATCGAGTAGGATTTATCGTGAAATCAGGATGACCGCCGTTAGTGTAGTCAAGTTTATAGAGTGATGAAACTGTGATTCGTATGATGACAGAGGAGAGGATTCCCCCCCCGGGGACTCCGTAGGAAAACACACCTGTGCTTTTTGTAAAAGGGAGACGAGGAACGGACTGAAGCAATAACAATAAATTGCTGTTTTTACAAGTTCTCTCCCAAAGCCTCTGGGTGTTACTTTGTATGTCGGTTATTTTTTTTGTTTTGTTTTTTATTATAGCCTGCTAATCACTATTTAATGTTATAGGAAATGAGTCTAGAAAAAGGGACGGCAGCTTCCACTCGCGTGGAAGAATATTTTTTCACAGTGCTCTAGCTTTTCTTTCTCTTCTCAGATAGTAGGTATGCTCTCGAGGTACAGTGACTAACTTGTACAGTTGACATAGTAATGTATTTTCATGTCGGCATTTTTAACTATTTGTTTTTAGCTTTTGTCATTCAAGCGGATGTCTCGACGCTGTCCTCTCTGATAGCGACACGTTTGTGCTTTTGTTTTCTATCGGTCTGGAAACGCAGAGGTTTTGTTTTCGTTTGCCTATTTGTAGTGTTCATTTTTCCATGAAGTCAGAATGGATCGAGTCTTGCACTGAAAGCATATCCTCCACACACACACACACGCAGGTGAGCAGCAGCAGTATTATCAAAGATCAAAATTGGAGTCTTAAGTGTGGTGGTTAGCCGGCCTGTACCTAGAGGGCTATCTAGTGGCTGAACATGGGACTTCCTGGCCTTGTAGTGAAGCTTTTTCAGGCCGTTGCTGTCGTCACAATGGTGACTAATTCGTTTTTGTCTGACTCTTCTGTACACTGTTTTATTTTTATTTTTTTTAAATCATGAATCTGTGAACGCCCCACAATGATACGAGGGACCCTTCACTCAGGAAACACATAAAAGCCCCATTACACATGAACGTGGTTCCTTTTTAAGTTCATCTACCATGTATCTTAATTCCAGCTCCCTTTTTTTCAGATCATAATTTGGTACGTCGCGTTAAACGACTCCCATCACGGACAAGAAGTCCCAAAACTATTGATTTTAAACATAGCCGTCCATTTAAATGATCATTTCCTGTGCAATGGCGTACATGCTGTATTTCCGTCATGAAGTGGAGTTCAGCCTCGGGCTGCGTAAGTTATGTGGCTGCGAGTTTGATCAAATGCAAGTTTGTGTCCATGAAAATAACGGGACAGGATTGATGTTGCATGACCCCAAACACTGTTGAACATGAACTTGTTTTTAATGAATGCCATGTGATCTCAGCAGAGTTGATTTCAGTTCATACTGAAAAATGCAATATGCATGTTTGTCATTCCCCCCCCCCACCCGAAGATTTTGTTTTAAACAAAATGTTAGCGTAGCTTTTTCTTTGTTCTTATGCATTTTACGTAGATACACTATGATAGCCTGTTTGCCAAATTTGATACAGTAATAATGTGATAAACTGAACATTTCTGGTGGAATTGAACATCTCTTTATTTTTTAGGAAAAGAAAAAAAAATTGGAAATTCCAGGACCCTTGTGAAAGCAGTTGAATGTATATCTTTGTACAAAACTATTTTAGTTCCAAGGATATGGTAGTTACAATAGATGTGGAAGATAAGATAACTTTTTTTTTTTTTTTTTATATAAATCTTTTGTATTAGAACATTAACAATGGTAATTTTGTATATATACGAGAGGCTAGGCTTTCCGATTAGCAGAAAGGTCAAACATTCCTACATTTTTTTTTAAATGTATGTTTGTCAAATTATTACATAAACATGCGCAATGTTATGTGCCTTTTATTTGGGTTGTCTAAATAAAAGAAAACTACCAAATGTGTTTATATGGATTAAGTAATGTTCGGTATGAAAGCACCACAGGTTCAAAGTAGCAGTTTATCACTCTTTATCTCTTCAGCAGAGAATTTCCAGAATCTATGAGTTTTATCGTTTGTTTAGGAGCGCTTACCATTGGCCACGCCCCTTACCACTGTCCTTATATTTGTAGCTAGTGTGTATTTAAATTAGCTCATGGTTTCAAGTTTGCACCCCCCACCAGGGGGTCCCACAGTCTGCACTGATTTAAACATGCAACCAGACGTCATATTCCGGAGATGTGACTGCGCAAAGGTAGAGATGGGAGACCATGAAGCACTCTGCGATCATGACAATGAGTCCCTGACACATGACATCACCCCACCGTGGACGTGTGGGCTTGAGCTTCATGAAGTGATGTGGTGAGAGGTCGCTGCCTCCCGGGCAACACTCTCTGTTGCACAGTAACTGTATATGAAGTTAATAAAAAGTAGCTCCACCTCACGCAGCTACAACCGCAAAAAATGCTACTTACACACGGATGCATCAAAATTATGAATCAAATGTGTGTACTAATACAGTCACGGGCTAGTACTTTTACTTTTGATACTTCAAGTACAGTTTGCTGATTATACTCCTGTAAAAAAGGATTTAGAAAACGGGACTATTACTTGCAATTTGAGTATTCTTACATTGCCGTGCTGGTACTTTTACTTCAAGTTACTTTGAGGAAGTTTTAACTTGTTATTAAAACATTCTCAATTTAATACTGATGCTTATACATAAGACGACGAGACCACCAGCGAGAAGATTGGTTCTATGTAGCTATTCTTAATGCTCTTCATCCGTGCAAAATCAGACAAATCCTGGAGGTTCACCAGAAACTCCTTCAGCTGAGACTCAAGCGGGACCTCCGGCGGCGACCGGTCCACCGTGGACAGACCCGAGTTCGTCCCTGCAGTCAGAGCTCGGTCAGGAGGAGGAGAGCTCTGCTCCTGGATGGAGGTGGTGCCACTGCCGGGAGCAGAGCTCTCCTCCTGCACCTTCGCCTCACTGGAAGCCACCACGGACACCGTCCTGCTGGAGACCAGGGCCGTATCGCTGGGCCCTCTGAAGAGAAGGGAAGCACGGCAGGACCAGGACCAGGACATTTCTAATCTGTCCAGAATTTCTGAAAGACAAACTGCACTAAAGACCAGTGGTGTATAAAGTACCCAAAAGCCATACTTGAGTAAAAGTAAAGATACCTTACTGGAAAATGACTCCAGTAAAAGTCACCTATTAGAATACTACTTGAGTAAAAGTCTTAAAGCATCTGATATTTATTGTACTTGAGTATCAAAAGTAATTTTCTGATATTAAATGTACTTAAGTATGGAAAGTAAAAGTATAAGTAAATGCTGTTAATAAAAAAGCAAAGGGTCAGAATTGTGAGAATGATGAAGTTTATTCTTTTAAGTGCTGTGGCACCATGACCAAGGACATGGAGCTGTGTTGAACATAATTGGGTTTGCTGTGATCCATCCAGGAGCAACAATGTTCAACATAATATATTGTACATAAGTATACTTTTGCATCTACTATGAACTTATCATCATAATTCTCCAAAAAGCAATATGACACTATGAAGGAGTTGTAACAGTGCGTTTATAAGTCTGCTCATTAGACAAGAGGATGTAGAGGACAAATGCATAATATTGTGTTCAGCAAAACATATCCACTTGATGATCAGGTCAGTGTTTTGAGAAAGGACACCTGCCTTGTAAACTCCTATGGGCTGATTTGAACACAATAAAGGTTTTGCTCAAGATGAATCTGCAGTTGGGCGACTGCTACCATCATAACTCCATCTGATCATCCACAACATGACTCAAATATCAAAACATGATCAATACTAAAGCAGCAACACAGTCATTACTTGAAACTGAAAAATGTCCTGTTCATCTTCAAAAGACAATTCTATTAGAATGTAAAGAAGCTACAGTGTATAGAATGATTCTATTGAAGTTATTCCTTTTTTAAATGTTTTAGACGAGTCACTAATCACTTTAAAAGAGTGATTATAGCTGATTTAACTTACAGACATGAGATTGATCTTCTCATGTCACTCTCTTTATACAATGATATAAATTCATCCCCGTTTTATTGATATCTAACGAAAAGTTACTCCTCATTTTTCGTGCGGTTTTCCTGCAAAAGTCCAGCAACATGAGTCTGTTTCCGCTTGTTACATGCATACTGTATTTTCAAAATAAACTTCCATCTTCACAGGAAACAACTCAGGTTTAGGCGATGAAACGACTTCGTTAGGTTTAGGAAAAGATCGTGGTTTACGTTAAATATCTACGGAAGTGGCGTTGCTTAAGTACGGAAGTCACGTCACAAATAAATCAACGTTGGCTTCTCGTTTCACACACGGCACAAACTGCGGCCTCCTGGAGGAAACACCAGTGTTTGTTTGACCCGTCCACCTCTCCTCATCCCACCCGTCCTGTGTGGAGTTCTACTCATAGTCGCCCGCTAGCTTATAGCATGTAGCATCCTGGGCATCACTGGGGATCAACACACCGCGGCTTTGAGAGCACTTGTTCGCATTAACGCGATTAACCAATGATTTAACTTGCTGCTAGGACCACTGATTCACCAAACCTGCTTGCTTGCAGTCTGTGTTCCACCACAGTCCCCGACGCTGCTCTCATGATTCATTTTGTTTCTAAAGATAGATTTGATTTTGTAGCGAGTAACGAAGGTTTCAGGGGAAATGTATCGGAGTCAAAGTATCAGTTTTATTTGCAAAATGTAGTGAAGTAAAAGTCAACAGAAATATAAATAGTAAAGTACAGATATCCAAAAAAAACACTTAAGTACAGTAACGAAGTATTTCTACTTCGTTACTATACACCACTGCTGAAGACACTTTGAAGCTGAATGAGACTTCATGTTTTTCTTTGCAGTGCAGAGTTGCCCAGCAGATGGTGCTGTCGATGCATACTTCACTCGAGTCCTCTCCAGTTTGATCTACCCTTTGTTCCTCCAACTTGTCCCCAGTGTGGGCCTATTGATTTACATTACCCTCTACGATAGCAGCCACTTTACTCACTGAATGGCAAAGTTTGGATTTCATCGTTCCCGGACCGGACATTCTACTTGACTGGGACGGTGTTGGAAACCACTGAGACACACAAAGACACTCCAGAGGACAGTATCTGATGGTGGACATTTCATGGAGTGGACCAGCTTAGATCCCTGTGGTGGAACAATTTACCAAAAAGTAAAATGTGCTCAGGCAATTGGGTACCTTTTCATTTGAAGATCTCCAGCAATGTAAACATCTGTTGTTTTTTTTGCTCTAAAGGTTGCTGGACTGGTGCTGGTAAAGAACTGAAGCCCACCAGTACTTTCTCCTCTCTGCCCCCCTCCCCTCGCATGTATGCAGTAAAAAATAGTAAAGGTTAGAAGGGTGCCTGTCCCTCAATGGAAATTCATTTTTTAGAAAAAGCTAAAGTCATTTGGCTGCGCTCTAGGGCAGCTGAAGTACACAGGAGGCCTGCTCTGTCTTAATTCCTGTTTTCAGATTGTTTATAATAATATAAAAAAGGCAATGGATATGCTTCTAGATTCCAGTAAAAAGGGATTCAAATAAGATATAGTCGAGACATTTCAAAATAAGAGCTCCACGGCATCTTGGATTTCAAAGAACCTTCCCTGTAATGTGTTTTTGTATGCGTTCGCGCAGCTGTGGGAAACCCAGTGGGGAAAGAAATGTAACACTTAAAATGACATTGATTCCACACGATGATACCGGTTTACTGTGAGACCAGTATGATGGGGCACTCTTTTATCCAATGATTAAATAACAACAAACTTCACGCCACAACACCACTTGACATTTCTGCTGAGGTCATGATGAGCAAAGCTAAAAGCAAAACATGTCTTGTCAGAACAGACTGCAGACGGCTGCAGGCTCGCATGGTCAGAAGGCCGAGGTCAACCTTTGTCAAAGACGGGGTCAGGACCAGCAGGTGGAGGTTTCAGTAGGCTTGCCAAATCAATTCTTCCATCCTCTTCTACTTCCAGGTTTACGCCTGCAGTACACCTTTGAGCCACATGAGGGAGCCTGAATGTTTGTATGGATCTGATAATTGTAGCCTACTTATAACATTGAATCTAATATGAAAGGTATGGCACATTATGTGTTTGTTATACTGATGAGAGGAAAAAAACAACTCGAAGTGTATTTTTCTGGCCTTGTTAATGAGTATTTAATGTGTGTATATGATTTCAATAACATGCTTACAACAAAGTTGGGATTTATCTTCAAAATGGCTGGTTTAGCTGGTCAAGATAATGAAAGGTGATGCGTAAATGGCTGTAAAAGATAGTGGGGAACGTTCTTTTATGCACAAATTTGCTCTTCTCGCAATCTTTACATAAGGCCTATTTGTGGGTTGTCATTTTTAAGAAGTGGGTATAAAAAAGATGCAGGAAGTGGTCTTTCTTCCTAAAGTTTGAAATCTAGTCAAAAAAATTGCAGAGTTACCTTCAGCATTGAGAGCGCTAAAAGATGTATAAGTGTGATTGTGGTCGGCTGCAGTGACTCTGAAGCGTTCGAATAAGGACGACAATCATGTCTGCTCAGAATGCCTCTGGCGCTGTGTGTAATTCAAATGAGCTGTTTTGGTGTACAATGCAGGCCAATGACAGCACGCATACTGTTCGTCAAAATACGAGCATTAATCAGGGTACGAATGAAACATGTCTTGAAAAGTTTACATACTTCGAATAATTTTGATTTGTCGTCAGCTAATGAGCTTAGCAGTTAGCTAGATCAGAAAAGTAAGCATCTCCAAATGGTGCAAACTGCTTCTGCGGACCGTATAGGGCAGAGGCTCCGGGGTTGGCCCGTGGAAATCCTTTTCCAGCAAAGCAGATGAAATCAGACGGTCCTCAATCTAATTTAATCTGAGCTCCATGCTGCGTGTGGTGTCATGGCTGTCCAATGGTATGCCAGTTTAAACGGCTTAAGGGACCATCAGGCTGGGAAAGGATCATGTTATCCTCAGCCGGGTGAGTCGCGTCAGCAAGCTGGCAAGTGCCTATCTGAACATTGCTCATGCAAATCTTTTATATATATATATATATATAATATATATTGCAGGAACGTTTTGTTGCCTGCATGCATTTATTACTGAACAAAGGTCAGAGAACGAATGAGGCGCTCAGATGTTTTTCATCAGAGATGCTTCTGCTGTGCTCACATTTCACCGTTTTGTGACCCGTCAACTGAATGTTTCAGTCGTCATTGCGGTTATCCAATAGACTAGAGCAGGGGTGTCAAACTCATTTTCACTCTGGGGCCACATCAGCATCACGGTCGCCCTCAAAGGGCCGGTTGTAAATGTAACCACTCCTAACATATTTAGTTTAGTTTCCCGGGATATCTGTGACTTCCACAACACGTACTAAGCAGAAATAGAGGTTATTTTTTCCATGGTTAATGGCGGACAGTTGAACGGCTTTCAGGGCGATAAGCCCCGCCCCCTCTCCGACGCGTCCAGTGCGAATGAACACAAATAGCCCCCGGTGAGACCGGCGGCGCGAATGGCTCAACTCAAAGTTTTTTTATACTCAAACATCTCCGCTCGATGTGAACTTTGAATTGGAACAGTACTTGGGCTGAGACTGATGACGTTTCACAAGTCCACGAGTTTACAAGTGCAGAGAAGTACGCATGTTGAGAAAGGCACGATCACTTGTTGGAAATCCTCTTTATGGGTTGTTGCATCTCCTGTCCACCTGTTGTGATCGTTTTAATGTCGGCACACAGACAACATGCTATCTCATCACTTCGACTTTCTATCTCATAATTTCGACCATGGGGATATTTTTATTTTCACATCTAACTTTTAATTTTTGTAAAAAAAAAAAAAATAATAATTTTTTTATTTTTTATTTATTTTTTGCTGGCGGATTCGCGGGCCACATAAAATGACGTGGCGGGCCGGATGCGGCCCGCGGGCCGTATGTTTGACACCCCTGGACTAGAGGATAAGACAGGCGTATGGTATGAGAGACGTTTAGAGGAACAGTTCCCTTAAATACCCGGTTTTACTGACAGCTGTGTTCCTGTGTGTGGTACTTGTTAGTTAAACAACACTGATCCACCTCACCTTTTTGTTGTTCGTACAGCGCTGCTTATTAGCTTGACTGCTCTCTAAAAAAGTAAACATTAAATATCTCTTCAAAACTTGACTCTGATCTCGCTTTCTTTTTTGCCACTTAGTAACTTGATTTTGAAGGCAAAGAAGAGCTGGAATTGGCAGGGTGTCATGCTGGCATGTCCCCATCAAATCTGTGCTGTTAATACCGCAAGACTGAATTTACAAAGCATCCGTCGCTGCAATGGCGTTAGACGGATTGAATTTCTTGTCGAATCGGTGTCAAATGTATACCTGTGGTCTGTCAGAGGTTTTTACATATAGTTTCAGCTGATTGGAGGTCAACCCTGTGGTATATGCCAAAAAGAGTTTCCCACTTCCTCGGTTTTGTTTTCACCCTGATCTCCACATGTTACAGTGCGAGGCCTGCTACATGGACTGGTGCATGTCTGGCCAGTGATAAGAGGACGAGAGAGACAGCTAGACAGATGGAGAGGAGGAACACAGGGCTCCGTGAGAAGTGACTCACGTTCCATTGTATAATCAGGGTATATTAAAGGAAGGAACATCACACCCTCATTGCAGCAATGAGCCATGTGCACCGTTGCTTCATGGTTGAGGAAACCGTGCGCACACACCTACCGCCCACCATGCGTGTGATGTGCACCGTGCTCACACGAGGGCAAACTGGGGTACCTCTGCTCTTGAAGTTGCAGCAAGTTCCGTCACTGACGTCGTTTCTTCATTTTCGCCCGCCTGCTCTTTCGCTCCGGCATGCGTTTGCTTTCGGTCGGGGAAATAATAAGAGCACGAGTGGGAGGATGAAGAGATCGGTTTCAATTTGACCGTCTCATTTGGAGTAACTCTCGAGACTTCTGCAGAGCGAGAGTGCATGCACTCGACAACAACAAACTGAAAATGTGCACTATTAAAAGGCCGAGAGACACACTGCACCCTTTCCACGCCGAATGTCACAGCATTGTGGAAAGTGCACAGTCTGCATTTTGAATGCAGACCGTGTACACTCAACTACATGCAAGTGGAATGTCAACTATGTGGAATTGGATTGGCGGTGATGGGAAAAGGGGGCTGCACACAGATCACAGACTGAACCCTCAACAAAGCACAACGAACCTGCATGCGGCCTTTTAACCGTAATATGCTAAAATCTCATTCCTGTAGGCCTCGTGGTGCATTTCTTTCGCTCAATGCAGAGAACATAGCGGCGGTCCATGGCGCTGTGATGTGAGGTGAAAGGTGGTCATTATTCTTGGGGCCCAAAGCTACTCTTGCATTGCCAGCACTGCCTCCCCACACTCCTGTTTAATTGTTCTGTACAGAGAGAGCGAGAGATATTCTGGCTCCCTGAATTCCTCACAGCACCAATACGAGGCAGATCGTGCACAAGTCCTTCAAAGCATGATATTTTGTGAGCCAGCATGAGCGACTCCAGGACCTTAAAACTGAAGAAGCTAAATGGAATTAACTGTTGATTTGTTTTTAATCATTTTACACCTGTGCTCCTCCTGTTGTAACAAGCCAAAATAATTCATAATAATAATAATTCAATGACAGTGTAATATCAAGGAACTCACCGGAGCTCAAAAATGGAATACACCACAATCAATGTTATGAATTACACCTGTGCTTTTCCTGCTATAGCTTTGTAGATACTGTACTAAACACTTCCCTGTGTCCTAATACGAATCAACTTCCCTTCAAGGAATAATTAAAGTGAGCCGTACGCAACTCGCTCTCCCTCATTTGCATGCGAGTGAGCACGCGCCACGAGAGGGTGAGGGTAGGGCGGGAGGGGGTCGAGGCGGTGTAGCGCGGAGTGCAGTTTTTTTTTTGTAAGCCTGGGCTGACTTCATTTCCCAGACTGCACCGCGCCCCATGATGTTCCCAACAGCTGACAGACGGTGAGAGCCTCTGCCACAGAGCTGTCGGTGCAAGAGAGTAGCCTGTCGTCGGTGGCCTGTACGGACCGAAAAATACAAGTCGAGCACTCCTGGACTTCGGACCGCTTCACCCCCTGTTTCCCCGTCGAGCATCTTGTTTTGACCAAAACGAAAATATTTCCTCTTGCCTCTTGCATCCTGACTTTTTTGTGTTTTTTTTTTTTGTCCTGACTGGGGAGCTGGGGGGACATTTGCTGTCAGCTAACTTCCACAATAGGTCGCTGCGTCGCTGGACTGCTGCATGTGTTTTTTTATTTTTTATTTTTAATAATTTTAGCTTAACAGTTTGACTCCAGCCCTTACAGCCGTGCCCAATGCTGAGGAATGGATAGTGTGTCTGCTAAAGGTGGGAAGATGGTCGAGAGTGATGAGCAGCCGGAGAGGGACAGTGGCGGCGGCGGCGGTGGCGCAGCGATGGCCGCACTACATCAATGCGAACTCATCCAGAATATGATTGAGATCTCCATCCCCAGTTTACAGGGGCTGCGGACCAAATGCGCCGCGTCCAACGACCTCACGCAGCAAGAAATACGCACTTTGGAGGTAACGAGCTTTCCAGATCTGTTATCGAAGCCCCCCCCTTGTCCTGCGATAGCGGAGCAGTCGAGTCAAATTGCGGAGTCATAAACCCCCAAAGCACCATGTCTGCCTCATACAGGCGGAATATTAGGCTGCGAGCGAGGCGCCCTATCACCGAGCGTCAGTGAGCTGGGCACATTGTGTCGCTTTACGATGTAGACTACTACTACTAGGTCGATGTGTTGAGGGTGCAGGTGACTCAAAATAAAATGACATCCATTGTTTGCCTTCATTATGCCTGCAGAATATCCCCTACATGGTCGGAGATAGGACTGATCTGGTTATTTGTGCGAACCCTCTCCTCTAGGTGGAAGCGTTTGTTCAGAAGCCCCTCGCGCGCGGCGCCGCGCGGCCGACTCCCGCCTGGCCTAATGGCACACATTCTATAATCTGATACACCCCTAATGTATGTTATCGTGTTCCATGTCCCTCTGCACGGGATCCCTCTCAATCTCTCTCGCGCGCGCGTGTGTGTGCGCACAAAAGACGCACGCGAGACAAACACAAGGCAATAAAAAAAAAAAAAAATGTACGACGTGTCTCGCGTTGTTTATCCGCGTGCCAGCCGCGTGAGCGGGCAGGGTTTGATGCCCCCACTGCATCTGGATGCAGATTCAGTTCTGCTCGCGTTGGTATGACTTGACATTGCTTTGCGCGAGAGACCGGGGCTTTGTAGGGGGCCTCGGCACTGTTGCAGGCGGCAGAGGAAGGGGTTTGTGTGTGGGGCTATAGAAGACTGATACGGTACATTTAGATGAGACGTGGAGTTGTGAGAAATAGTGGAATAGTACAAGGTTCATGCCTTGTAGAGGGTAGTCTAATGTGTCTTTGGGTGTGTAGGCTCCAGACACACTGACATCCTGGAGACACGATGGATGGTAAATGGGTTTTCTGGCTCATGGTTTATTTAAGCGTTATACCTTGGATAAAAGGAATATTCTCTCCTGATTGGCTGGAGGCTATCAATTATCCATGTCTGT
The DNA here is from genome assembly GCF_949748355.1 of Melanostigma gelatinosum. Taxonomy (NCBI): domain Eukaryota; kingdom Metazoa; phylum Chordata; class Actinopteri; order Perciformes; family Zoarcidae; genus Melanostigma; species Melanostigma gelatinosum. The sequence goes on from NC_136647.1 coordinate 16,118,745, forward strand.
TTTATTTCTGTATAACTGAACACCCCGTGAACAATTGCACCATCGCCCCGAAAAGCTAATGTACCAGAAAGCTCCGAGCGTTTGGTTTCAGCCTCAGAGACGTGGCGTGTCTGGCTGAACTGGTTTTCCCGGTGACCGCAATGCATCTTGCTGTTGCTCTGGCATCCGTCCGCCTCAGCAGGCCAGGACACACCACAAAATATCTACTTGAGTCAGTGTTTTTAGGTGCAGCTTTTTATTTTTTTTCCACCATTTCCATAATGTCTACAAGATAATTCGGTAGCCCCTTAGTTGGCCCGGCAGGCACAAGCTGCAAGTTGGCACGCTGTGTAGGGGGAACACATTTTCACAGACTCGAGTAAAGAAACACTGTATTAAATGGAGAACAAATCCAAAGTGTTAACTGAAGTGGAGAACAGACCGGAGAACAGACCACACCCGCTGCTTTTGCACAATGAGTGTGAAACTCGTAGTCTGTCTGAAAAGTTTGCACAAAGTGAAGCTTGCTGGCTGTGCAAGCTTCAGCTCTTCTTCATCCGTTGTGATGCGCGCTTCGTCACTGCGTGGAGCAGGACGTGATCTGGCACAGTACTTCCTGAGGTGCGCCGTGGCTTTTCACGTGCGTTTTGCACCGGCATTGTTCTACATGACAATGGGCAGGCCGTGCATGTTTCTTGAAGGCCTTTGAGAACTGGTCTGAGGTCTCTTTTCCTGTAGTTAGAGGCCTTTGTGAGCGAGGGGAGGGGGGGTGGTTACCCCTGAAAAGACAGAAATGCAAATCGGGGGTCTGGTTACCTCAAGTGAGCTCTGCTAAGGTTCGGTGTCTTTCATTTTGAGGGTTGAAATCGACCACTTCCTGCTTTGGAGATGATAAGGACCTCAGATTGCTCACAGTCTAATAGCTGCTGCACTGGAAACCGGTATGGAAGATGCTAAACGTAGGTCTCAGTGGTATGTTTTTTTATTTCATCTTATTTTCAGGGATTATAACTGTTCTCGTGTCTCAATGGTCAAACTGTTGCTGCTATTACAAAGCGTATATGTATTCGTGCTTCAAGCTGTTTGGACTGTTCCGAAGTCTAAATTGTGATTTCTATCGGTTCCAGTTGCGATGTGTAAATAATATCGGTTTGTTATGCTCCCCGTCGTAGCTAAAAGGGCGTTCTGTGAAATTTACAAGTTTCATTTTCTTATTTTCCTCCTCTTGTCCGCCATAGATGTAAAGGGCGAGCGCATGAATGCTCTTCATTGATTCAAAAACACTTAATCATCAAACCAGTAGATTCTTGGAAACTGCTTTCCAGTCATATAAACAAGGGGAGAAGTCACAACTGATTAAACGAAGAATTTGGATTTTAAAGAAAGCGCTCTGCAGAAGACGCCGTGTGAGGGGAGACGAGAGAGTGCAGAACAGTCAACGTTTTATCAGACGTCTTTCAGCAAGCTTTTTTTAAAGTGGCGCCTGCATGGCATGGGGCGCTGTCTTGATCAGCAGTCTTACTTCCTGTCTTTACTGGCACAACCTTATGAAACCACATCTTGACATAGTTGTGCACTTTCACTTCTTGCTTCGGCCCTCCTTGAGATTTCATTTGCCGACTTGGTTCCAAATCCCGGCCGACGCGCCTGGTGCTGTATTTCCGACATGCACAAAGACATCCCGGGAAAAACTCACCAGTTTTGCGTGCGACCATCGCCGTGAGATGCTTGCCGCCATCTCGAAATTCTAGCGAGCGCGCTGGCTCGCATCTCCCTCCATCGGTGTCCGGGTGACCACGCGTGAACCGTCCTGTAGCGGCCGGACTTGATCGATGTCCTTCCTGCTGACGCTTTAAGCACCACGAGGTCAATGCAGTTGTCGCTACCCGCCGCTCCCATATTGCGTTGGAGCGCCATCGAGAGAGGCTTGAACTCACTTTATACTCTCATTGAGAGAGCTTTATTATTCCACTTGAACTGTGTGTGTTGTTGTTTTTTCCCCCTGCCTTGCCATTGAGAGGATAATGATGCCGGCCTCTCAAATGGAGTGCTAACTGGTACTTCACTTTTCACATGTTAATCCTACTCAGCCTCCTCAGTGCTGCCTCTGCGTTACTTTTACTGTAGCTCTTCATGTAGTCCTGACTTTTGCCCTATCATACCCACTCGCACTGCCCCGCCAGCTTGTTTGCCTTCAAACCAAATCAGTCTACATGATCCAGACGCTGAACTCAAGACATCCTGAAAGACAGCAGAATGTGCTGGGTCCCCCCCCCATGAACTTAAAACATATTTATTCCTGGCTGTCGGTCTTAACATAAAAGCAAACCAGGGTCTTTATCTGTTGTAATCTCACAGCTCTCAGGAATGATCAGCAAACAGCAAAATAAACGTCACTCTGTTTTGTCTCCTCGCTGTGTTGGAGAGTTTGCTGTGCGCTCGTGGTGCGAGCTGTTGTGGCTGCATCTATATTTAGACATCTTTCTTCCTACGCATTTTCAGGGTTGGTTGTTAAATAAGAAAATCAAATGACGCAAGGAGAGCCTGTGGAAGAGGGGAGAGCAGGGAGGAAAGGGGAGGGGAGAATCAAAGCCAATCCGCTGGGCTGCTTCTTGTGACATGACAACCTGTGTGCGTGTGTGTGTGTGTGTGTGTGTGTGTGGCTGAGGCCTAGGAGAAGACAATGGAGAATGTCGCTCACATGAGGGTACAGAGGAAACACAACTCTAGCGACTGTGGCAACGGCGACCCCTGTGTCTGTTTCCTTTTTTTTTTTTTTTGTGGTGCAGTCAATACGAACGGGCTGCACGATGTGGAAATCAGCATGGTTGAAGAGTGTCGGCTGGCCTTAGTCTATTCTTAAACCGGCTCAGGATGAGTTGCATTACATCCTGTCATTTTGAGGTCCGCTGCACTTCTCTTGTGGAAAAGTGGCAATTTGCTTGCTCCGAATCATGAGGAAGTTAGCACGGCGGTTGGTTAGATTTGTGCACGGGGGTTTTGAAATGTACAAAATGGCTCCACTGACCACATGTCAGATATGTCACAGTGTTAGCCTAAACAAGCCCCCCCCCCTCCAGCCCAGCTCACTGTAGGGGTCAACTTGTACTGGTGCTAACAATGATGGAGGAGGGGCAGCAAGCCATTGGTCCGGGTCCGTCAATACGTTCACCCCCCCCCCCCCTCTAGAAGTCCATGTGACGTGCCCTCTGCATACGTCTGCCTGCCTTCATTGTTCTTTTTGACATTTTCATCTTTTTTGTGAGGATAAACTTGTGCGTCAGCCATAAAATATCGGTGCGCTCGCCACGGATCCGCTACTTGCCCGATCCAGTAAAACAACTTTCCTTTTAGACGTTACAAGTAGCTTCTTGTGTCCCTTTTGTTGGGAGTACGGAATAATTGTGCTATTATTGTGCCCAGATGTGGTTTCCTCCAACTGCATTCACTGCTTGGACCGCAAATGTTCCCCGGATTTGGCTCGGGCCTTTAATGATCAATAGCTAATATGACACCAGGCGTAGAAATGCCTCACTGAGCCTGTTCCGACAACAAGAAACGTGAGCATTTTTTACCGGTCTGAGAGCAAGGAAGTGACCTTCCTGTGCAAATATCAATTCCTGGGATAGAGCGCCGTGGCTCACTTCTCAGGATGCTCTCCCCGGCAGGTGCACCAAAAAAAGTGGCCGTGTCAGCAGGAGCCTGGAGCGAACAATCGGGAGCCGTGGGATCTGCTCCTTCAGCGCCTGCTGTGTCAGGCAGGCAGGCCGCTGCCCGGGACTCCTCTCTCCCCTCTCTCTGGGTGGCGGACCACACCGGCTGTCACTCATCTCCTCACCGCATTAGGCCGTTGCCATGGTGTTGTTTAGCTCGGCTGCTGACAGGTGGGCTCTGACGCCATCCCCCCTCCTCCATCCCCCCTCGTCCCTCCTCCCACCTCCAGGCCACGCGTCAAACGCTGCGTTCTCCACTGCACCAAAAATATATTAGAGGGGGTCTGTCGTTATCTGTCGAGACGCCTGACTGTGTTCTCAACACGCATTACTGGTATCTTTGTGGGATTTGAGGACGTGTGTGAGTGTGTGCACGCACACTTGTGTAACTATCCACTATTTATTCAGGGTGGTAACGGGTAAAGTCAATGCTCCGTGTGGGACCGGAGATCAAACACGTCGGCCGTGTTTTGTTTATTGTCCTGTGGACACGCATGGTGACACTTTGTATGTGGACATGCATTGTGTCTGATCTCTGTGTTTTCGCATGTGTGGGAAAATCCCAGTGAAATGTTGCTGACGACTCAGAAGAGGGGTTGCTAGGTAACCCGACGTCACAGGGCTGCACCAGTGTGTCGTGGGGGCAAAGCAGGAAGCTAGCTCATTAGCCACATCGAGCACAGGCCTCTCTCACTGCCGGCCATGCCAGTATCATCCACATCTCCAGGAGCACTGCGTCCGGAGAGCACAGGGAGTAATGTCCGAGGCTCTGTAATTCAGAATGTCCGCTCGTAATGGGTTGGATAGACAATGTGTCACAGATATGTTTCCATGTGTGCTCATGGATTTATGTCTTTCCAGCCACAGATGTGTATTAAATACAAGAAGATACAACTTTGATCAGCCCAAAGGAAAATTGCAGTGCAGCTGTTGCACGTCAAAGTGGGAGGGGTGAAAATATAAAGATATTATCTCAGATAATAATAAATTCAAAATATGTACGACAATGGCAAAATCAGGTTAATGTAAGGTTTGGAGCAAGCTGCCGAGCTCTTACTGGTTGGACTCTGAGGTCAAATGCATGCAACTAAAAGGAGGTTCAAACTCTGACGTTATGTTGTGAACAGCAGGGCATCGCATTTAACCACACTACAGTATGTTTATGCTTTTTCAAAACGAGTTTATGAAGGCATTTACATGTGAGGGGAGATTTGTTGGGTGTTTTGCATTTATTTTCTTCTGCATTTCCTTGTAAGTTTTGAAAACGTCCCTTTTTTTATCAGCTGACGTTCAATAATGCAGGCCACTTTATTATTTGACAATGCTCTCGAGTGAAACTGATAATAGCTGAGTAATTGCGGAGCTGAAAAAGCCGCAGTCAGAGTCGACACGGAGAGCACTTCACCTCCTTTCCATCCTCTTTCATCTCAGTGGAGTTATGCTTTTGTTAGCTGCCACGCAGCAGCCTTTTCACATCCCAAGGCCGCACTTTCCTGGCAGCGGCGTGGCTGTAAGAGAGTTTCTGTCTGCGTGTGCGGCTGTGTCACAGAGAAAAGTTCAATGAGCAGAGAAAAAGACGTGCGCGTTGTTGCTCACTTCACTCGAGTCGGTCGAGAAGCTATAGCTGGCGTTGCACGTGCTGTAATGGACTCTCACAGATAGATAAGCCCGCGAGATAAGGAGACACACTATACGGCCGCCGCTGAGCTGCATACAACGCGAATACAACACCACGGCGCCACGGTGATACTTACTCACAGGACCACTGCACTTTGCATTGGCTTCGAACGCGTCGGCGTGTCGTCTCTCGGCTTCGAGTGTCACTTGAATACGAGTTGCTTTCGACAGGGTGACGGTGCTGGCTCTTTGGGAGCACAGCTGGGTTTGGGGTGTTTAGGTAAAGTAGTGCGTCATGAGACGCTACAGCAAAGGTGTTCGCCAGGGCTTCAGTCATTAATGCAAGCCTCAAGAGCAGGTGATGTAAAAAGAGAGCGCAGCGCCTCTGAAACTAACTGTGAGAATTGATCATATGGCTCTTTCTTCCGCCATTATGTCACTGAGCTGCCTCCTTGTTTGCTGTGCCAGCACCGCGGATGCTCTCATTAGATGACCGGCTCGTTGTTCCGCTGCATGATAATAGCTGTTTCTATCCAATTAACTGTCTTGTGCACTGGGGGCACTGGAAAATCCGGTTAAACAAACACTGAAATCATTGCTGCAGGTACACTGAGTTCAGATTGGAGAAAGAAAGAAAACCCCAGTGAGAGTACGGAGTGATGAATGCATTCGGTGAACCTAATGAACAGGCTTCTGACCCCATGGAATGTCACTTTTGTAGCATCAACAGTAGTCTGTAGTATCTGTGGTACTGCTCTAAACAGTGACTTATGATGTGTAGTGTTACTGTAAAAACAAAGCACACATACTGCATCATTTCTGTGTCATCTCACACACACACACACACAAAAAAACCCTAAAAAACCCCAATGCCAACACAGAGGTGTGACAGCGAAGGCCTGCTCCGTAGCTCCTAGCACGCTGTGAGTCTCCCCTCTAACCTGCCCCTCCCGTCTGCGCTGTGTTCTCTGTTGCTCCCTGCAGGTGAAGCTGATGAAATACATCTGTAAACAGCTGCAGTGCAAGCAGAAAGTGCCAGAGACGGAGAGGCCCGAGGCCCTGGACAGCTACCCGCGCCTACGAGACTGGCTCCGCACCATCAACCTGCGAGCGGAGCTCATCGAGGTATTGAGTTGTTTCTGTGTGAATATCAGTCTCTCTCTCTCTTTCTCTATCCCTAGCTCTCTCTCTCTCTCTCTCTCTCTCTGGCCTGGGTGACTGTGTTTGTGTCACATTTATGTGGAATCCAGTTTGTGTACTCAGTCCCCGCTCACATGTACGTGAGGAATACTTGACCAGTGACCATCAACATGTCTTTCTAAAAGAGGAGCTCTGTCATTTTTCATTTTGACTTTCGTAGAGTGGAATATTTGTTGAAATTAGTATGTGCATGAACATGATTTAAGGTTTGATTCTTAAACCCTGGCTGCAGATTCCAAACGTTTTGCTCGGTCTAAATGAAATGAATCCTTTCTTTTAATCGAGGATGTTGATGAGAAGGATGCTGATCTCTTTCTACAGATGTGAGAAGCACAGCTGCACGGTCATTTTACGATTATCTATTGTGAAAGTGAGCGCTCAGTTTGGAGTCAAACTATCAGCTTTCTGTGATAAACGACACCAAAGAGCAGCGTATGTCGTGGTGGCAGTGTTGCCCTTTGGTGGCCTTGTAAGAGATGACTTTTCAGATTAAGAGCCTGAGTAATATGTTGAACATGTGTTGGTCCCTGAGCAGGACACAGAGATATTTCCTCCAGAAAGAAAAACCTGTGTCAAAAAAGATAATAAACATTCCTCACTATTTGGTAGGTTGCATTGGCTCATACGGAAACTACTCCCATTGCCAGTTTTTCTTTATCTTGTTCTGACTTATGAGATAACAGCTGGTTTGAGATCCACTATTTAAGTTCACGCCTACAACGCCGTTCTCATTCCACCTCGTGATTTGTTTGATTCTGTTGTCCTTCCCTCCCCTTCCCCTCGGCTCCCCTTCCTGCGGCGCTGTGAACTCTTTGGGTCCCTCTCATCTACTGTAATGTTTGCATTGTCTTGTTTGTCTTCGTTTAGTGACGTAACTGACCTGCTTATCGGAGATCCCCTCTTGCTCTTGTTATTCTTTGATATGGCCCCAGCTTGTGCACACTTTTTCTTTTCTTTCACTTGCCTTGTTGTTCCTCATCTGATTGTTTGTGTGACGGTTTTAGTCGTAACCCTCACGCTCTGTGCTCATTTGCTTTTCAGTTTTAAACCCCCACCACCTTCAAATCATTTTTTTGGTGTGTGTGTGTGTGTGTGTGTGTTGAATACCAACTGGGATTTCCCAAAGTATGTATTGGCGTCATGGCGTGTTGATGACCCATTTAGATCAAGCATTATTAGATTTGAGATTTCTACCGACCGTCCATACTATGAGGGCTGGATGATGTAATGGCTGGTCCAAAAACATTACAATGATTATATATACATATATTTTTAAACTTGGCGTCCAACCTCTCTGCTCTTCATTGTCCGTTTGCCCACATATTGTAAGCCCTCTGTGTCGGTTTTGGGCCCATTTCAAAGTGTAGACTCAGTAAACATGCGGTGTTATTTGCTGTGTGCACATACATGGTAAAAAAAAGGAAGCCCCCAGTACAGCAATCATGCGTGCAAGCTGTGCTGTGTTCATGGTGCTAAAATTGTTATTATGTTATTATGAGTAAGCAGGTGAGAGGGGAGCGGCGGGGCGGGTTCCACAGCCACTTTTGAATATCACGTCACTCACCCTTGTGTTTGTGCGTCTGTATGTGTGTGTGTGTGTGTGTGTGTGTGTGTGTGTGCTTCATTTTGCATACAGTGTACACACAAGTGTGGGAGGCTGCCCTAGTTTTCTGATCAGTGTTTGCCCTCTCAGAGCAAGGCTTTCACCTGCCTGATAAGGCGGTTGCGTCCTTCCCCCCCCCCATGTCAGAACAACATCCTTAACTCACTTTCTACGGTTTCCTTCCGTGATCCGCAAACAGTTTGTGCTGTCATTTTTGCCAACTGTCTCAGTAACCGAACATTAAGTGAAGCGGTAAATACCTCAGGCTTTACACCTGGTCCTCACCTGTTATTAGCTATTCTGTTCGACTGTTCTGGTTGTGATTTATACGATAACCGGTGGAAATGAGAGGAAACGGAGATGGTGCTAGCTTATAGTTATCACGTGTATGGCATGTTAGCGAGGTCCGTGTGTGACGCTCAAGCCACTATTTAACTAAACGATCCTCAAGCAATGTAAGATCGAAGGTGCACTTTACAGTTAAATACATTTTTTACTACTGCAGCATGCAACAATAATGTCTAAATCCAAATATGCAACTGAAAATGACCTAAGTACAGATACAATATCACACTGTTCAGTGTGGTTTTTTATACCTGTTATAAATGTAAATTTCCACCATGAACTTGCTGCTCGTGTATCTGTAGCTGAAAAGGACCACGGCCTGTTTTATTAACGTAATCTCATTGTTGATTTTGAAAAGAAGGAGAAAACTAAATCATCCAATCCCCTCTTGCCCCTCTGGAGTGCTGCATCTTGCTGTCTCTTCAAGTTGTTTATTCCCATTGTACTGTCTAGTTCGACAAGCTGTCGGTTACAAGTAGGTGTTTGTTATGAAGGTGGTTCGGGGGGGGGGGGGGGTGTGATTGCCGTGTATTGAGTCCTAGCAGCCATGTAATCCGTGTCGTGTCTGACTGTTATTTCCTTGATTTGTAGCCTAACCAGTGCTGCTCAGTCTGCCTCCCACTCTGATCATGCCTCGCTAATGTAATCCTCTACTTGCACAATGTTGCGTTGAGCGATGTCTGTTGTCTTCCTGTTAGCTGCTGTCAAAGTTTCCTTCACCTCTGTACAGTGATCACTCCGTCTCAGGATGTGCTGAGCTGCACCCATCGCACAGACGTGTAAGTCAGGATACACTGACTCTCAAACGGTAGAATAAAAAGAAAGTATTACGAGGCCTTGATCACTTCAGATTTGGCCTCCGAAAGTTTTTTACTTCTATCTCCTGATTCAGACATAAAACCACGTCTGTAGTCCTGAATAATCTGCCCGATAAGTGGAAGAAGCTGCATGTTAAATGCCCCCAAACATCCAGGATTACCACCGATTTCCAGGAACAGAGCAAGTCAGGGGTTGTATGACCTATTTAATACTGCGACATGCGGCCCTTTTTCAAAGCTGACTTTCAGCCCGCTAACGCCGCCATGTTCAACAGAAGTCTTTTAGTGATGCTCTACCGACAGCTCAATCCTCCCGTGACACAAATGGCATCAGTTGTATAATGTCCACACCAGTGGTGTGACGTGTTGGGTACGGGAGAGGGCTAACATGCATCTCGTTTTTCTCCTTTCCCTCTGTAATTGCTCCTCTGCAGGCGGTGGAAGCAAAGTTGACTCTGGATGCCTTACTGCAGATGTCAGGCGCTCAGGTGAGGGATACCATGCGAAGACTCGGGTCCAGTTCAGAAGAATGTGCTCGACTCAGTGCTGCCCTCTCCTGTCTGAAGAGTGCTGCTGAATCAGGTCTGTGTTCACTCCACGGGAGCCTCCGGGACATTCTATTCTTCTTGTTTTTTTGTTTTTTTTCCGACTGATGGTGTTTTTTTTCTGTGCTGTTCCAGGAGGGGAACTGAGGGAAGACAGCAGTCCCTGGCTGTCCGAGCCCACAAGGAGGGACAGTGGCTCTCTGCTGACTTCAGACCAGCTGACCGGTTTCGGGACTCCACTCCGCCCTCACAGCCCGTCGCCTCTCGCCCGCCCGTCCGCCATCCACTCCACCCCATCCACCCCCTGCGCCACCTTCCCTCATCCCCGCTCGGGCTCGGTGTCGGCGGCGCCCACGCCCGAGACGCTGGCGTCGTTCGGCCACAGCGAAAGCCCCCTCACGGACCCGTTCCCGATGTTCTTCTCCCGCGCAGCCCGGCTCCACGGGCACACGTCCACCCCGCCTGCAACTCCGCCCTCCAAGAGGCGCCACCAGCTGAAGCCCCCCTGCACCCCTCCGCCTCCGTCCCGCAAAGTGCTGCACCTCCTTCCCAACATCACCCTGACGCGCAGCAAGAGCCACGAGTCCCAGCTGGGCAACCGCATCGAGGACCCGCCCTCCAACAAGTAGGTGCTCAGAGAGCTGTTTGTGCATTGAGAGAGGGATGCAAAATACGGTCGTCAACTTCCTCGTATGCACACGCATTGGTGGCCAATAAAGCAGATTCTGACATACAATGCCAAACTATCCTTGAGCACTGTACAAACAGGCAATTCACCTGAAAAAAAGAAGAAGAAAAAAGTGTTCCACTTACAGTGGAGAAGTGAAAGGAACAGATAGCAGGAGTGGATGCTGTAGTCTACTTGAACGAGCATTATCATGGTGGCATTACCGTAATTGGGTTACTGTTGCAGCCGCGTGTTTCTTGTCGCCCACTGATGAGCTGGTGCGATTTTCCTGAAAGCCTCTTCCCAGCATCCCCTCCTCACCTCAGTCTTGCGCCGCGTCGTGACCGCAGAGGCCGAGCTTTTCTTCAGACGCGCTCTCGCGTTCCCTCCCTCCGCCTCCCCCACATCCTTTCACATCCTGCCTGTTGCTCCTTTGCTCTGGCTGCATGAGTGGAGCTAATCCCCGCACAGATTCCCAGAGATTATGACTCATGTCAAAACAGGAAATATGTCCGAGGACTAATGGTCAGAGAGGTGGCGAGACACGTACACATCTCTCTTTCTCCCTCAGTTTTCCTCCCTATTGTGTTTGGATGCAGATACACAAACAAGCCACATGTTTATCCATAATATCCTGTGTGTTTATGGAAAGCTTTTTGTGAGAAAAAAAACAAATGGCAAAGGCAGAAGTAAATACGCTTGACATAGATCCAACACATCTAATGCACGCACAGGCAGTCCAGCTAGTTTATCCCGGCTTTGTGCATATCGGTATATTACAACGACAAGCTGAAAATGAGTCACAGGTCTGATAGCTGACTGAACAGAAATCTGGATGAAATTAGACAAATTCATTGTTTTTCATGCGTTTGCGTGCGTATAAACCTCAGAGCTGGCACTGCTCCCCGCCTCAGTCTTTGTGACTTCTGGGTGTTAAGGATGTCACCCTGTCTGTCCCGGGCCAATGCTATTTAGGTACTCCAACGTGCCTCTCTCCAGCCCTTACATAACCTGCCCAATGCAACCTGGTGTTGACGCGCACCTGCTCTTGCATCCAGTCTGGTACTGATTGTTTTTGCTTCCCCCTCTGTCCAGGTGTGTTAAGAAGAATAAGTTGTTGCTGAATATGCAAGTTAACGGGAACGGATGCGAGGACTCGCCTTCCCGTTACCCCGTCATGTCTGCGCGCACCCCCGGAATCACCCCGGCTGCCACCACGGCGTCTTACACCCTGCCCGGCACGCCCACCCTCCTGGAGGAGCACAGCAGCATTAAGAGTGAGTCATGCATGTGTATACATTTTTTATTATTGTTCTTATTTTGCTGATTTGGTGAATATGCGTGTTTGACATGTCAAAAATAGTCTGTTGATCGGGGCTGTGAGTGACGATTCAATGAACTGCGATACTGTAAGCCAGGCATTATTCAGATTTAAAAGAAATCTTTAAGATTCATATGCAGTCAAGTTTGTGTTTGTGCTTGAATGTGACTGAAATCTAAATGCTAAATGCTCCGTTTTTGTTTTCATGTGATTGACCACTGGGGTAACGTCATTAGATACCGGTCTTTCTCGACATAGCCTAATCACGTCTCTCGCTCGCTCTCCCTGGCTAGATAACGTAGCAGCGCATCGCGGCTCCCCGCAAGCAGTGAGGAGGGACATCGGCCTAGCAGTCACACACAGGTAGACCTTTCTCTTCCACACCATATGTTCCATAAGCTAATGTCACAACAAAGCTAACGAGCTAGATGTGGTATTAATAACAGAATGCTTGCGTCCTATAGGTTTTCTACCAAGTCCTGGCTGTCCCAGACATGTCAGGTGTGCCAGAAGAACATGATGTTTGGGGTTAAGTGCAAACACTGTCGGTGAGTTTCTATTTAAAAGGTGCGTCACTCAGCTTTTAAGTGTTTTTGTTATTGACTGAGACAGTAGAGCAGTGGCGTGTTAGAGCGCAGAAGGAGGAAACACAGGCGCTCTGGCAGGATTCAATCCTTGGCCTGCGTGATGGAGCCTGGAGGGTTTTAAGGTGGCGTGTATTGATATTCTGCCGACTCTCTGTGCAGGTTAAAGTGCCACAACAAATGCACAAAGGAAGCCCCGTCCTGCAGGATCTCCTTCCTGCCAAGTAAGCGTTGTTCTGCCCTCCGTCTGCAGCTGATTGGCTCACTGTGTTGTGCGTGCACGTTGTGACATTTCCAATTCCTCCTCCAGTCGCCAAAATTCGGAGGACCGAGTCCGTTCCGTCTGATATAAACAACCCCGTGGACCGGCCGTCCGAATCACCGCAGTTCGGCACACTACCGAAGGCCATTACGAAAAAGGTGAAACATGGCTCAGCAGTTCTGCATTACGGCACACCACTTTATGTCGACCTTCTTAAAACACGACAGTCATTGCGTATTCACAAACTATGACACCTCTATTAAAATCAATGAAGCCATCATGTAGAATGCCACACAAGACTATATTTTTGCCACTTTGGTCAGAATCATCGCCATCGGTTCGCCGTCGACTGCTACAATGTAAAGATGAGCTTTAGAAGTCATCTCGAATATCTGCTCTGACGAGTGTCGTTTGCCTCCCTCCCTCCCCCGCCCCACCAGGACCATCCTCCAGTGCTGAACCAGCTGGACTCCAGCAGCAATCCGTCCTCCACCACCTCGTCCACACCTTCCTCCCCAGCGCCCTTCCAGCAGAGCAACCCCCCCAGCGCCACCCCGCCACCCAACCCCTCGCCCAAAGGCCATCGGGACAGCCGCTTCAATTTCCCCGGTAAGCCTGGAACGAAGTATACTGTGCTGACTGAAATGTGCATGCTAACATTGTGCTCTTGATTTGAACTATTTGTACACATTATTGTCCTTAAACCACGTTTCCAGTTTAACTGCATTTAACAGCACGGGCCACACCCTTCTCTCTCCAAATACAACTCTTAACACTGAAGAACAACTGTGCTGTTTATAAGATCTGTTCATTCAAAGCTTCTCTAACCGAGCGTCTCTCCCTGCCATGCTTGTCGGTCTTTCCCTCTCTTTTTTTTTTCTGTGCAAAAGCTGCCTGTTACTTTCAGCACAGACAGCAGTTTATCTTCCCCGGTGAGTTGACTGTCCCTGCATTGCTATTCTCCGCATCGTTCCATCCTCCACACTGTAGATTCCACGTAGCTCTCTCCCTCCTCTGCATGTTTGCTTTTGGGGTTGTAGCAGTCCATCCGGCTCTCTCTCACTGTGTGCCAGCACTAGGATTGCTTGTTGACACTTCACGGCCTTTTGACACCATCTGCTGGTGGTAGGGGGAAATTGCATGAGCAGTCATGTTCTGCATGTGGTGGGGCTTTCCTAAAGGGGAAACATATACAATGATTTTTGCACCTCTCATTTCTTCCTGAACCATCTCATTGTCCTCTACAGATGTCTCCAGCCCTGCTCATTTGCACCCTGATGTCCTCCAAGACACTGTGTAAGACATTTGTATTAAAAGTTCATGACGCATCAGTTTAAATATCAAGTTTTTCTTGGACTTTGCCCCTTCTGATACCTCTTCTCTGTGTCACAGCAGTGAGAGAGAGCAATCGGCGGATGACATACACGCCCAGCTGGTAGAAGATGAAGATGAAGAGGTAATGTTGCAACACGATGTACGCGCCGTCTAGAACAATACTTTAGGTTTAGCTGTCCGTGCAATGAGGTTGTTATATTCTTTTCTATATATTTGGGAAATGTATCTTTGCATCACGTTCTGTCGGAGACTCGTGTTGTCATCCATCAATGGGTTGATAGACAGAAAGACTCGGGTGACTCGTATAGTCTGTTAAATCTCAGACAAAACGTTTGTTTATTGGGACCAGCTCTCACCTGTTTGGCTGTGCCGGTGCTGGAGCTGTTGTGTTATTCATTTAAACAGGACAGTCTTGCTGACACGTAAATATCCCCATTTTATGTCTGCGACAGCAAAAGAAAGACGTCTTCCTGTATAATTCAAAGCTGGCTCACAGTTACAGAATGTATTGACTCATCCTTCATAAGATGCATTTCACAACCATCCAATGGGGAGATACAGATGACTTATATACAATAAAACAATTAGAAGCTTTTCTGAATCTGTAAGAATAGGAAGAAACAATGCCAGTAAGTAAGCACAATAGATCAACGACGGCGTCACCGCACTCTTGCAGGAAGAGGAAATCGAAGACGAAGACCCCGACGCGGAGGATGATAATGACGACGAGGAGGACGATGAAGGGGAGGATAAGGACGACGAGGAGGACATGAGGATGAACGTGGGCTCCGACGGCGAGTGCGATGAGCTGGATGATCTGCCCGGCTCCCGGGGGTCCCAGTGGAAGGGCCCCATCTCCCGCAAGGCGAGCCAGACCAGCGTCTACCTGCAGGAGTGGGACATCCCTTTCGAGCAGCTGGACCTCGGGGAGCTCATAGGAAAGGTGAGGACCTCGACGTTGACGGCACATGCTGTCGTACTCCGGGGGGAAAAAAGGCACCGCAGCTGAAGTTGCTGTCTGTTCGCACAGGGCCGCTGGGGCAGAGTGCACAAGGGGCGGTGGCACGGCGAGGTAGCCATCCGACTCCTCGAGATCGACGGGAACAACCAGGACCATCTGAAGCTCTTCAAGAAGGAGGTGATGAACTACAGACAGACCAGGCACGAGAACGTGGTCCTCTTCATGGGGGCCTGCATGGCTCCGCCCCACCTCGCCATCATCACCAGGTGAGAGAGGAAATATCAAACGCGCCTCTGAAGCGCTTTTAACCCGAAGACATGTCTTTGTCTTTTACTTCAAATGGTTTTCTTCTCTCCCCCTGCAGTTTCTGTAAAGGCAGGACGCTGTATTCCGTTGTGAGAGACACTAAAAACACGTTGGATATTAATAAGACCAGACAAATTGCGCAGGAGATTGTAAAGGTATTCATTCTTTCACATTATATTACGATATATATACAATATATATGATTAAAGCACTTAGAAGGCAAATCCATGAACTGTGACTGTTGTTTATTACTTGTTTTATTTGAGCTCTTTTGTGTGTGATTGAGCAATCCGTAGCTACTGACCCGCCTTCTCTTCCGACACAGGGAATGGGCTATCTGCACGCTAAAGGCATTGTTCACAAAGACTTGAAGTCGAAGAACGTTTTTCACGATACCAACAAAGTCATAATCACAGACTTCGGGCTGTTTGGGATCTCTGGAGTTGTTCAGGAGGGGAGGTAAGAAACGCCACTCAGCCAAAGTGCTCTTCACACCACACTGCTATTTCCTGGGGAGGTCCAGTGATTTGTAATAATTGCTGAGCTCCTCCAGCCCTGCAGGCATTTCCCTTGTCAGCCAGTATTTTCTCTTTTTTTTTGTAAAGACTGAAGCGTCCTGATTGTAAAGTCGGAATGCTTTCCATCACAGCCTTGTTTATTTTGAAGTACATTCTGAGCACACCACTCTCTAAATCCGCGCTCCCTTTTCTACACAGGAGTTGGAGATGGACTACATTTAGTTAATGCGTCTTCCACTCTATTTAATGCATCTTCCCACTCAGATTTTCCACTCCATTTGATTTGTTACTGACAAATGTGCACCTTTTTTTTTTTTTTTTGCCTTCTTTTTTGTATCCAGGCGTGAGAACAAACTGAAACTTCCACATGGCTGGATTTGTTATCTCGCACCAGAGATCGTGCGCAGGATGAGCCCAGGTAACAACGAGGACCGCCTCCCTTTCTCCACCGCGGCAGACGTCTACGCCTTCGGGTGAGTTCTGTCACACTCGTCTCGGTTAACTCGGGGGGGACCAACTGCTCCGTCACACCTGTTTCTGATGAAGAGACTTCGCCGTTCGACAGAATAATTACACTTATGATTCTCCCCCCCCCCCTCTCCTCTTTAAGCACCATTTGGTACGAGCTTCAAGCTCGGGACTGGCCGATCACCAACCAGCATGTGGAGGCTACCATCTGGCAGGTGGGGAGCGGAGAGGGCATAAAGAAGGTCTTGGCGGAGATCAGTCTGGGCAAGGAGGTCACTGTGAGTTGAATAAAGAGGCACCGATGTGTCACACACACGCATGTCAGGATTGTGAAGATGCCGTGAAACTCATGAGATTGATCCTCACTGATTGACGGCTGACTCAAAGTGGTTTGTCGTCCTCAGGAGATCCTCTCCGCCTGCTGGGCGTACGACCTGCGGGAGAGGCCGGCCTTCACCCAGCTGGCCGACATGCTGGAGAAGCTGCCCAAACTCAACCGCAGGCTCTCCCACCCCGGACACTTCTGGAAGTCTGCAGAGTAGGTATCCAGAGAGGAAGGACGTAGTGGAGACACTGGGACGTGTGAACACAAAACCAAAATACAAGAGCGCCGAGTTCTGGTTCCTTACGGCGCAGGGGCTTGACTGCAGCCTTCGGGGGCTGCGGTTGGTGTTACATAATCTTCTTAATAAATAGGATTTGTTTGGCATATTTTGAAAATAACATAAGTTCTGTATGTTTTGAGTATTACCCAAATGCGCTCGGTCGCTCTGCACCAAGGCACCGCTCCTCTCAGCTCTGCTGTTGCTTGCTCTCTAATCCAATGTGAACTTTACTGGTTTCTACGTGTAAATGTGAGTTGTAAAGTTGAATTTGTTCATTGTCACACAGAGCTCGTTTTTTGACAGCAAAACGTATCGCAGGGCGTGACTTTTTTGCAATGTCACGAAAAAAAAACCTCACGCTGCCGTCGCACGTGTCTGATTGGATCGTTTTGTTGTCATGGCAATTTCCAGTTTCCTAAACGAGGCTGGCAGCGCAAGCAAAGACCCGCGAATGTTGTGTTTGTGTTCATTTCTGTCCTCGTGCGTGTGTGCGTGTGTGCGTGTGTGTGTGTGTGTGTGTGTGTGTGCGAAACAACGGTGATTGTGCGAGAAGCAGCAGATGGAAGAGGTTAACTGTGTGATCCCTCAGTTAATACATTCCCTTGTTCTCACTGTGATCAAGCTACAAATATGAGCCTTTTTTTGTGACTTATCTTCTGAAGTTGAGCGCAGCGTGTGAAGGAAGGTATGTGGCGACGCTGTCCATTTCTGCACCTGAATGGATTTCATCCTCCTTTTTATTTGTACCCAGACCAGCCTTTTTAACTTCCTGCCATCTAACGCTTTCATCGACACGTCTTCATTACAGCTTTCCCCACTTTGTTTTCTGCTTCATAGTTATGATTTGCTTCTGACGACAAGCTACCGGTAGTGAAGGGCTTCACTATCTGATCCCACATCGTTGTTTGGGCTGTGATGATGGGAGAGATGCAAGCTAGTTTTCTTTAAAAGGAAGCAAGATGACTTAAAGAGGGCTGCGTGGTCATAAAAACCAAATGAAATCTTCTAAACAGTTTTGTTGATTGAACTCACACAGCCTGGCCAGTTTTTATGTCGTGATCATCCTCGAACTAATCTGTATGTACTCTACGTGATATCTTGCTGCTTTTCAAATGATGCTTTCTTCACTGTAAAGCTGTTACACTTTCACTAACCGTCTAACGTTTGTGTTTTCCCTTTGCTCTCTTTCCCTCTCTTCTGTTTCTCTCTTCTAAACCTAGGTTGTAGCAGCCGCTCTGAAATCTAAGCAATGCAAAACAAAAGCCTGGGACTGCCTTGCATGCTCTTGTATCCTTAACTCTTACGGGATTGATCAAAGCGTCGCCTCTGCCTGAAAGAGACACCGCTTCCACTAATCCCAAAGTCTGATCTTCCGTGTCTAACCGTCGTGTTTGTGTTGTCGGGAAGAGAGGATCGGTGGAGCGAGGTGTGACGATGGGGAGGGGGGAACAGCTGTCGTCCTTCACGCTTTTCCCTCCCTTTCGTCTGACGTCTCTTTGCCTTCCTTTTTGGTTTTCGGTTCCGCAACGTTGTTTCCGGGACTCCGAGGCTTCTCTGTGCTGCTGTGACGTGGCTGTTTCTCCCCGGGGGGGTGGGGGGGCCTCACCACGGGGCTCTTTTTCTCTCCGAATCACACTCGCACAAAAATAATTTATGAAAAATACAAAAAAACGCACACTGCTGGACATAGAATGGACCCCACCACCAAACAGACCGCTTCATTTATCTGTGTTTAAGGGGGGGAGGGGGGCTGAGTGCCTCTCTGCTCCTCTCTGTTTTTAACGGTTGTGTGATGTGCTGAGATGGTCACCAGCCCATGTCTAGACACCTTATGCACTTTGTCAACGGGAGGACAAAAAAATAATCATGAACTCTTTTTGTTTTGTTTGCTTTTGAATAGTCATATATTTGCAGTGTTTTCTTTCTTTTTTCTTTGTTTGTTTGTCTTCAGGAGGGTCTCAGAGGCTCGGACAGTGTGATATGCTCACGTGTTTGTTGTCTATTTGGAGTGTAACCTGCTGAATCCACTGTTTATTGGATGCATTTGAGCGACGGGGCACTGATGGAGACTTGTTGTTTGCTAAACGACGGCTGAACTGAAACGACACAGGTCAAAATATTCCCTTCATCATTCACAATCCACACGGGAATAGAATAACGCTGGCTGAATGTCCATCCTTCTGATGTGTAAAGTGCACCTTACAGGAATATGAGTTGTTGAGAAAGATACTTCTGTCAAGAAGTTGAGTGATTTTTCATTCTCTGTGCAAAAAAAAAGAAAAAGTATAAATCAGGAACCTGGTGCAAAAAGTGTCCTATATCTTCCTAAAACATTACCTCTTGTGCGCGCTTGTGTATACTGTTTGTGATTGCTGGCTTCAGTTGGCGTGCTTGTATTTATCTGTGTGCGTGTGTGTGTGTGTGCACGTGTGTGTGTGTGAACGCACGTGCGCGTGCGACTGAGGTGAGCATCCTGTGCTGGAATACGTAGGGTTGGGGTTTTTTTCCGTGAGAGACTGCGGTAAATGTTGTGTTGCAAATCCAATGGTATGTAATGTACATACATTATTTTATGTATAGCAAATGAACATGGTTCTTCTAATATTTGTACAAACTTTTTTCTATGTAAAATACATCACATTGTTTTGAATAGGTACTGCTATGGCTATTTACAGATGTGTATATATATTTATATTTTTTTCAGGTATAAGATACTGTATAAAAGCTGTACAATGTTTTTTTTAGAATGGGCCAATACATGTTTTTTTATGTTGTAAAAATTCATATTTTTGTATTGCATGTGACTACCATCCTGTACACGCTGTTTCTGTTTTCATCCATGAAAGACAATAAAATGAGGCTTGTCATGTAACAATTGGGAACTTTCTCTCTCTCTCTGCCGTGTCATCTGTCAAATATAGGTGAAAAAAATGCGTCTTTCAAAGTGTCTTTCATGTCCATTGAGACGTTTAGCCCCTGGAAGCAGTAAAAGTCAAAGTTTTGTCAAAGGTCAGTCATGAACATTGAAGCTCATTGCAGTAGGCGGTTATGAATAAGCTTGCAGCAGCTGCTGCGTGATGTATCCCAGTTGGCCTCTAGGTGGCATAAAGACCCAACGTAAAGGACCAGTCAGCTTCAGTCTTTGTATTCTGAGCTGGGCTGATTCTTTCTATTCTAACTTACTGTGCTTTGAAGTGAAGTTTGGTCAGATACTTTGGTGGCGTTGCATGCACTGATAAGGTGTGAAAGAGCAATCGTTATTTTACCTAGAACAGCTGACTCAGCTTACGTGAAATTGAGTGACTGTGCCCTAAATCTGGAAAGCGCTTGAACCTGTGGGTTTGTCAGCTAAAATGTGTGAAGCTGGTTGCATTTAGTCGGACATCTCTGCCTAACAGCAGATCATCTGGTTCAACGCTGACATTGCCAGTAGCACGCTCCAAGCCTGGCTCGGATGCTTTATTGATCCACATTCATCCACAGTTGCAATCTACAGCAGAGCAGTATGGACTGTTGGCGTGGGAAATGCTTTCATACGCTTCATAAATAAAATTTCGGCCTTTTTTTTCCCCCCACATTTGTGCTTTTGCAGCGTTTATGTGATGACTATCAAAAATGTATCATATGAGACCTTGAGAGCTGTCGGTAAAATGATAAATACTGCTCGCATTCAGTCCTTGAAGCCTGTTATCGGTATGGATGCATCTGAAGCTGTGACTAGTGGGAAAGATGGATTGATTCCTGCATACTGGTATCAATCCAACAGGAGAGCAAGGCCCTTGTATCCCGGCTCAGGATGCACTAGCTGCAACCAAAAGCTCTTTGACTCCAACTGGTACCGGGTCACATGGCCAGCATTCGGTGAGGGGAAGCCGCTTCCTTTCACTGGGAGGCCGGACAAAGAATATTCTTTCCTCCCTGCATGGCAATCAAAGGGAACAACAATTAGCCCTTTGTTTTTGTGGTGTGCCTTCACTGAATTCTGGCTCCGAGTGCGGAATATTGATATGTGCAGAGCCAATGCGCTTCTTTTCCTACAACAAATTAAATCACTGGGAAGATAATTTAGAACACCACGGCCAACGTCTTGCGCCCGGCGAGTTCGTTCATCAGAACGGGGAATATGGGTGCTAAACCTAAAGATAAGACTCCCACAGAGTGTGAGATTGATGGATTCAGATCAGCCAACTTCAGAAAAAGGGAAAATCCAACACTTTGAAATGAATCAAATGAATCGACGTGAGGGCCAGTGATGTCTGTAGAGGGCAATCAGTGGTGCAAAAGCAGGATTTCTCTGAGCTGTTTAAATTGTCTGGACAAGCTGGAGGCCCAGTTTTTTTCTTTTTAATTAGAGGACCACTTCCGGTAGGCCAACAGAGGGATCAACAAGTTGAGCATCTTCTTAGGGCTCAACACATGCAAAACTCTGCAACACTTGCGTTCTGAAAGGGATCAATTATGTCGCTGTAACTTCCATCTGTTGTGGGGACGCGAGCATCTTTTCAGGGCACATGGCCTCCACCCATGGCCGGGCCTGAGACGATGCAGCCTGACGCACGGCAGCCTCGACGTGACGAAGACGGAACGCCGCAGCCTCGATGTCGTCGCGTCGACAACCAGCTCGTGGATCATCCTTCTGAATCTCCCTTTTGGGACTCACTGATAAAAATGGAAGTGCTGGTTAACAGTAACATTAAATTCTCCCAATAGTCACCGCCTTATTTTATTTAAGCCTATTTTGATCTTATTTTGTGGTTTCGTTTCACTCCTTATGATTTACAATTCATGTGTGTGTTATTTTCTTTCCTTTGCCGATATACTGTGATTGTTGTTACTGGCAAGTGGGACTTTCCATCACTCTGGGGAAGATGTGAGGGGCTTTTGAGATGAAGTCATCTGCGTTCCTTTAATTCTCACTTCCTCCCAAAGATATTTAGAGTAGAAGTTGAATTCAAGCTTGGGTAAGCAGTTTACAATTGCAAAAGTCCATGTTGACCTTTCAGTGTGCTGTCATTCAAGCGGTCTGAGAGGAAGCTAGACTTCTGCACATCCTCTTGGCTCTGTTTTCAGGCTTCAGAAAACGATCCCATGGATGGAAGACTTTAGCCAGTCGTCGCTCATTTCAGAGAGAAGGCGTTCTTTGCTGTTCTAATGCAGACGCACATGCACGTCCCTTCACATGGGGAAAGCCCGAGTCAACGGCGGAATATCATCCAGGAAAAGCAAATATTACCGCATTGGCAACAACTGCCTACACGGCAAAGCAACCTAAAAAAGGAAGATGGAGACAAAAAAAGTTAGCTTTCTGCTAACCGTAGCCAAAGGCTCACTGCTGCAGGTTACTGTATGATGTACTATGTTTGAAATAATGGACCACTACTAGTACAGGTTACTGTATGAAGTACTATGTTTGAAATAATGGACTACTACTAGTACAGGTTACTGTATGAAGTACTATGTTTGAAATAATGGACTACTACTAGTACAGGTTACTGTATGAAGTACTATGTTTGAAATAATGGACTACTGCTAGTACAGGTTACTGTATGAAGTACTATGTTTGAAATAATGGACTACTGCTAGTACAGGTTACTGTATGAAGTACTATGTTTGAAATAATGGACTACTGCTAGTACAGGTTACTGTATGAAGTACTATGTTTGAAATAATGGACTACTGCTAGTACAGGTTACTGTATGAAGTACTATGTTTGAAATAATGGACTACCACTAGTACAGGTTACTGTATGAAGTACTATGTTTGAAATAATGGACTACTACTAGTACAGGTTACTGTATGAAGTACTATGTTTGAAATAATGGACCACTACTAGTACAGGTTACTGTATGAAGTACTATGTTTGAAATAATGGACTACTACTAGTACAGGTTACTGTATGAAGTACTATGTTTGAAATAATGGACTACTGCTAGTACAGGTTACTGTATGAAGTACTATGTTTGAAATAATGGACTACTGCTAGTACAGGTTACTGTATGAAGTACTATGTTTGAAATAATGGACTACTGCTAGTACAGGTTACTGTATGAAGTACTATGTTTGAAATAATGGACCACTACTAGTACAGGTTACTGTATGAAGTACTATGTTTGAAATAATGGACCACTACTAGTACAGGTTACTGTATGAAGTACTATGTTTGAAATAATGGACCACTACTAGTACAGGTTACTGTATGAAGTACTATGTTTGAAATAATGGACTACTGCTAGTACAGGTTACTGTATGAAGTACTATGTTTGAAATAATGGACCACTACTAGTACAGGTTACTGTATGAAGTACTATGTTTGAAATAATGGACTACTGCTAGTACAGGTTACTGTATGAAGTACTATGTTTGAAATAATGGACTACTACTAGTACAGGTTACTGTATGAAGTACTATGTTTGAAATAATGGACTACTGCTAGTACAGGTTACTGTATGAAGTACTATGTTTGAAATAATGACTACTACTAGTACAGGTTACTGTATGAAGTACTATGTTTGAAATAATGACTACTACTAGTACAGGTTACTGTATGAAGTACTATGTTTGAAATAATGGACTACTGCTAGTACAGGTTACTGTATGAAGTACTATGTTTGAAATAGTGGACTACTGCTAGTACAGGTTACTGTATGAAGTACTATGTTTGAAATAGTGGACTACTGCTAGTACAGGTTACTGTATGAAGTACTATGTTTGAAATAATGGACTACTACTAGTACAGGTTACTGTATGAAGTACTATGTTTGAAATAGTGGACTACTGCTAGTACAGGTTACTGTATGAAGTACTATGTTTGAAATAATGGACTACTGCTAGTACAGGTTACTGTATGAAGTACTATGTTTGAAATAGTGGACCACTACTAGTACAGGTTACTGTATGAAGTACTATGTTTGAAATAGTGGACCACTACTAGTACAGGTTACTGTATGAAGTACTATGTTTGAAATAATGGACTACTACTAGTACAGGTTACTGTATGAAGTACTATGTTTGAAACAATGGACTACTGCTAGTACAGGTTACTGTATGAAGTACTATGTTTGAAATAGTGGACTACTACTAGTACAGGTTACTGTATGAAGTACTATGTTTGAAATAGTGGACCACTACTAGTACAGGTTACTGTATGAAGTACTATGTTTGAAATAGTGGACCACTACTAGTACAGGTTACTGTATGAAGTACTATGTTTGAAATAATGGACTACTGCTAGTACAGGTTACTGTATGAAGTACTATGTTTGAAATAATGACTACTACTAGTACAGGTTACTGTATGAAGTACTATGTTTGAAATAATGACTACTACTAGTACAGGTTACTGTATGAAGTACTATGTTTGAAATAATGGACTACTGCTAGTACAGGTTACTGTATGAAGTACTATGTTTGAAATAGTGGACTACTGCCAGTACAGGTTACTGTATGAAGTACTATGTTTGAAATAGTGGACTACTGCTAGTACAGGTTACTGTATGAAGTACTATGTTTGAAATAATGGACTACTACTAGTACAGGTTACTGTATGAAGTACTATGTTTGAAATAGTGGACTACTGCTAGTACAGGTTACTGTATGAAGTACTATGTTTGAAATAATGGACTACTACTAGTACAGGTTACTGTATGAAGTACTATGTTTGAAATAGTGGACCACTACTAGTACAGGTTACTGTATGAAGTACTATGTTTGAAATAGTGGACCACTACTAGTACAGGTTACTGTATGAAGTACTATGTTTGAAATAATGGACTACTACTAGTACAGGTTACTGTATGAAGTACTATGTTTGAAACAATGGACTACTGCTAGTACAGGTTACTGTATGAAGTACTATGTTTGAAATAGTGGACTACTACTAGTACAGGTTACTGTATGAAGTACTATGTTTGAAATAGTGGACCACTACTAGTACAGGTTACTGTATGAAGTACTATGTTTGAAATAGTGGACCACTACTAGTACAGGTTACTGTATGAAGTACTATGTTTGAAATAATGGACTACTACTAGTACAGGTTACTGTATGAAGTACTATGTTTGAAACAATGGACTACTGCTAGTACAGGTTACTGTATGAAGTACTATGTTTGAAATAGTGGACTACTACTAGTACAGGTTACTGTATGAAGTACTATGTTTGAAACAATGGACTAGTACAGTCATTTATAGCGCTACTTAAGACAGGCTTGTACACTTGTAAAACGGCCTCAGATCTTCTGTCTGAATAACAAGATGCCGACATTATTATTCCATCATCATACATTGTTGTTATCAAATTCATTTCAGTTCCATTTGATGTTCATGTTGATAAGATTGTCGAAACTGATGTGTGACACTTAGGGGTCTGAAGCTTAATACCTGCAAAACAGATGCTGTTGGAGCATGTAGTGGGTTGATGGATGAAATCACTTCGGGAGCTCTTGTCTTGCATGTCACTAGTGTCACCTGCAGGGATGAGGCAACTTGCCAAATCAAGCGTTTCTCTCTAAATGTGTAAGTGCAGCTGCACACATTACCACAAATACACAGAGGAAACAAAAAGGGGAACTTAATAAAAAATTTGCAATAAATGCTGATTCATTTATGTATATATATATATATATATACAGTATATATCGAGAGAGAGATTTTTATTTGCACAGTGAACAGATGTTTCACATGGCTCTTCTAACATATCTGCGTCTGACCTCAATGTGCGTGCGGTGTGCTTCAACATTTTCCACTCCATGTGGTATCAAATGACTGAAGTGTCAAAAGGCCTTGTATAATTGGTACAAGGCCTTAAATGATGATGACGAACATGGACTACAATTAACGTCATCTGTGAGCGATTGAGGTTGAGAAGAAAATAAGTAGATGACAGTGAAGAAGACAGACGTTCGCACGCGTATACCTAAAATCTTCTGTTAGCACCAATAAGAAGAACAAGTTATTATAAACGATGCAAGAGACGACATGGCCCGTCAGCATGTCAGCTTCTAAAAAGAGAGACCTACCGCAGGCCTGGAAGACATTTCCATGAATAAAGAGCTTTACCGCTTGTGTTAAAGTCATGCAATTTCTACCTTTGGTGTCATGCAGATTGTGGGGTTTATTGTGGTGTTGAATGTAGTCGATGGAATTTGTAAATGGAATGAACTAGGTCATGGTCAATGAGTGAGAACGTTTTTTGCTTTACTGTAGGTGGGCTGCTCAGCGAGCGTTTAGCACGCCACCTTAAATAGTCAGCTACCCGACAGATGTCTGCGTGACCAGCTACAGCACCGAACTGAACACCAAAACCACTTCCTTTTCTTATTATAGCGCAAATGGAGAAGTAAGAACAAGACAGCCGAATGAGTGTACCACTGATTGAGATTAGCGTCATTCGACATCACCCAGTCGTTCGTTCATCTCACTTCTTCTACTCGCAGCATATTGTGTCCATATTTATTGATACGAAACCTTATTCTTCTTGGAACTCAATCAAGATCTCCAACAATGTAAGTGATATAAATGAATACACACTTTTACTTTGAAAACCTGTAAACACTATCAGCTTCATTTTTAAACAAAGCTACATCAATGCTAAAGGTTTATTCCAGTGTTTATAATGACATATATGTACATTACAGTACATTGCGGCTGAATATTTCCTAAACCCTGCTTTAGGTCTTTTTAAAGGGCAGCCGCTGGTCCTGATATAAGCATATTCAGCAATGAAATATTGAGATCCATGGAGCCAATGCTCAGCTCAGTGTTATTTTCTGTCCTTTGTGTCGTCCGTTAGCCAGTATAATGTTCCATTTGATTGGACTTGATTTTCCAAAGAAAGCAACGCTTGGGACGCAATGCAGTTCAGTGGCGAGTCGGACTTTCAGCACACGGGTCTGTCGGGCCGGAATCGAAAAAATCCACGGCTTCTAAATGGTCACTGTGATGGATTCATTTCTAAATTGTTACTAAGTTATTTTCATACTGAATATGATTGTATAAAAGGAAATAATC